>NC_135502.1:108709657-109009657 GCF_052857255.1 Amblyomma americanum | reverse complement strand
GTGAATCCCGTTGCCCTATTAGAGACCTATCCAGTTCCGCTTGTTGAAGGGTTGTGAGCTACTTTATACGATGGAGAAAAGTTTAGGAAGTTGAATTTTCAAGATTCGTATCACCAAATTACTCTCGATGTGGAGAGCCACACATTTGTAACGATTAAAATACATACGAGCTTTTTCCGGTATATAAGACTACCGTTAAGAGTTTCTGCGCCTGCCATATTTCTGCGTGAATAGGGAATCTCTTTCAAGGCCACCCCAGAGTAGCCGTGTACTTTGACGACATCATTGTCACAGGCGTCGCTGGAGCGGATCACATCAAGAATCTCAGTGGAGTTCTTCAGAAGCTACAGAGCGAGGTCTCAAGGTGAAGCGTGCGAAAGGTCAGTTCTTTGCAAATGAAATGGATTCCCTTGGTCATGCCATTAGTTAACAGGGGCTTGCATCTAACCCGACGAACGTGGAGGCAATCCTCAATGCTCCAGCTCTAGAAAATGCCCAGCATCTCGTCAAAGCCATATCAACTTCACCAGTTACTTTTGGATGGTAGGACGTGGGTTTGAGGGAAGGACCAAGAAATATCTTTCAATGAAAGCAAGAATAACTAAGTGCTGCTCCCATACAGGTGCAATACGATTCAAGGAAAGAACTTGTTCTCAGCTGTGATGCGTCGCCACATGGACTAGGGGCAGTACTAGCACACGAACGTCTAAAGCGACGAAAATGAGAGACCTGTAGCATCTGCATCAAGACTTTTGCTTCCTGCTGAGAAAAACAACTGCCAAATTGACAAATAATTGTTAGTCTTGATTTAAAATTCCACCAGTACCTGTGGGGAGGACCATATACAGCTGTTACCGACCACAAACCCCTGCTAGGTTTGTTCGCTTCTAACCGTGCAGTGCCCAGAGAAGCATCACCTCGAGTCATCAGGTAGGCCTTGACTCTTTAAAATTATCAGTTCATGCTTATACATAGGCCAGAAAGTATATTGGATCATGTAGGTAGCCTCAGCGGATTGTCGCTTCCAGTCAGCTGTGAAACTGTACCTAAGTACACTCCAGCTGACATCTTCATGCTGAAACGAGCGTATCCATATTTGTTGTCGCCAACAGCCATTGCTCGAAAGACCAGGAGAGGCCCTGTGCTTGCACAGGTCTCCCATGCAGTAATCTCTGGGAAACCTCTTCCAGCGGGTGGCGAGTGGACTCCTTTTACCTCTCGGTTCAATGAACTGAGCCTGCATGAAAAGTGTGTATTGTGGGGAGCTGAAGTGATTATATCCTAGGTATTGCAACTGCAAGTACTCCAGATATTGCATGCAGCTAGGCATCCGGGAGTGGAAAAAATGAAGATGTCTGCCAGGTGCCATGCATGGTGGGCGGACATCGATAAAGCTATCGCGAATCAAGTCAGAAGCTGTGCTGTTTATCAAGCTTAATTATCAAAGAAACCACACCTGTTATGCCGTGGCCATTTCCAGAAAAGCCATGGTCTCAGATTGACGTAGACTTCGCAGGGCCGTTGAACGGTCACAATCTCTTAGTCACGGTGGATGCGTTTTCTAAGTGGGTCGAAGTTCATTCCGTTTCGTCAACATCAGGTAAGGCTACCATTCCTGTGTTCAGGACTGTATTTTCACAGCACGGCTTACCTGACATCATCGTGTCTGACAATAGACCAACCTTCGCTACTAGCCAGAATGCTGAATTCCTGCAGCGGAACGGGGTCCGTCGCATGTCAATTGCGCCCTACCATACCGCCTCTAACGGGGCCGCAGAAAGAGTGCTGCCAACTATCAATGACCAACTCAAGAAAAGTGCACCGCGAGACTTCAAAACACAGTTGGAAAAAGACTGCTATTCTAATATCAGACGACACCCTATTAGGCAACCGGGCGTGCACCGTGCGAATTAAGATTAAGTCGCCACAGTTCAAGACTCAAGCAGAAGCTGACCAAGGGCGCAGCCCTACACCAGAGCTGGAGCCAGGAGCACCTGTGTACGCCGCAGACTTCAGAGCAAGTCCACAGTGGGTTTCTTCCACTTTTGATGGATCGGATAGTGCCTCTTCGGCGGAGGTTACTGTGTAGGATAAGTCTACACGGCACAAACATAGGGACCATAAACGAGCAGCCGCCATGAAGCAGATTCCACAAGAGCCTGCAAGCGAAGAGCCGTCCACAATGCCACCACATATACCGGCAGCTCACGAGCCATCTCCTCACCGTGAAGAGCAACCAGCTGCAGACTGGCTCACAGTGAATCAAGCTCTCCAGCTCCAACGCATGTGCCGGGAACGCCCGTTACGCTGCGTCGGAGTGAAAATATAAGACGACCCGTTGACCATTTACTCCCCAGGATGGAACACCGGCAACCTTGCAGTTAAGGGTGAGGATTGCTAGCAGCTTCCTAGCGCCCTCTACAGGCGGAAGTTTGTGGATGTGCGTCAGTGAACAGCCTGGAGAGTACCTTTGGTTTTGACGGAAGAAGTAAACGCGCAGTTCGTTGTGATCGGCTTTGGCGTAAATTTGCGTCTCTGCTTCGTTCTTCTAGTAAGAATCGTAACGGGTAACACCACTGAGAAAAAGGACATCAATGAGCGCCTTTTGATGCTAGGAGGAAGAAGTCGGTGCTTGCGCGAAGCACAATCGACAAACAAATGTGTTTAGTCAAATTGCGAACCACTGGGAATATTTATTTTCTATTTGCTTGAAAGAGTGGATGCGGAAACAGGGATACTAAAATTAAAGTGGCAGATTTAAGCGATGAGATGCATACAAGAAAATTGCTGATAAAACGCTTATGCGTATGGCGTGGACTTCAGCGATTGAAATGTGCGGGCAGAGCTAGCAGGAAAACGGGGGTAAGCCACTTCAGAATTCACAGAGGAGACAAGCAAAAGGTTACTGCTACTAAATATATCCCCACGTCTCATTGTGTCACCTTGTTTCAAATGTCGCATAAAGCTCGACACTTGATTTATGCACGCTCCACGCAGCATGCCCACGATCATGGGTAAGGAGCCATCTATGTCACCGCCGACCGCGCTCTTTCTCAATACAGGTATGCGTCAAGCTGGCTATAATAGCGCGACTGTAAAAGAGACAGGATCTCCGCTTAAATTTTTCATAGAATATTAAAAGGACAAATATTGCAACGGATATTGTGAGTGAAGACGATTTGTAAGATTTGTCGCGGTGGTGCGCGTGTTCCGGGGCTTGAGTGTTCTGTGTTCTGTGAGGGCCCTGTGCTTTAGGCCTGTGCGCTGTGCCCGGGGCGTTCTTTCGCTGTCCTCGCCTTGGTCCACGTAAAAATATTATGGCGCGAGCGTGCAAGTTTTTCCACGGTCGCGATCTACAGCCCGCAGCTCCCCGACCCGCGCGGTGGCGCCCCTAGCAGCCACTATATTCTCTAAACCAAATTTTAGCGTGAATTTCATGGCCACTAGAAGTGCCGGATGACTGTGCTAAAGCGAAGTGATCGAACGGTTCGCGGACGCTACGGGCTTAGGAAGGCATTATCCCTGTGCGGCAATTCCCCTAGACTACAATTCTTTGATAGTGGTGCCGACATGAGATTCTACTCACAGGGTCGTTTACGGTGTACTGTTATATGAGAAACGTCATCCTCATCACCAGCGTCTCCATCGTTAGGTGGGCACGTGGCGGTGCACAGGACGAAGAAGAAGACGGAGAAGAGTTGCGATGTCTGCCTCGAGGCTCCTGTCCCGTCCCACCTCGGACTGTAGAGCCAAGAAAGCGAAAAGCGACCTCGTGTGGCGTCGCCGTCACGAGTCGCTGGTCGACGTCCGCCTGCCGGGGCTCGAGTCGGGTGGGATCGTAACAGGGGACTCCTTCCGGAACCGGCTGCTCAGCCTCAGGCTCTACTTCACCGAGAGACCACGTCCGCCCTGGCTGCGCGTGTCCATCCTGGCGCTGGCTGCCTTCGCTATCCTGTGCTCCACGCTGTGGCTCCTGGTCAGCCTGGACTGGCCCTTCGTGTCCGGGGGCAAAGCCACCGCTGTTGCCCGACGGAACAACGGCTCGCACAGAGGCAACGGTACGGCGCCGCCTTCTTACGAAGACTTTCGAAGCGAGCCGGCTTCGAGACCAACGCCCACCAAGTCTGCTCGGCTCACAACCAGCGAAATGGACAGTGTTCCGCCTAGCAGTGACCTGCCTTTTACGTACGCGGACGGTGAGCCAACTGCGCCAACGAGTGAGGTGGACGGTGATGACTCATCGTTTCCTTCCTCGGAAGAAGCGGTGACAGAACAAGATTTCGACTTAATAACGACTGATGGTGAGGCCTTTTAATGTCCCCAGTATAACGAGGTGCTGTCTCTGACGGCGCCTTTTAACGATATTTAAACCAATGTTCTTTCTTAAAGTTGGCCAAGCCACTTTCTGTGTGACATATCTTATAATAGATTATTAGCACGTCTTCAGAACTTTAATTTGAAATATCAACTGCGGTAAAATTAGCCACCACCGTGTTTTTGTTTTTAAAAGGGCAATCGAAAAGCAGTGTTGCCCGATTCACTAGGTTGGGTCCTGATGTTTGCAAATGCCTTGCCCCATTTCTGCCTTTCCTTCCTCCCCCTCACAGTTGAATCCTTGACCCTCTCTCGTCCCAGCCTTAATTTGTAAAATTCTATGACCATTTCTTGCCCTCACCCTAATTTCGGTTGCCGTTTCTGACTCTCGCAGCCAGCTATTTTACCTGAATGTCGTCATTTTTGACTGGCACGTACTAGGCCTTAACTACTGTTCCCTACGTCCTCTTCCGTCTGTGTCGAGCCGCGTCGATCTTCCAAGTTTAGCATTCTCAAGTTCACGACAGCCAAAAAGGGCCGCAAGAAATAACAGAGGGACTGTGCTCATGCTGTAGCCTATCTCTGGCACGGTCCGTGTAGGCTGGTAATTAATTTTCCCAGGAGCTGCGGAAATGAACTGTGCCAGTGCCGCCTTTTCGCGCACTTATGCGTGCGCTCCCAGACACCCTTAGAGCGTGTGGGGGTAGCGGTCTCGGTCTCAAAGCAGGTGCCCTCGATTCAGCGTGGCAAGCTCAGCCAGAAACCAGCTATGAAGTGACAAGGTGGATGGCCGTTTGGTGCCCAGCTTTCGCCGGTCCCAAGCCAGAGAATGGGTCGGAGCCATAGGTTCACAAACAAAACAAAGTTTATACAGCAAAGAGACGATACAGAGGATTTCACAGTCACTCGTACGAGCACATACAAAGTGATTGCAGATACAATGCAACTCTTGTAAAGTAACACTCGAGAGAGACTACAATACAACAAAAAGTTTGGCACCTGTAGTGCACTGATTCAGGAGAGAAAGAAACTAACAAAACACAATTTGTTCACCGGGCACTGCGACAGTCCGACGACCAGAGGATCACGACGGAGCCGGCCCGCAGACTGCCGCACGCTGCCTCGCTCGTCTATGGCTGGGCGAGTGGTGTCGACCCGGGAGTCGAGCAGGCGCGCTTCTCGGAAGCTTGAACAGCGGTTCGGGCTGACAGTCAGCGGTCAGCGCTCTTCATAATAGGCGCGCGCCGCGTCTGTTCGTTCTTCCCGCCAAGGCAGGCGCGCACATGTTCACAGTATTAACTGTAGAATTTCCGTCTCATTACTCCAAACCTCTTGATAGTTCGACGGCGCGCGCGCACGTACTTCCTTTGGCGCCGCACCGGCGAGCGAAATGGCGAGGGCAGCAACTCACACAAGGTAAGGCGCTCTTCGGGGTTTCTTTCTCTGCTGTTCTTGAACTCTCTACGGCGCTCGCTGGCGAGATTGCTTCCGCGCCGCTCCGGCCTTCCTAATGTGCGCCGAATTTTGTGGCAGCCAGGAGATTAGACGCCGTAAAAAGCGCTGAAAATCGTTTTCGAGCGCCTTAAGTAATCAGTCAAATTGCCGGGAGAATAGACACCCTCATAATTAGACACACCCAACTTGCTCACCGCTGCGCACTCTGTATTCACACTTCCGTGTACAGAAAGACTCAGGTTTGATCTCGGCCGCGGCGATCGAATTTCTATGGAGGCGAAATTAATAGAGGCCCGTGCACAGTGCGTTGTCACTGCACGTTAAAGAAACCCAGGTGGTCGAAATTTTCGGAGCCCTCCACTACGGCGTCCCTCATAGCCTGAGTCGCTTTGGGACGTTGAACCCTCGCAAAAAGAAAAAAACACTTCCGTGTAGACACTTTATAGCGCTGTGTTTTGTCCCTTCCTTGCCTGGCTTCGAGCCGTTGCTCTCGTTTACAAGAACCATGTCTGACCAAATTTCGCCCTTAAGTACATGTTCCACACTCAGTATGTCTGGAGGGGGCTAAGCGACAGACTACTCCACCCCAAGTGTAGAAAAAAAGAGATTCAAACTGCTGTCCAGCGATAGGCGCCACGCCTTATCAGCCCCTGACCACAGGCATGGGGCCTATACACGGAATAATGGACAACAAAACATCGTCGTCATCATCACTATCATTACCATCAGCCGGACTACACCCACAATAGAGGGCAAAGGTCTCTCCCAAATCTTTCAATTAACCCTGTCCTCTGCCAGTTGCGGCCACGATAAGCCCGCAAACTTCTTGACGCCGGCTTTATACGGGTGCCTCGAGACATCCGTGATTTTCTAGCCTTGCGCCTTCACTATCTGATTACAGTAACAGCTCGTTCTATCGTGCATCCTAAATATCATCTCTCACTATCTCCCTCCACACGAAAGTACAGAAATAGCAATGTCCTATAGAAGAGGTACGGCCTCCTGTGGTTAGATAAACACTCGACTTTGGCATTATGCTGATTAGAGATGGCTTTCCTGGTGCATGGAAAAGACTGCGCACGCAACGGAGTCTGCCTGCTGGGCAGTGGCAGTCATTACCGATTCTTTATCTTTGTGTTCGTCCCTCACTTCGTCTGCTGACTCTCCGATTTTAAGCACGTTCTTACCCCTGCTTCTTTAAATTTCCGCCTTGTAGATTTAGTATGGGTACCCGTTCACAGCAGTGCAAGATTAACCCGCCACGGTGGCTCAGTGGTTAGAGCGCTCGGCTGCTGACCCGAAAGACGCGCGTTAGATCCCTGCCGCGGCGGCTGGATTTCAGTGGAGGAAAAATTCCAGAGGCCGGTGTACTGTGCGATGTCAGTGCACGTTAAAGCAGCCTAGGTGGTAGATATTTCCGGAGTTCTTGACTACGGCGTCCCTCATAGCCTGTGTCGCTTTGGGACGTTAAATCCCCATAAACCAAACCAAGCAGTGTAAGAGTAAATGAGGCTGCTGATAACCTCGTAAAGGCGTCCCTAAACGGCCCCATATTGCCCACTCTCCTGGCTACAGCGTATATCACAGCAGCTAGGTTTCGGCGACGTGCGTTATTAAGCACGCAAAACGGAGCACTTTTAACATCAACTGATTACCGATGTCTGAGATATTCCTGGAACAGGAAATTTTGTCGAACTCGGCAGCTGAAGTCTCTCTGAAGAGGCTACGCTGCCGTATCCCTCCTTTAAATTTTTATCTGCACAAGTCTGGTTTGGCGCTATCTGCTTTCTGTGAACTTTGCCGAGAACCAGATTCTATGGATCATTTTTGGCTCGATTGTCGCCGCTTCACCTCTGAGAGAAGGTTGCTGGAGGAGACCTTGCAGCATGTTAGCCATAGACTGAGCAGCCCACCCCAGCTATTATTTGGCGCCGCCACACTTATATTCACCCAGAGATCTGTTTGTTCCGCTGTTGAACATTTCTTGCTCGAATCTCATCGACTATCCTGCTTAACCTGACAATTCTTTCTTTTCTTTGTATTATCCAATTTATCTTTTTTTTTTTGCTATTCAGACTCTCTCCTTTTCAGTCCATATGCCCTACTTTAATTAGAACTCATGGCACTGGCGTTGGCCTCCAACGTGTGTTTCATCCGCCTTTATTGATTTGTTTGTTTATTGAAATTTTAGTTTTTCTTGAGGCCACGTAATTGTGCAGGTGAATAGCGAACTATTCCTCACTATTCTTGGCCGAGTCCCCAGTGTATTAGGTATGTGCCATCTTTTGTAAGGCCAACAACAGCAGTTTCCCGATCACGGCTCTCCATGAACATGAGAAGAGAAGGTACCATTGCTCACTGGATGAAAAAAACTTAGGCCAACTTCAGCACCATTAATGCCAAACGACCCCCCACTGACTTTCGAGCTAGGGGGTTGCAATCCGGGCCGCAGTTAAATCAACCTCCCGTATCTATAACTTCGAACACGGCAACCGTCACACTGTTGCCTGCCGACCTGGCCGG
Source organism: Amblyomma americanum (assembly GCF_052857255.1). Lineage (NCBI taxonomy): Eukaryota > Metazoa > Arthropoda > Arachnida > Ixodida > Ixodidae > Amblyomma > Amblyomma americanum. The sequence goes on along the minus strand of NC_135502.1, from coordinate 109,001,365 downwards.
GACATGAAGTGAAGTCGATGAACCAAGCCTGCTTTCGGCTCATCCTGGGTACGTGCCTCAACATCGGCGTCCCCTCTGCAGTCACGGTGACACTCGACTAGCTGTTCTTACCAGACGATGCCGGGCGCTCGCCTGTCGTGCCTCAGAGCGGCTATGCGCCTGCTGCGGGAACGCGGACAGCGGCTCACGGCGGCAAACAAGGAATACGCGAGCTGACTTTGCAATCTTCATTCCCGCAATGATACTTGGACGCAGAGCGCTAATGAAACTCTACCGACTCAAACAGCAACGTCACCTCCTGATGTCTCACCAATATTCTAGATGAACGTCCTTACAGGGACCTTCCTACAGCATCCCTAATATTTATGCACATGAATGCATGCCCTTATAACCTCCTGAACATGAAATCAAGTTTTGTCTTTGATTCTGAACAATGTCCGAAAGCTTAGCATTGCTTTGGAGAGATGACATACTTTAGCAGAAATTGTTTCGCTTCAATCTTGATTTGAATGAATGGATGAATGAATGAATGAATGAATGAATGAATGAATGAATGAATGAATGAATGAATGAATGAATGAATGAATGAGGTGGAGAGCATATGGCAGGTTCTCTTAGCTCATGAATAGCAATTTACCGATATCCCTCAAGAGAAAAGTATACAACACTTGTATCTTACCGTTACTCACCTATGGGAAAGAAACGTGGAGGCTAACAAAATGGGTTCAGCTTAAGTTAAGGGCAACGCAGCGAGCTGTGGAAAGAAAAATGATAGGTGTAGCATTAAGAGACCGGAAGCGGGCGGAGGGGGCGAGGGAACAAGCGCGGGTTAATTATACCCTAGTCGAAATTAAGAGGAAGAAATGGGCTTGGGCAGGGAATGTAATGTGAAGGCAAGATAATTGCTGGTCCTTAAGGGGAATGGAGTGGATTCCAAGAGAAGGCAAGCGTAGCATGATGTGGCAGAAAGTTAGGTGAGCGGATGAGATTAAGCAGTTTGCGGGCATACGGTGGGCGCAGCTAGCTAAGGACAGGGTTAATTGGAGAGACATGGGAGAGGCCTTTTCCCTGCAGTGGACGCAGTCAGGCTGCTGCTGCTGATGATGATGATGACGACGACGATGATGATAAAAAGCGTTTTCGAGGTAAAAGGAAATCTTCCAGAGGGGGTCTGGCTCTCAGTCCAAGGCCCCAGCTGCTTGGTTTGTCTTGCTAGCCCTGGCGATCAATTTGAGCTGCTTTTCAAAAGTTGTGCTTGCCAGCGCCGCTTCCCACTCCTCGGGTCTTGCTGTGTTGTGTATTAGCGTTAACGCTGCTTTTTTTTTCACGGGCGCATGTACCGTGGTGTAGTGATGGGTGCTCTCCGCAGAGCGGGCATATACTTTCGCAGACTGTGAGGTGAATTTTGTTAAACAGGCCTATGTTTGGGTACATATGTTCTGCAGTTGTTCCCAGGATATCGGCTGCTCTCTGTTTAGGTCTTTTTGGCGAAGGGGTAGATAGTACTTGAATTAGTGCAATTAAACATGATATTTCCAACAGTGTCTGTCCACGCGCAGTGAACTTGCTGCTACGCGATGAATGTTTTGAGACCTTTCAGTGTTTAAAAAGAGGGGCAGCGTGATGTCTGTATAGTATAGACTCCAAGCATGAGAACTCTTCACCAAAAGAAGTTGGGCTTAGATAAAGTACGTTCTTTATTTAAACAGGTGTACATTACTGTAAATAAGCACAATAACGTACACAGAGCATACTTAAGCGCCTAGGTATTAGTAGAGTTCGTAATGTCTTCGAGGGGCATTTTTTTCACAAACAGAGAAACTGAATATGTATGCTCTTTGTCAGCATTCACTGCTGACGGCAGGTCAACCTTAAGTTTTGTGCTTAGGATGTCCTGGGGCAACTTCGTTGCGTCGTCTTCGTCAAAGGTAATCTGTGGCACACGTTCCCTTTCCCAGGTATTACCGCCAGAGTAGCTGTCAAGGCCTCTCAATTCAGTGTCACGATCGACCATCGATGATGAGTATGGTCTGCCTTCCATGGCGGTCGTCTGGCCGATGACCGGTTCGTCTTGAGCCACGTGTTGAGATAGGAACGGCGCGTCCAGCATGGCCAGCACAGCAGTAGTCCCGAGAAATGCGGCGACTGCAATAAGCAAAACCGCGACAAGCCTCGTGCATGAGCCCATGACGGGTACGTCAACCAGGTTGCAGACTGTCTTGCTTACTCTCTCGATGTCGGGAACGGCTCGGAATGACAGGGTAGTCCTTGGGTCCATCTCTGATGTCTGGATGTCGGAGTAGCCAGACACTAAGCTTGAGGGCGTCGTGAGTGCGCGTTCATGGCAGCTTTCCTTGAGTATGAGGGCGAAGGGCAGCTTCGGATCGATGGAGGGAAACCGAGGCTTGCTGGAGAGTCCCTGCTGATCCATGGATGGTAAAACGACGCGAACTGCTATCGTTCTTTAAGTAGTCTGGCGGTGTACACATAAATGCCAAGCGACTGTGCACAATGCTCCCCAGCACTTCTTCTTTATCTCACTCGTAACAACCCAAGATGCAATACAAGTGCCCAGGATGCAATACAAGTGCGAAGCGGGAAAGCCCACTTCGTTTTTGTCAGGTCTCAATCTACCCTTTCTATCTATGCTGGTACGGCACGCACCAGATTTTGGAGTTGTTCCCATCGGTGAAAGATGGCCTGGATTCACGAATCTTTCTAATCAACATTCTGAGGTCGTGTGGTGCTAGAACAATAGGTGTGATTGTAACGCAAACGCAGATGAAAAAGAAGGGAAATGTGGCAATGCAACTGCAACACCAGGAAAACGTTCAGTATTCTTCCTTCCTTCCTACCTCCTACTTTTCGCTGTTGAACTCAATTGGAGATGCGTTGAGAAATCCGAGTGGCGAGGAGAGATGCGTAGGTAAATTGTAGAAAAAAAGACTGAAGGTGAAAGAGCAAGTATCAAGGTGTACAACGGTAGACAGAAGGTACGACCTGAAGAGTTCAGATAAGGTAAAATCTGCAAATAAATAAAACTGATTTACGCACTGCGTCGAGGAACTCCGCGCTGAAGGGGCAGCGTGTTTTTCTGGTTGAGTTAAGTATTTCACATTTTGCACGACTGGCCACTTATTGGCGCCGTCATGTGGACGAACTACGCGAAGGAACCTAAAAGACCTAAGAAAAGCATATCGGAAGATTTTTTGCGTCTGTTTGAATGAAAAGGAAGTGGTTGTTGGAATATAGTAAAGAGATCGACTGAAAAAGAAAATGACGAAATGCCTTTAAAATATGATACCCTGCGCTTAAACGATGTCAAGTATATATTTGATGAACCGCTTGACCAGGTTGTTCATGCTCACTGGCGAACGTGGACGGTTCCATGTCTTCTTTCGGTCTGGATTGTAAACGGTAGGAGAATTAAGAATAAAATAGATGACCTCGCTACCCTCCTTGACTTAACTCTGCCCTCTGTGGTGCTCGGATCCGAATCCTGGCTTTATGAAACTGTTAGCAATGCAGAAATTTTCTCCGAAAATTATGCTTACTACCGGAAGGACCGAAACTGTCGTGGAGGAGATGTCTTCATACTAATCGACGAGGTGATTAACTCTAGAACGCTTGAAATAGAGGCTAGCCAAAGCGAGGCCGTCTGGGCTTTCATTAGACTTGAGAATGGCAAAACTGTTCCTTTGTGTTCCTTTTACCGCGCACCGAGTGGTCCAGCAAATGTTTCGCATGAGCAGCTGAATGATGCAACTGAAAGTGTAAAAACGAACTACATGGTAATAGGAGGCAACTTTAACCTTCCTGAAGTCAATTGGAGGGATCAAGGGCCTTCTTCAAGAGTACAAAGTGCGTCAACCAACGCACTCATGGAAATTTGCTGATCTTATGCTCTGATACAGTTGGTCCATCAGCCCACGTGTGGAACTAATATTTTGGATCTGATGTTAACGAACGCTCCCATGGCTGCGAGGACTCCCAGGCATTAGTGACCACGATGTTCTCTGCGCAATAAGTTTGCAGTACGCAAAAATTGCTAATTGTGCTCGGTGGCACATTTAGAGCTATCAAAAAGCCCGCACAAATGATATAGCACTTTCTTCAGATGCATATTACGATGTCTTCAAAACTTTAGCGGAAACCGAGAATGTGTATACATTGTGCAACATATTCAAAAACAAATTTCTCGAGTAGCACGATCAGTATGTGTCATCATGGATAATGAGGCTGCGACGCTGCAGATCTAAGCCCTGGTGTAATCAGGAGGTGCGCAGGAGCGCCAGAAAAAGAGCGACAGCTTATGGTGCATGTAAGATATCGCCTTCGTTCTACTTGAGCCAAGCACTGAAGCAAATAACTAAATATATGAAACGTGTCTTGAAAATATAGAAAGACGAATTCTTTAAGTATTTTTCTTCAAGGATACAGAGGCGCCCATAACAACCCTCGCAACTTTTCAAATTGAACGCCAAAGATGCAGTATTAATTCCACCGCTCGAAGATAACGGCAATTTGATCCACGGTGACATTGTAAAGGCAAAACTCTTCAACGAGCTGCAGCTCGCTGCCTGCGCAGCCATGAATATATGATGCGCAGACAACCGATGTGTGCCCAGAACACATGAAAGACATCGTTTCTGACTTGCACGGAATCCAAACATTGTTAGAACAATTGAATGCTTCAAAAGCCACTCGGGCCGGATGGCTTACCACCGGCATTACTTTCTTCGTGCGTGGTCCCGGTATCAAAATATTTTTTTATTATTTTCACAAAATAACTACCAAGTGTTTTGCCAGATGACTGGAAACTTGCTCATGTCGTGCCAGTGCACAAGTCGGGGCCCCGCAGTATCGTTTCAGATTACCGTGTGACATCGCTAACAAGTATTAGTTGTAAGGTTCTTGAACATATTTTCTTTACAAACATAATGAATCATTGAACCCTTTTTTCGTTACTAACCCCCAGCAACAGTTTCCGTACTGTATTTTCTTATGTCACGCAATTGAGCGAATTTACACATGATTTGGCTGGTGCCTTAAACACAACAAATTCACTATTGACCGTTCATATATAGATTTCAAAAAAGCCTGTGATTTTGTCCCCCGTTATTTACTGCTTGAAGAACTATCATAGTACAAGATAAATTTATTAGTTATTGCCTGGATTAAAGAATATTTACATTTGAGACGCCAAATAGTAGTGTTAAATGGAGTGCAGTCTGATGAGTGAGACGTATCGTCTAGAGTGCCTCAGGGCTCGGCGCTGGGGCCACTCCTCTTTTTAATCGATGTGAATCTATCGCACTTCCTCAAAAATGCGCCTGTTTCTAGACGTCTGCGTTCTATAGAGGGTCATTCATATTTCCGACGATTGCAGAGCCCTGCAGAATGATTTGTCCTTGATTACAAACTGGTGCAATACTTGGCGTATGGATATTAACGTGAAATAATCTATGTACATGTGTTTTACTAGGAAAAAAAATCTCATGATTTTGCCTACAGCATTTACGCCGAAACACTGTTAAAAGTTTTCGAACATAAATATCTTGGTGTCTACTTTACTGCAAATTTAACCTGGCGTCACCATATAGATTACATTACAAGCAAGGCATCCAGAGTGCCGAGTTTTCCTCGCAGCAATGCGAGTAATTTACCACTTCGCGCTAAAGAGCTCTTGTATAAAACTAACATTATACCAGTACTAGAATAGGCTTGTTGTGCCTGGGATCCTTGTCTGCAGGTAGATATTCACAAGAATGAAATGATCCAGAACTTTGCTATGTGATTTGTTAATGCCAATTATTCCAGAAATTTTAGTGTTTCCGCTGTAGAGGATAGCCTTGAATGGGAATCACTCCGGCAGCGAAGGAAATCTCTCAGACTGAAATTTCTCCCCCGTATATTTCACAATAAAAATTGATCATGATCACCGCGTCTTGATCATGCATATAAAATTAAAGAGATCAGGTGAGAAATGAACTTCTTCAAGATGTCATTCTTCATGATGAAATGAACGGCGGCGCAAACAAAGACACTAACAAGAAAGAGACATCACATGCATGCACTATTTTCTAGCGGCCGACTGTCTATATTTTTATTGGGTTTATCTTTTTGGTGCTTGTCTTTTCGGTTTCTGTCTGCATTTGCTTATTTTTTTACTCTGCTTTTGCTACGATTGTTATTTGTTATTGGTTTTTTACTGTCTGACTGCTTTTGCTTCTCATGTATGACTCTGCTATTGCTACGATTGTGTGACACTGCTTTTGCTAAGAGATTGCCCCCTCCTTTTAGTTTTTTAATTCCTTTTATCAGAATCTGTTACTTTTTTATGCAACTGGTTAAATTTTCTTGCTCGTTTTCCTGATGTTGATGCGTTTTTTCTCCACGTGCTGGGTTCGGAGCGATAATGCGATGTCACATGCTTGAGCTCAGTGTTTAAATATGTCACCTTTCCGCGCAATAAACAGTTGGTAGTGTGCGCATGTGGTGTCTCTTTCTTGTTACTGTGCTTGTTTGCGCTGCCGTTCATTTCATCATGCACCAACTCGCCCATCAGGCCATTATTCGGATGTCATTCTTCCACCAAAACATTCGCGAGTGGAATGAGCTCCCAACATGACGTTGCTTCCATTACCTCCACTGATCTATATTTTCCTCTTTTCGAAATGTGCAATGCAATTAAGCCCTTGGTTCTTAATGATTGTAAAAGTGTTGCCGATATACGCGTTTGATTGTATATTTGGTTGCTTGCCTATTTGCTTTTATTTGCATTTTCTTGCTTTTATCGACTGTGTTAGCGTTGTCTTCACCCCCTCCCCCCCTCTCCCCACACACTGTAATTCCATACGGCGTTGTGGGCATAGTAAAATATGAATAAATAAATAAATACGCTAGAGAATTCAACACCAGTGTAATAAAAGAAGATTTCCTACGAGCAGAGTCGACGATTTTCAACCTCGTCCAAGCCCTGTCGCCCATGTCTAAATTCATGCTAGTTGCTGCTTTCTAGTGATGTTGCTGAACTACCGGTCGGAGCGCGATCCGTGGTAAATATTGCAGGTGGCAGAAGCCGAATGGTCACAAGAGAGTACATGCTTTTCCCAGCAACATCTAGCGGAAGCAATCCCTGACAACCATGTGGCGCTACCTCTTCTAGTTCACTGTAGCTCCGCTGATGACGGTGATGATTATGATGTACGACCCACGAAAGAGAGAGAGAGATAAATTCTATTTTGTGGCTCAAGTACGCGCCTTCTTAGTCGTCAGATGGAAGAACCGCCTTTCTGTGGCAATGAAAGCTGTAGGGGTGGCCGCGGTGCCGTGGAACAACTCGGAATTACACTTCGTTTACCGCACTGTTGAGAGCAGCGCATTGACACCATGCTGACATTCAGCCATGTGTCTAATACGAGAGCCTCCTGGATACTGATTGTTTCACGCAGAAATACAACGCCAAACAGAAAAGCAGCACTGGGCCCAATCCTTCTTAGAATGGTGTTCTTAGAATGGTGTTATTGAAGGTATTTAAGCGTTTGTTCAAGCTTTGTTTGACTCAACTACGAGGTATATAAAATGATCGTAAAAAGTGACGTAAATAGCATTAAGAAACAGTCTGTATGGCGAGGCTGCCTTGATGAGGTTTTAGAGTAACAACGTGAGTTGTTTTTCCCTTAAACTGAGATCTATTAAGGTGAAGTGTATCGCATACTGTATGTGCCATGCTGCGTGTATTATGTGAGGTCTTCAACTTCTGAACGGAAAGAACTAACAATTCGTCTATTTCTGTTATAGTTCAGCATTCGTCTTCCAAAACGACGCTTTGTGTTTCCTACAGTCAAAATAATTAAGCTATAGACATGGGGATAGTAAGCCCCTCTTCGGCAGGACAGTAAACTCTCATTTCTACTAAAGCTTTATGCACGAAACACCACCATGTTTTGACCAATGTATTGCCAGTCATTGCGACAAAATCTCACAATGTTGACCACCGCAGGATAACCATATTTGGCCGCGGCTAATGGTGATGTTTTTGTAATATTTGCCACCTTGTGATCCTCATGTCGAAATTCTGAACAATTGATTCCGTACCAGCAGGTGGTGCAGCGCTAAAAGAGATGCCTTGCGCCCTCTAACTTGGCATCAAAGTCCAGAGTTCAAAATCCAGCAAGAAACCGCGCCAAATGTTCCTACATGGAAAGCTTATTCGTGCAACCTCATCGAGGTGCACATTGTACCAGCACGGACCTGTGAACCTGAGGTTTATGACCCTTGATAAGTGCTCGTATGGAACAATCACTCCGTGCATCAATGCAAAGCGAAATAGTTGCACATTTCTAGAAATTCTCGATATTTCCTGGCCAAAGATTGCGAATTTGTTCCCCGTGAGCCCTCCAGATCCTGAGTTTTGTCGTCTTTCTTAAAGTTATCGTCTGCGCTAAAAAGTAGGAGGTTGATTTAGTCATGTGTTGGCCAGAGGCGACAATAGCTCGACTGTTTTATATGCTTGTAGCAACGAAAATCTGCTGGAGTATATAACACTTTGTTAAAGTACACATTCTGACCTACTGCGCATAAACAATGACCTTCATCCCACTTCAACACTCCGTCAATGCTACCGTGTTTCGACTTTTCATAATGGCGCCCCCCATCAAGCGCCACTCGCTTGTGACATGCACGATATAAAGCCGCCGTGACCCCTGTCCACACCGTGGGCTTTCTTAGTGAACTCGATGCGATTTTATACAAACGCTGGCATTAGGTAAAATGTGCAAGGCGAAAAATTGCCCTCATTACCATGACACTAAATGCACCGCTTCTCCAAAATCTTGCCTTCGAATTACATGCCCTGCCGAAGCCCATTGTGGGCGCGGCGAAAGCCTTGGGCGCACAACGCTGACTATGCGTCCGATTCTTCTTGTACAGGCTTTGTTCCTGCCAACTGCCAGCCTCCTTGTTGCGCCTTCAGCCAAGCCGTTTACAACAGTGACATCAAGCCATATCGACGATGCAGTTTCGTGCCTCTTTCCGAAAACGGATGATGCAGTGTTTTCAAGTCACGGGTTCCTGACGTCACCAGCTTCAACTGCTATAAAGACAGCACCGCACGATGGACTTACCAGTGGGCGCGGCGAAAGCCTTGGGCGCACAACGCTGACTATGCGTCCGATTCTTCTTGTACAGGCTTTGTTCCTGCCAACTGCCAGCCTCCTTGTTGCGCCTTCAGCCAAGCCGTTTACAACAGTGACATCAAGCCATATCGACGATGCAGTTTCGTGCCTCTTTCCGAAAACGGATGATGCAGTGTTTTCAAGTCACGGGTTCCTGACGTCACCAGCTTCAACTGCTATAAAGACAGCACCGCACGATGGACTTACCAGTGGGCGCGGCGAAAGCCTTGGGCGCACAACGCTGACTATGCGTCCGATTCTTCTTGTACAGGTTAGTTACAACAGCACAATACGCAGTGATGATCGTTTTCTTGTTGTACTGCCGCGCCCACATCTGTGTTTGAGTATTGCCTATGAGTGTTTAAATTCGTGTAAGCTTCTCGTTTGTGGGGACATTGAAGAAAATCCGGGACCGACTGTTGATGAAATGTTCGAGTCTATATTGAGTGGCCAGCAAGCAATTAGAGCTGACATCGCTTCATTGAAAGAACGCCTTGAATCCACGGAGACAGCAATACACTGTTTCGAACAGCGTTTAATCAGCTTGGAATGCAGTATGACCGAGGTTCGAGCAAAGACCCGTGAAAATGAAGAAACACATGCAGTTGCAACCGCAGCGCATGACCTACTTAAACTTCACCATGAAAAACTGGTTGATTTGGAAAACCGCAGCCGCCGTTCAAATTTGATTGTTTTTGGGATTACCGAAGATCCTAATGAAACGGAAACAACGCTACGGGAGAAGGTTATTGAAGACGTCTTCAAGGATAAGGTGGGGGTAGATTGTGTTTCAGTAGCGAGAATTCACAGACTCGGGAAGAGACCCACAGGAAGGCCCGTCATCGCGTTTTTCCAGGATTACACTGAAAAACAAGCCCTCATGAAGAATGCTCACAAACTGAAAGGATCAGGAATATCCTTGCGAAATGATTACTGCGCAGACACGCTGCGCAAGCGCCGACTACTTTGGAACAGCGCGAAAGAAGAAAAAGATAGCGGCAGAAAGGTCTGGCTTGTTCATGATAAGATTCGCGTTGGCGGCGACTTGTACATTTGGGACGACGTACACAACACACGGAAACTAGTTGCAAAAAGGGATGACACAGAAATGAGACTAGAGCAGGCAGAATAGCAATCACGGTCTTTCCAGTTTCGGCTGCTTTCACTAAATGCCCAAAGCATTGTCAATAAAATAGACAGACTGCAAGATCTTTTATTAGTATACGATCCTCATATATGCGTTATTTCTGAAACCTGGTTGCATGATGGGGTGCAGGATGATGAAATAATTTCGCCAGGTTACCAACTGTTTAGAAGAGATAGATTCTCCCGAGGTGGTGGCGTCGCAGTTATAGCAAAAAATAGTGTTGATATACGAGAACTAGATCAGATTGATAACCACGAAAGCTTGTTTTTGAATGTCTCTGTCTGGGGTTTTTCATTCATACTATGTTCTGTGTACCGCGCACCAAATGCTGATGATCACTTTATGCAGAAATTATATGATCACCTTTTGAAATTCAGAGGAAAAAACTTAATTATAACTGGTGATTTTAATCTTCCTCAAATAAAATGGAATAACTGGAGCTATGGGCACAGTCCTTCCTGTGATATACTCATTGATATGATGCTAACTTTTAGTCTTGAACAGGTTATCACTGTTTCTACCAGAGGAGACAATATTCTAGACCTTATTCCTCAGTGAAATTTTCCATGAAGGAACCGCTGAAATTGATGCAGGCATTTCAGACCACAAATTAATTTCTTTTTCATCAACAATCAACGTGAATAGAAGAAAACAACGCGAACGATTTAAGGTTAGGGACTATGCTAAAGCAGATGATACATCAATTATCGATTACTTAGACCTATACCTAAATGTTGTCCATGATGATGTCGAGCTTTCATGGCAAAAGTTCAGGGACATAGCCTCTTATTGCATTAACAGATTCATTCCACTGAGAAGTGTCAAGAAACCTCCATCAAACCCGTGGATAAACAGAGATATTATCCAAACTAAGCGAAAACTAAAGCGAATGAAGAAACATAGCAGGCAGAGTTTGTCTTCCAAAAATTGAAAACTGAATTACTAACAAAAGTGAAAGCAGCCCGAGATAAGTTTTTCAGTCATGATCTTGTTGATTTTATTTCACATGCCCCACAGAAGTTTTGGCGTTTTTTAGGTCAATCTAAACAGGTAATTCATAAAATTAAGGTTAATGATGAAATAACTGAAGACGCTTCCAGTATTGCCGAACACTTCAATGATTATTTTTGGAGTGTGTTTTCTGACCTGGATGAATTTGAACATCATAACAATGATAGGTCTTTTGTACATGACATTGTGATTTCCAGGCAAGGTGTTTTGGATATGCTCTTAAAAATTGATGTCAGGAAATCTGCCGGGCCGGATAATATACCAAATGCTTTTTTACGAAGGTATGCGGAACAGATATGCGTTTTTTAACTGACTTTTTCAAATTATCATTACAATTAGGAGAAATACCATCTGACTGGCGTACCGCAAGAGTTGTTCCAATTCATAAAAAGGGTGACCATCTTACAGTATCGAATTATCGTCCCATTTCTATAACGACCACTTGCAGCAAATTATTAGAGCACATTGTCGCAGGCTTTATTCGTCAGTTTTTGACAGACCATAATGTCCTCTCTCCATTTCAACATGGGTTTCGAAAGGGACTGTCGACAACAACTCAACTTGTGTCAGTTGTTCATGAAATCTCTCAGGTGCTTGACACGTCCGGGCAAGTCGATATGCTCTTTTTTGATTTTAGTAAAGCATTCGATAAGGTTCCCCATGGAAAATTACTCCACAAACTAGAGCGCATTGGTCTTCCTACAAATATTATAACATGGATCCAGGCCTACCTCCGCCATAGACAGCAATTTGTTGAAATAAACAAATGTACTTCCAATATCCGTCAGGTAACTTCTGGTGTACCGCAAGGCAGCGTATTAGGACCACTTTTATTTTTGATCTATATTAATGATATAGTCGACGTAATTCCTGATGATGTCCATGTTAATTTATTTACGGATGACTGTGTCATTTTTAGAAAAATTGTTTCCAGGAACGACAGCAATTACTTACAGGAATCAGTTAATGCTATCCGTGATTGGTGTGAACTTTGGTGCATGGAAATCAATGTAAACAAAACAGTTTTGCTGCGAGTCACACGGAAAAAAGAACCTAGTGTATTTTCTTATGTACTTAACAACACAATAATATCTGAGGTTGAAAAATACAAGTATTTGGGTCTCACATTCAACAGTAAACTCTCTTGGTCAAACCATATTTTCATTACATGTTCAGCAGCATTGCGCAAATTGTGGTTCTTGAAAAGGAAACTTAGAAATGCACCTGCAAATACCAAAATGTTAGCATACAACACATTTGTCCGTTCCAAACTGGAGTATGCAGCAGTTGTATGGGATCCTCATACTAAAAAGAATATAATGAATTTAGAGCGTGTTCAAAGGAAGGCTATCAGATTCATCTTTAGTAAATATAAAAGAGAGGATTCTCCGTCTTTAATAATGCTTGCAAATAAAATCAGTACGCTGGAAAACAGGCGGAAGATAAGTCGTCTCCAATTTTTACATAACATTATAAATGGAAAAAGCGCACTTCAGCAGCCTCATTACGTAAAACCTCTAAGTTCACGCCAGACAAGACACAGACATAACCTTTCACTTACGCCAATATTTTCTAAAACAAAATCCCATATGAATAGTTTCTTTCCGCGTACTATACATGAATGGAATTCTATACCTGTCGATGTATTGCAGTCACAAAACTTTGCAGAAGAGCTGGAAAAACATCTTTCTTCCATAAACTAACTGAAACAAAACCAGTGTTCACAATCTGTTATGTTTTCCTAACTCCTTCACTTTGTGATGCCTTTTTTTTCCCCCCAGAAACAGTTCTGTTGTTCTCAGTAAAAATTGCCCGCCTGTTTGTTATTTCACATGTGCCACTCTTCATGTTTTGTTCGTTATTGTGCTGGTGCCAGAGCGTATTCATTGAGTAACACTGCTACACCCAGCATTATTTTTCGTTAGTGTTTATTGTTGTTTTGCATTGTCACACTTTTTACTGTATTGCCCCTCCTGCTAGGGCCAGTTTATTGGCCTGCAGTATCAATAAATAAATAAATAAATAAATATTCCTCTTGATTTCGACTAGGATATCATTAACCCGCGTTTGATCCCTTACCCGCTCTGCCCGCTTCCGGTCACTTAACGTTACACCTATCATTTTTCTCTCCATGGCTCGCTGCCTTGTCCTTGACATAAGCTGAACCTCTTTCGTCAGCTTCCACGTGTCTGCCCCATAAGTGAGTACCGGTAAGATACAGCTGTTGTGTACTTTTCTCTTGAGGGGCATTCATAAACATCCTTTCATGACCTGGGAGAATGGCAGTTTACCAATATCCTACGCTAACCCATTGCAGATGGATATGCGAGGCAAGATATACAACTAAGCAACCTAACGCATTTCATGGGAGCTCTATGAGTCTCTGCTGGCCGACTCTGACCGCTGCCTTCAGCTTCAGCTGATGGGCACGATCAAAAACGGTGCCAAAGATAGGGAAGTCCCGGAATTAGGACCCATATCTGCTCCTTCACTCCCATTCTGCCTATTGTGGTTCCCCAATGAAAATTTTCTCTCTATCCCTCTCTCTCAATACGTTTTCAGACTCCTTTTGGACGATGAAGAAGAATCGCCATGCTAGGTCAGTACGCATTTTTGGGCACGTCCGGATTTCACCACTCACCACCGAATACGCGCTACGCTCCTCTGGCACGTGCATGACACCTGAGGTATGATCGAGACAGGAGAATCGCCACGCTGTCCAAAGCGGGTTTTCGCAGCGATCCTCCGATGCCCAGCTGCCAGCAGTCGCGAAAGCTCTTCGATGCACCAGGCCGCAAGAGTACAGCGGTAGTTACGACCACCTCAGCGCCGCACCACAAAGTACTGGCCCGATTTCCGGGAAGGGAATGAGGGGCTCGTTACGACAAACGTACACATGAAGGAAGCCAACAGTCACCGAAACTAAGGAGCACAGGGCATTGTTTCTAAGTATATATATTTTTTAATTTGTGGCGTTTATCAACGGGATATTAACAGTGAAATACTTTATCGTTTAAAGATAATTCATTACCAAGCAAAAGAAAACCAAGCACATGCCGCCAGTGGGATCCGAACCCACGACCTTCGGTTGTCCAATCTTCTGGTTTCGGGGGTACTTATGTTGCGTGTAGAAATAACCTTGAAAGAGCCACCTAGGATGAGGGTGTCGCTAGTCAACGCTCTCAGGGGTTAGGTTACATGCAACATTAATACCCCCGAAAGTAGAAGATCGCACAGCAGTAACCGTAGCTAAGTTGTCTGATCTCCAGTATCAATGTCTGATCTCCATGTCTGATTTCCAGTACCTATCGACCTATCGCTTCCCAGCTTCCTATCCTATCCAGCTTCCTGGACCTATCGACCTATACCTATCGCTTATGCAGGTGGCTCACACGTAGCCACTTCAACAGAAGAGTGGCATCCGGCGCGCGCGCGCCGCTCTGCTATCTCTGCTACTCTTTTCAGCCCACTTTCCTCCTCCCTTTTCACGTCCCGCGGCAGCCACCGGCTGGGTTGTTCCCGTGGCAACCACCCCCAGGTTGCGAATTCCTCCGCCTGCGTCAGACCTTCCTGCGTTCAGGGTAGTGGCCACCCTGGAAGCCACCCTCGGCGTCTCGCTCCTCTCGCCTACAAGTGGAGAAGGGGGTTCCCCTCTCTCCACTTCGTCACCTACCAACCGTGGTCGGCGGTTCTCGGAGGCTTCAGAGAACATCGGATGCCAGAAAGTTTTTCCCGACATGCGTATTCTAATGCTCGTGCATTAAAGGATCGACGAAATTTAATTCCAAGACGCAGTGGGAAAGCCAGCTGCGCCCCAGAAGACCGCCCACCAGAACGTATTTCTAGATAAAGCGATTTAAAACAAAACATTAGGGGAGCATCGGAGGAAGCCGGTATACTATGAGCGGGAAACGCCGGTCCTATACGCGAAGCGTTTCCCAGGCTGGCGATCCCATCATCTGCGCTCATTGCAGAGTTATCGCAGTGTAAACACGAGTAAACTACAACTTATGAGCAAGAGATGATAACATTTAAGATAAGGAGAGCTCACCTTGCGTTTCATGCCATGCAGATAAGCAGTACTGTTTGTGCAAAGCGACGTAAGCAGCCTCAGGGTGGGGCTTTATTCGTCGTAATCGGCGCGTTTGTGGGTGAGCTTTGAGCACATGCAGTAAATGCACTCATTTAGCGAATACTCTATAGCTGTTCGCGTAGCAAGCAGCAAAAAAAAGAAAAAAGAACGAGCAGTACGAATAGCCACCGGCGGCGGAGTAGCCGCGCGGCTTTGGGGCAAAATGAAGACGGTAGCGGCCATTCGTCGGCGCTTGCCGTGAAACATTCGAGCCGCGTTGGGTTTTGCCAGCGGCTTGGTTTTTCGAAAGTGTTCTACCAGCCGAAAGGAATGTATGGTCGACTAACGCACGCACATGCATATAGCTAATCACGCATGCATGCAGCGGGGAAGCCATCGCATTCGGTATGTTCGCTGCTTATTCCGTGCCGCAAGCTTCACTCTAATTCCACCTTGTGCCGACCTGAATAATTATTGAGCCGGCGAATAGCGGGCAAGAACTTGGTAGTTGGGGACGGAACGCCACCGACACACCTCTCACGGTGCACATCGGCGAATGCAGGCAGGGCACGTGCTGCTTTTCACATGCGGGAGCACTTGGCTGCTAAAGAGAAACCGGACCCAAAACGTACGAATAACATGCGTCAAAGTATAAATTCAGCAGGGCCCATCAATATCCGTTTCCTCAACAATCTGAAGCCGGGCGCCACGAACAAGTTCACTTCCCCAAGGATTACAAAGTTCGCGTACAATGCTACAGGCTTCCCAAACACAGAAAACGCATTTTATTTCGCTAAGTTAAAAAAAAAAAGCTTTTCGAGCTACCGCTGTCTTTTCGAGCGACGTGCATGCAAGCACCTCAAGCGAACAGTGCTCAGCAGATGACGCGACGTCAGAAGGCCGTGTTGCATGAACAATCATAATCATGATCATCAGCCTGTCTACGCCCACTGCTGGGCAAAGTCCTCTGCGATGTCTCTCTAATTAATCCTATCTTTTACCAGCTGCGCCCAGCCTGTGCCTGCAAACTTCCTAAACTCATTCGCCCACCTCAGAGGTTTCCAATCAAAGGTTCACAAACAGAGGTTTCCAAACCAGCAAGCTGTTGAAAAAACAAATTCGCAAAATTCGTTAAAAAAACATACCGCACCAAATCAATTCAGACTTCGGGGAATTTGACGTGTTGGGAATTGAATTTAATAAGCAGCGCATGTGCAAAAATAGGATATCATGACCCCTTCAACCTTAAGTTCGCACATTAGCGCTCAACGTAACTATCTTGGTGTATATACGGGCAGGTTCGTGACCGACGGCTTCTAGAAAACACAGGGGCTAAGAATTTGACGAGAGAAGAAAATACGTGAAACACGGGACAAAATTAGATTGGCGAAAACTTACTGATGCCAATCGACACTTGGAAACGTCAATTACGGGCGAGCTAACACAAAGATAACATAGCAACGGCGCAGGGAACCAAATAATTAGGAACAGTGACCAGGAGCGGAGCAATGAAAAAACAAGCAAAGACAGACGTTCTAACAAGACGTGGTTGTGGCATGCCTCCTGCAGTTGGCGCTGGAGAGCGCAAAATTAAGTGAGTGGTCAGCCGGTGTCGCGGCGCTCAAGCGCCTCGCCCCTTGTTCCGATGCCTTTTATTAGCTGTTAGCCTTCAGCTGTCGCACTTCGGTGCGCACCACACAGATGTCACCTAGACTACACCTGTGATACATGCTGCGGTGCTCATCGGCACGTGCAGATGGCGCTCATCACGAACTAGGAAGCGAACATACTAGCAGGCTTACGGCCCTTGCCACCGTTGTTCATGGAGTATATGGTAAGAATAGAACGCATGCTAGAGAATTGTAAAACTGTGGGTTAAATATTGTGCCAGCAACACCAAGCTTTCGTGAATGCCACAGGATTCGCAGTACCAAGAACATGCCCTACGCACCAGTCCGCGTTGCTAGCTTGGCTGAAGGGAAGTTAGAAAGTTTTGCCATGCTGCACATTGGCGGTCACACAGTTCTCCGCATCTGAACACGACGCCGTAGGAGGACAGTTTCGGAACTCGTTACATGCGAGAACACTTGGCGCATAATTTTTTTGATCGCCCTTAACAGAGCAGGGACATCGCTGGACGCATCCGGATGCCATAGAGCTTGTGAATCCAGTGCTCTACGGTCTACGGATCGATAATATCAGTCTTACAATGATTCTTTAGCAGTGTCTGTCAAGCTCCCTTGCACACATTTTTATCCAGGCAGCGAAACTAATATATGCGCGCTTAATTAGGCTAGCCAGTAACTACGTAAACAGTCAACGATAAAATAAAATAAAGCGAGAGGCTCGCGTATGCGCTCTCGAAACGTAAATATAATAGCCCCTACCCCCTACTTAATCACTGCGCATTTTGTTTTTTCACTTCGGGCCCTCCCGCTTCGACCCCGTCTGGCCGCCCTCGCAAATGGCGGACTCGCCGCTCTTGCGTCGCTTCCGCTTGCCCCCTCCTCGCGCGATCCTCAGGGGAGAGCGCAGCTGCCACTTTTCCGCCGCCAGGTCCCGCATCGTGTTGGCCGGCTGCAGCTGCGTCGTCTCCGGCAACGCCAGCGCCATCTGTCCGCAGAAGAGCAGCAACGCGGCCGCCAAGGCGTACAGCACGCCCTTCATGTCGGCCGACCGGATCTCGCTGAGGAACGGGGCCGCGAAGGCGCCCATGCGTCCGCAGGTGTAGCAGAGGGCGAGCCCCGCTCCACGAACCACGGTCGGGTACAGCTCTCCGGGCAGGATGAACAGCGTGATGGCGCAGAGCTCGAACACCAGCATCCACAGCACGACGACGGCCGCCTGCACGTGGCTGGGAGCCCGGACCACGTGCGCCGTGGCCACTGCTCCGGCCACGACGGCCAGGGCGGCCATGCTGAGGGCCAGGGTGCGGCGCCGCCCGGCGTGAGTGATGATGAACACGTTCGCGAAGATGCCGGCCAGCTTGAGCGCGACCACTGCGACGCGTGCCCCTTGGCTGGAGCTCATCACCTGGCCCGTGGCGAGCGAGTAGTGGACGGCGAACGCGACGAACCAGCACGCGCAGATGAGCAGAGAGCGCTGGCGCAGGCTCTGGTTCCGCAGCAGCATGGTCATGTGGACGTCTGCAGTGGAAGAGCGTGTCTATTATAATAAAGTGCTGAAAGCATGGTCTCAGTGGTCAGCAGGCAGCACTCAGCGATTGCCAGTCTTCGCGAGCGGTTCCGATATGCCTTCGAAACGGTTTACACCCCTTCGATACTCCTTACTCATGACAATCGAATAGAATTTCCTTGGAACTGCCTTGACTAGACATCATTACTTGTCGTTAGACTTCCGCTTTAAGCATGGCATGGCAGGGCAGGGCAGGGCGTAGCACTGCATATCATAGCATAGCATAGCACAGGATGGCATGGCATGGCGTGGCGTGGAATGAATTGCCTGGGGTGTCCTTTGAGGGGGATTCACCGCTACCTTCTTGACTTCTAGCCGACTATATACTGTCCTTGTCCCTGGCTGCACGCCACTCTGCTCGATGATACCGCCGCGGATAAGTGAATAGAAGTTGGTGCCATGCGACACTAATTCTTGCGCTGAGCGGCTTGTTCAAAAGGGTACAAACACTACCAAAAAAAATTCGGTGGCGATCACACCTTCGGCAGTGCGGCGGACAAGCGCTAGATATTATTGCTCCCTGCGCTTTCGCAATAACTGCAGCTGCGACGCACGAGTGTGTGGCAGCTATGCTTCTGTTTTAAGCAGCTTAACGCGAGGCACGTGCTCAGGGCAGTCACGCGATCGCACAGGTTATATGTGCGGGGTGATAACGGAGGACACCCCCGTGAGTTGCATTTTCTTCGCGTTATAAAAATTAGGAGCAGTAGTTTTTTTCTTTTTATTGCGAAAGCAATACTGCTCGAGGTTTCCGCTCTTGGCCGTCGTCCCGGAGAATCCACCATTGACCTTTAGCGTGACCTATGTGTGACATCATGTCAGCTGTGGAAAAGCGGCCCCCCCACCTCGGCTCGTCGCAGTCGTCCCAGCGAATCCTCCACGGTATGTTGGATGATGTGTATAAGGTGAAGCTGCAACGATGTGCTGCAGCTAAGAAGCGGCAGCGTGCGGAAGAAACGGATGAAGAGCGGAAACAAAGTTTAGCTAAATGGCGTGCATATTCTAGTCGTTATGGAGAGCACGAAAGAGACGCAACAACGACAGAACGAAGCGAGCAAGTGACAACGAGCTCAAGAGACGGCAAAAGAACGCGCCGCAAGACTCGAGAAGCGTCGTAACGAAGATGAGGCTAGAGTAAGTGACACCTCCCTTAGTGACTCTTCAACTGCGGAAGAGACCGCTTTGAATTCTCGCGAGCGTCGGAATGAGACGTTGCGTAGACAACGTGCCGAGGAAACGAAGCTTTCGCTATTCGACTTGGTTTAACCAGAGCTAAGCCACAGACAGTTTTTTTGCTGCTTTTAGGAACATCTCGAAAATGAAGGAATCTCGGCGTTAAAACCTTTCCAGGGAGTCCATCGTAGACGCAAACTGATAGAAAGCTTAACTACGAGTTTTGTCGACCAAGTTTCATCAGCGCAACTGACGGGACAATGCCTAAGCAACTTCGTAAGTGCACGCCCGACCTTGTTGAACGATACAATAGAAGGAAGGAATGGCATTTTGCAGCGATTGAAGAGCAACAGACCACTTGAGAAGTTTCTAAAGCGCAAAATCCAGCAGCGGGCTGCACTATACAGCGGTGTCCTTAATTCAGCGTGATTCCTGACACCACGGCTTATTTTCACGAGTGGATTTTCCTACTAAAGTACAGAGCAACCGCTGGCTTGGACAGTTGCAGCTTTAAGTGAGCACCCGCCGTGGGAACCAAAAGGTACCCCGCATCTTCTAGGTTTTTTGTTACCGCTCGCAAGTGGGCTTTTGAAGCCTCATAAGAACACTGAATAATGACCTTTATTTGAATGTTCGACAGCAGTCTCTCCAAGCTCGTCTTTGATTATGTGTTTTCGCATCCCCAAAACGAATCTCTACGCTACCAGAAACGCCATTGAGGAAGACCACATTAGTTTAGGCCGGATCACATCTCTTATCACATACTATATACTTAATAAACAGGTGCTTTCGTTTTTAGTCTAATGTAAACGCGTCCAGTGCGGCCAAGAACTTAACCTGTGAAATCGTGATCATCAAAGAACAGGAAAGTCGATATTACGGCTTTGAGGACGTTTTAATATTCAGACATCGCGAACCGTAAAAAAAGAGAGATTAAATATCTATCCGCAAACCAATGTTGTTTATTACTCGTGTATGCAACCCTTTTCATTTGCTTCTGGGTACTTAGGGGTACACGCAGACGAGATCCTTGCTCAAAAAGCTGAGGGGATGAGCCAGCCTTATCGTCTGTTCTGTTTGTGTTTGCCAAGGCAATTTTTTTCAAGCGTTATTGCGATTTGATTGCCTTTTCGGGCCACTTCTTTAATTTTGTAGTAGCACTCTTCTCGCACAAAGCAGTTAACCGCTTGAGCTGCTCTGGGAACTGACCCAGCCTGGGCCGGGCTCACGCCTACCTTCGCGGGTGGGGCTCGGGCTCAGCAGAGGGATAAGGTATCAGGCCCGGGCCGGGATCAGGCTTTGGGTCTCTGGCTTGTAGTGGTCGCCACCTATCAGCAAACTAGGGGCGCAGCTCAAGCATAGTTGTGGAGTGTATACGAAGAAAGCACTTGGAGTTTTGTGCTGGAGCGATGTGGTAGCTAGGTTTCGCCCAATCGGCTCTCCGTCTTGGCATCGTGGCCTGACAACTCATGAACGCCGCGCGACATGGTGTCGGAAGTGATAGCAGTATGAAAAAGTTCCGTCTTGAAGCTGCCCGCAGTGGCCATCAGAGCTCGGACTTGGGACTCAGAATGAGGTTCCTGCAGTCCTATATTCGGTAATGCATAAGGATTCTGTAAAGCAGCTCATAAAAATGCACCGTAGCATCGAATACAAGCTAAAAAAATGAGCTGACTTACAGCTGATTTCGCAACCAAGTATTGGATTGCAAATGACTGGTGATCGAGTGAACGCTTGACGTATATGATTGTTTCTTGACGCTATGTTTCCTATCTCTGTCCTATTTTTCTGTATTAACCCGACTATATGCCTTGCAGCGTGTATTGCAATTTGTATTAACTGCAATGACTACCGTGCTTAGAACGCAAAGAAGAGCACCTTGAGGCTGAGAGGAAGCGTCAGAGCTGCCGGGGTCTTGCTGCTGTTCCTGCTGCCGTTTGAGTTCTACCTTCAGCGCATTTAGGCGATGCTTGAAGACGTCTGGGTCGGCGCTATTGACGCGCGCCGCCCACGACAGCACGTCCTCTGCGCGCCGCATGTCCAGGACAGCAAGGAGCCAGCACGGCGACTCTTCCATCAGGTACACGCCAAAAATCAGGCCACACGTGGGCACCATGTACATGATCTGGACGGCCTCCCAGTCGGAGACCGTGACGTACACGACAGCGCCGTAGAGTGAGGCCAGAAGGCTGCCGCCGGCTACGGCCAGGCTGCAGAACAGGGCCCGGTGTTGCGTATCGGTCACCTCGAACAGCACCACGGTGGATGTGACGAGGACGCTGGCGGCCGCGCCGGACAGCAGGGCGCGGAGAACGGCGAAGACGAGCACTGTCTTGGCGAAGGCCAGCGCTATGCCGGCGAACGCGAGTAGGAAGAGCCAACCGCACAGCACGGGGCGCCTTCCGACCCTGTCAGCCGCGATTCCTGCGAAGGGAGCAGCAAGCACTCTTCCCGACATGTAGGCAGCTTTCAAGGCAGTCATGATCCAACGGCGGCCGCAGACTATGTTCCACTCTTGGATGATGGACCTGACGGGGTTGCCAGAGGCGGCATCTGCCTCAAAGTCCCAACCGGCGTCGCAAGGAACCGTTCTCCTATTTTCAAAGCCGTCGTCTTCTACAGAGGGGACAGGCGGTTCGTACCGAAGGCAGTGGTGGCGCGACAGGCCGTCAGCGACGAGTGGCACACTGTTGTTCCTCCACACCTCCGAAGGCAGGTGGGCGTATTCTGGTGGCGGCCTGCACCAGTGGTCAGTGGGGCGGGCCAGGCTGGTGATCGCCGCTGCGTGCAGCACGGTTGCAAAGAAAGCCAGCGTGGTGCAGAGCAGAACGAGCCTCTGAAACCAGCCGTGGCCGAAAATGAGGATGTGGTCCAGGGGCGACGTCAGCACGGTAGTCGTGGTTGCTGTGGCAGGGGCAGAGACGGTCGCGCCCACCTCCTGCGGAGCTTCGGGGGACAGCCATGGAATCGGCGGTTCTTTGGAAGGTCGGCTGCTGGGGCGCCGACTCTTCATCGGCGTGCGAGTCGTCCTTTCAGTAGTGGCCATATCTGGTCACAAGGGTGGCGGCGCTCGAATATCTGGACGTCGGTATTCGATGGCTAGGATCCGATTGTAATGGTGGCGGCGCCTTCGCTGCCTTGCTCGTGAGCGTGCGCCGCTCTTATTTTCTTCTTCGTTCTGTCACGGCTATGGATGGTGCAACAATGACTTCTGAGCGGCACCTGAGATCTTAAATAAGCCTCATATATCTGCAATCACATCGATTACGGGAAATGTGTCTGTAGTGTAACGGCCAGTCAGGAGATGGCGCCATATATCCGTTGGTGCTTCTTTGGGGGGATCCGGAGCTCTGAGGGAACCAGTGTAGACAAAGAAGAACCAAGGTCAAAGATATGTTGGAACCATAGAAGAAGAAATAGACACAAGCGCCAGGGTCAAGTTAATTCAGATATAGGTCACATTAACATTCAAGGTGGCAGGAATAGGCTGAAATGGGAGGAAATAGAACACTTAAGGCAGGAGGAATTAATGGTATATGGTTTAGTGGAAACACATCTTAGAGACATGGAACAACCACCCTGTAACCCAGACTACGCATGGGTATATTGGAATAGAACAGAGGGCAGCAGAAAGGGGGGTGAAATTGGGGCGTTCAATCATAAAAGTATGAATTTTTCAAAGGGCTAGACTGGGATGCAAGGAACATTTAAGGCTAAAAGGACAAGTAGCAGGGGAGCAGACACTCCTTGACTTTGTGTACATGTGGACAGGAACTAATGCCAAAGAGGAAAGCAGGAAAATGGTAGAATGTATTGCAAGCGACATTGATGAGCTAGGAGGACAGGGCGAGATAGTTATATTAGGCGACATGAATGCACACATAGAAGACATGGATGAGTACACAAATTCGACAGAAAGCATGCTGCTGGATATATGTGACAGGCATGTTTTAGTTGTATGCAACAGTATCGAGAAGTGTGAAGGTCTCATAACATGGGAGGCAGGGAGTCTGCAGTCGACGATAGATTATGCACTTATGTCACACAGCGTGTATAATACTTTAGGGGTAATGAGCATAGATGAACATGGTTCCAGAAGTCTACGTAGTGACCACAAACATATCAAGTTCAGTTTCAGGAGAGAAGCCAATGTAGGACTAAAGCGAGATGAACAATCAGAGGGGAATTTTTACTCAGAAGAGCAATTGGAAGAAGCAGCCAAACAAACTGAGAAAGTCATTTTTGAGGATAATGAAGCAGAATGGACTTATGCCAAATTAATTCGATTACTTGAGCTAGGTCTAGCTGAGGTGCGAGTCAAGCCAAAAGGGAAAGACGCAAACCCAAGAGTTGGTGGGATGAGGAGGTCAAGAAGGCGATAGAGAAACGTCAGCAAGCGTTCAGGGACCACAGATATTCCAAGAGGGGTGAACCAGAAGCTGGAGCAGACAGAAAATGGGATACCTTCATAAAGTGTAGAAGGGAAGCATCCTATTTGATTAATGCGAAAATTTGATGAAATGGTGCCCAATCGATGTGAAAAGTAAATAAAAATGATAGAAAAGCAGCTCAGAAATTCTGGAACCATCTAAATACAATCAGTAATAAGACTAGGCTAGAGCAAAGGCTTATTGTTACAGATCAGGGTATTCGACTAGAAGGTGATGAAGCAATGAAACACATAGGAACAAGGATGACATAAAAATTTAAAGAAAGAAATGTTGCACATAATTTATCGAAGGAGGATAGACCGGTTACTCCAATTGCTTCACTTGAGCAAAGAGAGTGGCAAAGGGCAGAGAAGAAGGTTCCTGGTGGCACGTCGACAGCACCAGATGGTATTCCGATTATGTTAATAAAGAAGGTAGGACCAAAATTCAAGCAAACATTAATACATGTAGTGAACAAAATGATAGTGGATGGCAAAGCCCCGATGAATGGCGATTAAGTAGAATGAACATGATATATAAAGGGAAAGGGGGACAAAGCTGATGCAACTACCATCCCATAACAGTGACATTTGTGATTTACAGGATGGTGATGCAGATTATAAAGGACAGACTGCAGGCTTGTGTGGAGAACGAGGGGGTGCTAGGGGAGCTACAAAATGGGTTCCAGAAACAAAGGAGGTTGGAGGACAAGCTGTTTTCATTGACGCAGTGTATAGAGATTGCTGAAAAGGAACACAGGCCCCTACGGCTAGCATTTCTGGATATTAAGAGAGCCTACGACAACGTTATTCAAGGTATTTGTAGAACATACTGGACACATTGGATGCTAAAGATGGAGTAATTAACCTTCTTAATATATATATATATATATATATATATATATATATATATATATATATATATATATATATATATATATATATATATATATATATATATATATATATATATATATATATATATATATATATATATATATATATATATAAGGTTAAAGAGGGCTTCAAAAATGAAAAATAAATGTGGAGCGCCTTTAGAGATACAGCGGGGGCTTAGACAAGGATTTCCTCTGTCTCCTTTGTTGTTCATGTTCTACCTGCAAGGATTCGAGACCAAACTAGAGAGGAGCTGTCTAGGCTTCAGCCTTTCTGTTTTCAGGCAAAGAGTATGAATTAAACAGTCATTACCGGGACTAATGTACGCGGATGATATAGTGTTAATTGCTGACAACAAGGAAGATTTGCAGAAGTTGAGAGACATTTATGGTACAGAAGGAGATAGATTAGGTTTGAAGTTTAGTAACGAAAAATCGGCAGTCATGGTATTTAATGATGAGGGCGGCGAGCATAGAATTCAGGAGTTCACGCTAGAAGTAGTGGATAAGTACAAGTATCTTGGGGTGTGGATAAATAACGATGCTGAGTATCTGATAGAACATGAAAAACGTGTAATGGAATAAAGCTAGTAGGAATGCAGCTGTCATGAAAAATAGGGTACTGTAGAATTACCATAGGTATTAAGTGGTAAGAAGGATCTAGAAAGGGGTGCTGGTTCGTAGCCTGACTTTCGGCAGTGCGGTCGTGTGCATGACACCAGATCTTCAAGAAAGGTTAGAAATCAAACAACGTGGCGTAGAAACGCTAGCTTTGGCAGCACGTGGCAATACACCAAATCAGGGGGTACAGGTGATATGGGAAGCAGAGAAGCTAGCAGTAAGATAGCATTTGAGGAGCGATTTAGAAAAAAATATGGGAAAAGCAGTGGGCTAGGGAAGTTTTAGATGCCTGTACATAAGGAATGTTGACATGAAATGGAGAAAGCAAACTAGAACATTGACAAGCAAATATCTGGACAGCAGTAGGGGGGCAAATCAGCCATTATCGTTTAAGAAAAAGGTTACAGAAACAGAGAGACCTCTGCGGAAAACATGGATGCTGACGAAATCGGTGCTGGGAACATACAGGGTCTTTAAGCAGGAAATTGCCAAAGAAGATATCTGAAATGAAATGTGAAATAATCTGAAATATCTGAAATAATTGTAGGGGGAGCTCTTTGTTGTTTGAGGCCAGGACGGGAGTTTTGCGGACTAAGACATACAGAGTCAGGTACCACGAGATAGACACGTTGTTTGTTGCGTGCGGAGAGGAGGAGGAGACGGCTGAACACTTGATACTGTTCTGTAAAGGGCTTCACCCTACAGTGGAAAGCAGTGGGGCTGATTTAGCCTAAGCATTGGGGTTTAAGGATAGTGAAGGAAAAGTAGATTTTAAGCGGGTAGAAGTAACCAAGCGAAGGTTATCTGAATGGTCGCTAAAATCAAGACAAGCGTAAAATTTCACAAGTCATGGCTAGGTGGCTCGAACCACCACACGATTTAAAGGGTTCAGTGTTATCCATTCATCCATCCATCCGTCCGTCCGTCCTTCCCTACGTTCGTCCGTCCGTCCGCCCGTCCATCCATCCATCTTTACTTCCTCTCGTTCCATTTTGCTCTCTGTTATTAAAACAAAATGGCAGCTTGATAGTTGTGCGTTGTTTCGTTGGCTTCGTGCCGAACCCACTCAATCCGTGAACCCAAAAGATCTGGTCTCCCTGCGTACTCAGCAAAACCAACAGGTTATGATCCCACGACGACACATTGACCACTTTTTTTAGAAGAAATGAGATGGATTGTCTTGGTTGAGTGATAAAAAGGTGCGACCACGTTGCAGCAGAAAACGTCAAGCTACACCGCCTTCACTACGTCGTGCCGATGTCTTCAGAAGTTTTGACAGGTGTGAGCATCATGAAACTGTCGGGAAGAACTGGCTGACAAGCGGCGTGTACCCGTGAAGAAAAATGAGAAGTGCGTATTTTTTTTTTTTGCAAGAAAGACGGACCGTCACGCGACACCGGCGTTGCTGCAGGCCCCATGTTGGATGTGTACGGAAGACGCTTAGACACGTCCGGCGTGAGTACGGCAAAACTGTCAGGAAGAAGTGACCGACCAAATCTTTTCAGTGGATGTTAGCGGCGAAATTTTTCGGGAAGAAGCGACTGACAAATCGTTTTCGCGTCCGCTACTTGAGAAACAGCTCCGAAAAAGATGTGCGTTGTCCCTCTTGCTTTCGAGGATCTGCGAACATGTCGGTATTAGACGAGTTTAGACTGCGGAATTTCTCATCAGATAACAATCACACATAGTCGATAAGGCCAAGAGGAGTTCTCGTACAGAAGGGATGCTGGGAAGCGATGGACCCTGGATTCTCGAATAGAGAAATCAACGAGCGAGAAAAGCAGACTGACAACAAGGCCCTGACCTTTCTGTTCCTTATCCTCGAGGACAACTACATGGATGACACCGGGACTTGCAGAACTGCAAAAGACGCCTGGAATACGTTGCAGGAAATGCACTCAAAGTTCGGACTCTTGCATATACTCCAGCTGATGCGCGACTTTTTCAACGTAAAAATGAAGGGAGACGAGTCAATGCAAGATTACCTAGAAAGATTGATGGTGCTGCATAGGAAGTTGTCAAATGGAGGCTATGCATTTACAGACAGAGAGGTTGCATTGGTGATGCTAACGGGGCTTCCTGACACATACGAACCGCTCATTCTGAATTTGGAGCAAGACGAACAAATCCTCACGACCAAAGCAGTGAAGACAAGGCTGCTGATCGAAAAAAAGAGGAAGCTGCGTCGTGACGAAGATCGGCTGAGCGACGAAAAGAGTCAGACAAGGGTCCTGATCACTAAAACTCGATTAAGGACTGAGAGCTAGCAAGCAACCCAATGAGAAGATGCATCATCAACTCACTGTCAAGAAGGACGAGAAGGTTTGTCAATGCACCTCAAGTATACAAAAGAAGGTGCGATGCTTTGCTTATGGCAAAATGGTTCATATAGCCAGAGATTGTGACCAGTTTCAAGATTAAGGGAATGACCAGAAGAAGAGAAACTCACCACTGGCAAAGATTGCAGCACAGATGGGTTTATGTGCCAGAAATGTGATAACAGCACCTCCTCATGTGTGGCATCTTGATAGCGGTGCTACAGATCACATCACATCGCACAAGGCGAAGGTCGCTGACTCCAAGCCATGCGAGTCAGGAGTAGAAACTGCAAACAAAGAATCCATGAGTGTCATGGGGAAAGGAAGAGTTCCGATTCAACTATCTGATGAGTGCGGTGAGTCATTCATCACGCTAGAAGATGTCCTTTATGTGCCCGACTTGAACGGCAACCTACCATCAGTCGGAATAATTGAAGAGCGAGGTTTGCAAGTCACGTTCGCCGGGGGCAAAGCCGAAGTTACAAAGGACACCAGTGAGCTGATCCTTGCTGCAACTCGGGAAGGAATACTGTACTCTGTCAAAGAAGAAATAATGTCCACGAAGATGGCAAAAACAAAATACACAGCTTTGTGGGACAGTTGACTAGGCCACTTTCAGAAGAATGCTGTTCGATGCCTCTTTGGAGCTATTGGAGACACTGTGAAGGACAAATGTGACACATTTTGTCTAGGAAAGCTAAGGCGAAGCAGTTTCCCAAAGGGAGAGGAAACACGGGCTAAGATTCCACTGGAGCTGGTGCATTCAGATGTGGTTGGAAAGATCACACCAACGACCAAAGGGGGCTCCAGTTACTTTGTAACCTTCAAAGACGACTACTCAAGATATACTGTGGTGTATCCCTTGAAGGCCAAAAGCCAAGTGCTTCAGAATTTTGACAAGTACAGACGCATGGCGGAAAATCTGCATAACACGAAGGTGAAGACGCTGCGAAGTGACAATGAAGGAGAGTACACAAGCAAAGACTTCAACGAGTACCTGTCCAAGCATGGTATAAGGCACCAGCTGACCATTCCTGGCACGCCTGAGCAGAATGGAGTCATAGAGAGAATTAACCAAACAGCGCTTGACATGACGAGGTGCCTTTTCATCGAATCAGGTGTCACAAAAAGGCTCTGGGCTGATGCCGTTGTCACTGCAAGTCACATCAGAAACAAGTGCCCGTCGAAGGCGGTTGGAGGAGAGTCACCAGAAGCTCTGTGGACAGGGGGAGAAGTGAAACTGTACAACCTAAGAGTGTTTGGGTGCAGAACATGGAGTGTGCGAAACAGACGGTGCAGGGGGAGCAAGTTGTACTCGAAAGCAGAAGAGTGTATAATGGTCGGCTACCCAGAAGGAGTGAAGGGGTACAAGCTGTGGAACCAGAAGGAAGATCGCTTCTTTGTAAGTCGGGACGTACCCTTTGAAGAAGAGTCCTTCCTATGCAAGCTTACCCAAGTTGCAAGTGGCACGACTGAAGCACATAGCGACCCTTATTGCACAATCATGTTACAAGTTGAGGACAGCTTGAGCTTGCCACATGATACTGATTACAACTATGCTGAAGAAGTTGGCTCATCAACTCATGAAGACGAGGCAACTACACAGAACAAAGGAGCTACGCAGCGACTGTCAAGCTTGACAGATTGTAGTACACAGGCAAAAAGACGGTCGGAAAGACTAGCAAACAAGAAACCAGGTCAAAGGGAATTGTCACGGCTGCTGCACAGCCAGGCAAAACAGCCAAAGAGATTCAGAATCTATACACGAAGCTTTATCTGCACCAGAAAAGGAGTAATGGAAAGCAGCTATACAGAATGAACTGGACAGCCTCGAAGCTTCCAATACATGGGAACTAGTGCCACGAATGAAAGACAGACAAGTCGTAAAATGCAAGTGGATGTTCCGCAAGAAGCACAACGAAAATGGTGACCTAGAGCGATACAAGGCACGGTTGGTTGCATGCGGATACTCACAAGTGAAAAGTACCGATTACAAGGAAACCTTCTTTCCTGTAGTGAAGCTGAAGTCCGTCAGGACACTGCTGGCCATAGCAGTTGAGAGGAATTGGAAGATCCACCAAATGGACATCACGGCAGGATGCTTAAATATTATTCTGAAGGAGACCGTCTAAATTGAACAACCGCAGCCTTGAATGACTGTAAGAAGGATGAAGTCTGCCTTCTGTAGAAGAGCCCTTACGGGCTACAACAGTCTCGAGGTGAGTGGAACCTTGCTTTGGACAAAATGCTCAATCCAAAAGGGATGACAGGATCGAACGCAGAACCCTGTGTTTATGTCAGCAAGAAGTACCTCATCGCAGGAGTCTGCGTTGATGACTTGCTGATCATCTCAGAAGATGAGAAACAGATTGCCGACTTCAAGAGCAGCTTGGGTGAAGAATTTGATGCAAGAGACTTAGGTGAAGCAAGCCACATTCTTTCCATACGACTGAAGAAAGAAAAAGATGGAAAATTAACACTGGGGGCACCAAACAGCCTAACTCCCCCACAGTGGGTATGTGCCAGCATTGTTTGAGGCCAACCAACCAACCAACCAGACGGCCTACGCTAACGACATACTGGAGACTTTTGGCATGTCAGACGCAAAGGCAGCATCATCTCCTTTGGATCCTAGAAGCAAGTACTAAAGAGGAGAAAACAATAACCCATCAAGTGAGGACCTGCCCCGCAAGTACAGACAAGCAATTGGTGCGCGGCTTTACCTCGTCGGAGGCACAAGGCCGTTCAATGACCCAGTTCAATGAACATACCACAGAAAAACATTGGAATGGCACAAGGCACATTGTTCGCTATGTGAAACAGACAAAGAATAATGCACTAGTCTACCAGAGAACTAGGAAGTGCATACAAGCCTTTTGCGACGCAGACTGGGCTAGTGACAAGGCTGACAGGAAGTCATTCAGCAGGTACGTGTTCACGCTAGCTGCGATTTACTGGAGTAGTAAGAAGCAGCAAAGCACTGCATTGTCAACAGTCGATGCGGAATATGTAGCAATGTGTCACGCTACAAAGGAAGTAATGTGGCTCCAAAATTTAATGAAGAAAATTAATGCGCACGAATTCATGAAAGAACCACAGATTTTATTGGCTGACAACCAGGGTGTAATTGCGCTTGTGAAAATCCAAGTTACTTCACATTGACCTCGAGTATTATTTCCTGTGAGAAAAGGCCGAGGAGAGAAACTTACAACTCCAGTATGTCGAATCGTCGAAAAACTGTGCTGACCTCTACACTAAGGCCTTAAATGGAAAAATGACTCTCAACCAATGTGAGTGTTTGGGCATCAAAGGTGTGAACGCAATGACAGTCCATTAAAGGGGAGTGTAATGGCCAGTCACGAGAAGGCGCCATGTATCCGTGGTTGGTGCGCCGTCACCGTTCCCCCTTTTCGAATCCACCCTTGTTTTCCTCCCTCTCGTTCCATTTTGCTCTGTGTTATTAAAACAAAATGGCAGCTTGAAAGTTGTTCGTCGTTTCGTTGGCTTCGCTGATGCCAAATCCATTCAATCCGCGAGCCCAAAAGATCTGGTCAGCCTGCGTACTCAACAAAACCTACAATATCAAATTCAAGCCTACATGTAGAAGTTAAAAATAGATGGAAACGGAAAGCCAGACAATACCAAAACAACATTTCTGACACCTGAATCCTCTTACCTTAGCCACGCAAGTTTAAAATTGTGGTGTCGGGCCAGGAGCCCGCACGGAGTGGAGACTCAGAATGACATGATGAATCCCATTTCATTCAGGTGGGGTGGGTTCATATAGGGGAGTAACCACATGATCATTAATAGCCAATAACAAGTACACATGTACACACATGTCACATGTTCGCCGAGCGCTGGAACGCTCAGAGAACCTGTATTTTCTATCACTGGTGGCTACATTCTTCCCAGAGAAGACATTGGACGTTGCAACTTGCCTTCAGTGATCCAGAGTTGCACGTACATTTCAAAGTTCATCGCCCTCAGTGGGAAAGTGCTATAATGGACAATCGAAGAAGGAACCTGGCCTTTAGGCCTATATAGGCTATATGCTGATTTGGAACATTCTCTCTTCTACCCCGTCATTATTCAATCCCATTTTCTACCCCCCTCTCCATCCTCCCGGCATGCCTGGCTGCCCAGCTGAATGACGACTTGGCGCTAATCCGACAAGCTACTGACTTGCATAGCGCTTAATATATCAATTAATAACTTCTCACTCTCCATTCAGCACGCCGACGAACAGCTCGAAGCCCTCTAACTCTACTTCGATAGTAGTTGTAGGCACAATTAAAAACTTCGTGGTGTTACGCACAAAGGACGCGACCAGACCCGTTAATTTATGCGTCTATTTCCTCAACGGCGATGTTAGCGCAAGATTCGCCACAGAACGCCTTTAAGGCGGGCCGGTCTTCATTGTACAGGAAACAAAATGTAGGGGGCGTGCCAGTTAACACGCACATACGTTGGAATGTGGTCACTTCCACGAGCTTCGACATCACAGCACTTACCAGCAGAGGACAGACTTTAGGGACTTTAAAATAGAGGAACGCTATCGATTATGAGCATAGGAGAATACCGGGGCTCAGTGCGCAGACGTCGGGCAATAACCAAAGGGAGGGGCTTTATTGTCCAGCGTCTGTGTACTGGCGCCCCACTATTCCGCTATTCGCTTATACACCTGACCGACAGGGTCACCCTATAATAAATGTCTCTTGAGAAAAAAACGCGAGGTCCATTCAACTTCTGTAGGTTGTGGCACGAACGTAGCTGATAGCGTCGAGCGCGCACACTCTAAATAGAACGGAGTAAAAACAGAGTGGTGTCCTCTAGCGTACACCAATTTATTAAAGGGTGTACGCAGCTTACTCCCTTTTTACTCACATATAAGCGTATTCGAGTGCCGAGAGCAGGTGACAGGTGGCGCCACTCGTAGGCATGGCTGACGATTTTCTGA
The DNA here is from genome assembly GCF_052857255.1 of Amblyomma americanum. Classification (NCBI taxonomy): domain Eukaryota; kingdom Metazoa; phylum Arthropoda; class Arachnida; order Ixodida; family Ixodidae; genus Amblyomma; species Amblyomma americanum. Next base: position 108,968,364 of record NC_135502.1, on the reverse strand, counting down.
CCGGCGATTGGTTGGTTGATGGTTGAGGTGTTGAATGCTACAGGTGGGGGCTTTATCTGCCGGCAATTGCTCCACCGCAGCGTCCCTTCGATATTAACAACGCCGCATCTACCCCGCTAAGCGCACTGTCTCTTATAATAGCACACATTCTCTCCCACAGTCACCATCTATGCTCACAATCAATCCACACAGTTCACATCACAGTCCACTCCAGAAGTCACCATCTATGCACATATTCAGTCACAGTAGAACATACGCCATTGTAGTGCCACACTCCATAAACACATTCACTCACAGTATAAAGTAGTCCACTCCGGAAGACACCATCTACGCACACATTCAATCACAGTAGGCCATAGTCCGTTCCTGCTGTCACCATTTAAAAACAAGATCCGTGTTCTGCAGAAATGTTAAAAGAAGGCGTGCAGCCTCCCTTCTGCATGTCTGGTTTCCACTCGGGTAGACAATGTCCTGCACTGTGCTGTAACGGGTTCCTGTCTTCTTGAAGAAAGCGAACATCACCTGCCTTTCCGCGTTGTACTCTGGGCAGTACATAATATAATGTTCGATATCCCCGCACACACCACATAAAGAGCAGAGCGGAGACGATGCTATGCCGGTCTTATGCATCCATGCAGGAGTGCGAGCAGAGGCCATGCGAATTCGATGTAGAAGGGTCGCCTGAGATCTTCTCAGTCCCTTGGTCACACATGGCTTGTGGGACGCATTCCACAGGGTACTGAAGTGATCGAGCACCGTTTTCCTGCAGAAACTTTTTCCATCCTGAGGTACTTTTTTTGATGGAATCCTTGAGAGAGCTTTATGGGCGAGACTGTCTGGCACCTCATTACCGTTGACTCCTATGTGAGAGGGCACCCACTGGAAATGTAGAGTAGAGCCTCTACTGTGAAGATTCTGCACCAAGCGCAGAGAGCTTAGAGACAAGGCAACAGCAGGGAATCCGCGCTCTAACCTCTGAAGGGCAGATTTTGAATCAGTTTGGATGACAACAGGTTGAGCCGGACAAGACCCTAACTTCCGTAAAGCCGCCTCAATAGCAACACTTTAAGCCGTTGTGGAGGATACGACAGCAGTACAGCGTACGGACCACTTACAGTCCAAAGAAGGAATGTAAAAAGCCGCTGCGCTAGCTTGTTTGACCTTGTCCACAGAACTATCCGTGAAAATTTGAAGATGGCAGGCATACTCTGTTTCCAAGTATTCCAGTAAAAGCGAACGCGATGCTGCCAAAGGAAAGCTGCGCTTTGCGCTCACATGGGGAATTGTGACCTTACAGTCGAGGGTCGGAAAAGACCAGAGGGGTTTCAACCGTTTCCTTTGCCTTTGGACATTAATGCCTAAAGAACTAAGACTATTGAGTGCCAAGTAAGCCTTCGACTCATATCTCTTGCAGAGCCGCTGGAGAAGGGATCGCCCAGCTACCGTCCCTCTTAAGCGGTCAAGATGCATTAATAGTCTCTGAGAAGCAATAAGGCTAAGAGGTTTCGATAGGGACTCATGAAGTACTGCCTTATTCGCAGCCGCCTGGGGAACTCCAATGGCTCTTCTTAGGCCCTTTCTGTGGACAACTTCGAGACGCTCAAGTTGTGATGCCGAGGGGGAAATTTAATGTAATTGATACATTATCCGGCTGACCACCAGCGCTTTATGAAGTTTGACCATTGAAGAAGGATGGTTTCCCCATTGCTCACGTGCAATTCTACGGATCACATTGAGACGAGAAGATACAGATGAAACAATCGCGTCTACAGCTTTTCGCCACTGTAGACGGGAGTCAATAATGACGCCCAGGAAACGCGCGTGGTTGAATTGATGGATGCAAGAGTGACCGAGGTCTATCTTCAACCGCGCTTGACGTCTTCCTACACCTGGAAACAGAATAAAGCCGGATTTGTCCACTGAGAGAGACAACCCCACACCTTGAAGGTAAGCTTGTGCCGAAAGTATAGCCTGTCCAGCTATCAGGGCTAATCGCTTGTGTTGGTAGCCAGTAATCCAAATACAGATGTCGTCAGCATAAAGTGACATACGCACTTGCCTGCAACTTTTTTCAATGAATCGGGTAGGCTAGCCATTACGGCGTTAAAGAGCGTGGGGGAAAGAACACTTCCTTGAGGCACACCTCGTGATAGAACCCTTTCGGTGCTTAACGTACTCCCTAACAGTACACGAACCGCGCGATCACTTATAAACTTGTAAATGAATCTTAACATATGGCCCTGTATGCCCATGCCTTGCAAATTGTTTAGAATTGAGCTCTGAAGCACGCTGTCGTAAGCTTTCGCAACATCAAGAAAAATGGCTAAGGTGGAAAGGCCGAAAGCTCTCTGGTGTTCAATGTGACTGATCAAGTCTAAGACGCTATCTTGGGCACTAAGACCTCGGCGGAATCCTGTCATACATGATGGCAGTGCCTTGCTGTCCTCAAGCCACCATGATAAGCGTTCATTTACCAGCTTCTCCATCAACTTAGCTACACAGGAGGTCAATGACACAGGGCGATACGAGGCAAGGTCTGTCATGACTTTGCCAGGCTTCAGTACTGGAACTACATGTGCCACCTTCTATGACGGAGGAACATCGCAAGTCTCCCAAACTCGATTGATGAAGTTGAGGAGCTCCTTTCTGAGTTGCAAGGGCAGATTATTCAGCATTTGAGTGGTGATGCCGTCGGGACCTGGTGAACACCGGCGCCGCAGGCCACTGAGCGCAGTCTGATGCTCACGAAGCGTGAACGGGACGTCCATGATAGACCTGGAGGAGGCAGGTGGTGTGTATATATATATATATATATATATATATATATATATATATATATATATATATATATATATATATATATATATATATATATATATATATATATATATATATATATATATATTCCAGAATCAGAGTGTACTAGTGCGTCTGCAAATTCCTCTGCCAAGCACGCAATAGGTTTTTCCTTGCGTATTGCAAGAGCTTCAAAAGGCTTCGAAGGGCGAGATTCTCCAGCAAGGCTGCCAATAACTCGCCATATTCTCGTTATCAGTGAGACCACAGTGAAACTAGCACAGAATGAGGCCCATTGCGACCTGCACAGCTTGTTCGTGTGCCGTCTAATAGCAGAATTCAGCCTATTGAAGGTCGTCCTCAGTTGCCTGTCGTCCTTCTTCCGCACGAGTTGGCGCTCCGCCCTTCTTCTCGCTGCGCAAAGGTTCCTGAGTTTTAAATCCGGGGTCGGAAAATGATCAGGTAACTTGACCGCCGTAGTTGCTGCTAGCTTACTAGAAATCATTTTGTCAACATCATCACCAGAAACACGTTCTAGGTGCTTTCTGTACTTGTCCCAGTTGACCACGTTGCTAATTTTAGGACCATGCATACGAAAGTCGGCAGCAAACACAAAAATCGGATAGTGATCACTTCCCATGCGGTCAGGCGCTGTTGACCAACTCACGCGGACGTCAGGTGAATGCAGTGTCAGGTCTATAGCTGTCGCTGAGGCTGAAGGCCGGAAAAAAGTGGGGCTTCCGTCATTGGCAACACACAGGTCCAAACTGTCAATAACCTCTACAAGTTTGCGTCCACGGGAATCAGTGTTCCTGTCACCCCAAACGGCATGATGGGCATTGAAATCACCGCAGATGATTCTAGGTGCTGGGAAGCGGTCGCAGAGCTGCTGTAGAAACAAATCTAATGCTACCTTCTTCCGTGGAGACGCGTACACGAATGCAATAGAAAGGGTTCGAGAGCCGAGCTGTATTCTCACAGCCGCTACCCAATGTCATCCGTGCAAAGATCGGCAACGCTTAGAGAAACATGTGGAATTTCTCTTCTTATGTAAAGCGCAGCACTTCCTGCAGGAAATGACTTTATGCTGCAGTTTTTATGGGCGACATATCAAGTCAAACATCTCCCGCTTGGCAGGCCAGCTTCTGACAGGGCCAATACTGGAACACAAGACTCTTTAATAATAATTGGTTTTGGGGGGAAAGGAAATGGCGCAGTATCTGTCTCATATATCGTTGACTCTTTCAAGAATAGTTTTAGTTCAGCTAAGCGACTTAAAATCCCAGCGCAGTTCCACTGCAATATAAACGGCAATTTTCGGTGCATATGAGATCCACGAGGTTTAGCCCCATCCACTTTAGTTCGCAAGGAAGTTTGCTGCGAAGGTGGAAATTAGAGACTCAAAAGAAAGCACCAGCTGTAGGAAGTTCTTCAGGTTACCAGGCGCCATCGCTGGAACATGTGAACGCAGGGCCCCAAACAAAACATGAAGACGGTCAGACATACCTTGATTTTTGAGCTCCTTATTTTGCGCAACGCACTCACTTACAACATCGACAAAAGATGCCGACGGGGACACACTCTCGGCCGCAGTATCTGGTTTTTTTGTCACTTGTGCATATGAGGGTCCCCCCTTGCCTTGGAGTCTGGCTGTGATCCGGCCGCTCAGGAACATGGACACTTTTTGCTGGAGGTCGAAAAGTCGACTCGCGCGCACTGGGCCTTGGCGTCTTGCTGGACTCAGGTCTCTTAAGGACATTGTTGGGCAACGCAAGAACATCAGACTCCAATACTGGGAACTCGTCTAATCCTGGGACAGGCGTCTCAGTCGGTGGGGGTTTTGGACCAGCAATAAAGGACATCCAACGGTGCAGAGCGCTCACATGGAAGGGGCAGCCTCCGAAACTCGCTGGATGATCGCCACCGCAATTGGCGCAAGCAAAATCTGCCCTGCAGGTTTTAAAGTCGTGGTCGCCTCCGCACCGCTAACAGCGTCGATCCTTTGTGCAAACTTTGGCCACGTGCCCAAACCGTTGGCATCTAAAACACCGTGGAGGAGCTTCAGTGAAATCTGCAACTGCGTGTTTTGTGAATCCCATATCAATTATATCGGGGCGCTCTGAGTTGGGAGCGAATGTCAACACGATATAGTTGGTAGGTTTCACAGCCCATTCTTTTCCTGGAGACTCCACACGACGCACAAGTCGTTTCAGGTGCATGCAGCACACCTTGTGGTTTCAGATAATCAAGTAGGTCGCGTTCTGAATACCACTTTGGTACACCCTTAATAACACAGGTGTTCTTCATGTAGGAATGGGGCAACCGCACATTAACTTTGATGCTAAAAATCTGAGAGCTCTGCGGGAGCTTGTCAACCTGCTCTTCCGTCGAGACTTCCAGCTGAAGAGCACCGTGCATGGTGAACCGACTTCGAATCGGAGCTGATCCCAGCAGTGTTTGAATGGCCGCGAAAAGTAAGATGGGATTCTTCTCTCTTAAATCAACCCCCTTTTCTGTGGGCTCAACCACTTACGGGAACCCTACCGTTCGTTGCTTGCGATGACTCACCAACTTGAAGCCCTCGTTGTCCACGTCAGCCATACCGGCCACTGACTCGTCACCGTCCACGATCGTTGACTCAGCCCCACTAAGCGATGAGCTCTCGCTGGACGGGTGGTCGAGTCCATGTTCTGGTCACTCCACAGCCTGGGAAGCCATGGCCGCCTCTTCCGAGTCAGCCTCCTTTGAATGGCGTGGTCCCTTTAGGCTTGCCGGCGCCGGAGCAGCCATACTCTTCCCGTAGGGACAGTACCGCCTTGAATATGCTGCCGTCCTCGAATATTCAAATAAAACTAGGTAAATTAGGAAAAATTAGCTAAATAAACAGAGCTGAGGCGACAGGCGATCGAACAAACATCTTCGTCTTCCTCTTCCTTCTGACCGGCGCTAGGACTCGCATTCGCACGTTCGCGGCCCCACCATTGCTTGCGCTGCAGCAGCGATGGGAGTGGCTTTCGAAAATCTTTAAATTGATACCGATATATTATACCTAAGCTAGGCTACAAGCTTTTTGATAAACAAGGAGCCTAACAGTAGTAGTTAAAATATTAACTATAAAATATTATTAACCAGCATGCTTATTGGCACTTCTTAGCTGTATTCTGATATACTCCACCGATGCTACGCTTAAGAAGGCACTGTTCTAACTAAAAAGCCTATTTTTAAGAACTGCTGATAGTTTAAGGCGAAACACACAGTTGATGTGATTGATCGCATGTTCCACCCAGAACAGGCTCCGGGGTGCAATCACTGACCGCGGTCTGGCCGTGGCCCGTGGCGGCGCCGTGGCCCCCGTGGTGGCGCTGTGGCCACCGTGGCGGCGCCGTGGCTGGTTACGTGGCTGTGCACGTGGTGTGGAGCAGCTGCCGAGTGTGGAGGGGAGGGAAGAGTTCAGAGGGGACAGGGGGAGAGTGAATTCACTTCCAGGGATGAAGATGATAAAGGAACGCTCAGCGAAACGCAACGGCGAAACACTGACTTTGCAATTCGACTGAACCCGCCACGGTGGCTCAGTCGTTAGGGCGCTCGACTACTGATCCGGGGTTCCCGGGTTCGAACGCGACCGCGGCGGCTGCGTTTTTATGGAGGAAAAACGCTAAGGCGCCCGTCTGCTGTGCGATGTCAGTGCACGTTAAAGATCCCCAGGTGGTCGAAATTATTCCGGAGCCCTCCACTACGGCACCTCTTCTTCCTTTATTCTTTCACTCGCTCCTTTATCCCTTCCCTTACGGCGTGGTTCAGGTGTCCAACGATATATGAGACAGATACTGCGCCATTTCCTTTCCCCCAAATCAATTATTATTATTATTATTATTATTATTATTATTATTATTATTATTATTATTATTATTATTATTATTATTATTATTATTATTATTATTATTATTATTCGACTGAGCGAGTTCCACTCGGCCAGCTGTAGCTATCGCGTCACTCCGGGTTTAACCAGAGCTAAACCACAGCCACTTTTCTGGAAGCTAAATTGGTCGTGGCCTGCAAGTACCATCTAATTAGGAGTATTTCTTGGTTGCGCACGTCGGAAAGCGTTCAACCGCATGTGCTGAGGGTAAAATTGCGGTTGTGCACCTCTACCCATGGCACATTTGGAGAAGCTCGTGCCTCCCCGATATTGACCCGCCATACGAACCTTGTCGAGTGGATTTAAGAGACCTGCCGCCGCTCTCGTAATTGCCTTCCGCTGATTAGTCGGACAGCACTGCTTCAAGGGCTGTAAGAAATGAGTACACTACAACCTGAAATGGCTCACTCTCCCGACTGTCCGGAGGATACGGCGGATATAGAACACATATCCTGAACTCATTTAACACTGCCATTATCCTTCCTTTATTTCCCCTACCCTCCCCCTTCCTCCTGGAACGTTTGGCTTCATTTAGACTTTGCGGATTACCAACGAGGATTTAGCGAAGCAAGCGCTTTTTTTTCACGGTGCAACCCGTAGTACTGGCCTCCAAAAACAGTTACCCGACCCCCCTCCTCCCATATACCGTCCGGTTTTGCTCCCCCACATCTTCTCATCAAGGCATTGCGGGTGGTGCCTTAACCATCGGTAAATCTGCATAAGCCGGCGCTAATGCTTACCAATAGAGACTCGTAACCCTGAACTCGGCAATATAGCAACTACTGGATCGAGCAGTATCTAATCAATCGTATCCATGCAATCAGCCAAAATTGACTTCATTGCGAAATCCGCTCACGTAATATCTGATGCCGCGTAAGGTTCAGTGTTAGGGCCCTTGCTTACTTTTTAATTCATCTACACGCCTTTTCCCAAATGACTGCGCCATTTATGCGCACAAAACTACCACGACGGATGTTCTGTTAGTTTTCCTTTCCGCATGGACCACATTCAACATGCCCGTGATTGCTTGCTTGGCATCTCCGCTACCTTTGATATTCTCTTGCCCTGGAGTGAACCGGTGTTTTGGTGCATTGCGGTTGGGCCACCCGTCGGGTGAGACCACGGCTGGCGAATCCAGATATACTAACTGCACAGAAGGCATGTCTGTCAAGGAAACATTTCTGAAACAGGATTTAACGGAACGCCGTCCACCTTGGAATTTGAGGAACGACAGAATGCAGCTGCGTACAATATTAGCGCAATAATTCAGTGCGGGAGGGGACACATTTAGTTATTACTCCGGTTGGTCCACTAACCCTACATTCACTTCCTTCGGGTCATGTTCTACAATACAAAAACCTACATGGGATGCTGCTCCACAGGGCATCCGAATGGATTGTTGTCACTATATACCAAGAACTCTGCGCTCTTGCTTCCAACTTCACGCTCCACGCATCCCGAGTACATAACTACAAATCAATAATGCGGTGCCTCTGTTGCAACACCGAAGTTCCCTTCGTATCAAAATTTTTTTTCTGGGGAGCTCGACCTCTCCAACAAAACAAGTATAAGGATGCAACAGCCGCTCCCAACAGAACGGCACCGCGTGTCTGCATCAACTAAATTTTGATACCCCCCCCCCCCCCCCCCCGAGTCCTTAGCGCCTGTATAAACAGTCAACACTCCCATCCGTGAAAGGCAGTGTACCCTTACTGTAGAGTGTTGACACGGCTTGACACGACGTGCACATGGTTATGAGACACGCTATGATGGAAGGCTTCCAAAGAATGTGACCTATTATCACGATTCTTTACTTTGTGTGCCTAATGCGGTCGTCCATGATGTCCTTGCCTGATGTCCTTGAAGTCTCTGCCTTCATTAACATATAGTGCGGGGAAAGACCGTGAACACGAAGGCGCAGATGAACGCGCTCCGGTTCAGGCCCAATAGGGTGTCCGCCAAGGTTCTGATCATCGCGTGCAATCAGACTACGATTAATTTTCTTCGCCGACACTGTGCTCAGCGGCATCTGCGAAGGCTATTGAGTAGACCACGGGATGAAACCGCGGGAAGGCTCTTGGAGCTACTGGATCAAGCCTTGCCTGATACATTTATTCTTATGTCGTCAAAACAGCTACCTTGTTTTTAACATGGCCAGGCTTTGTAAAATCTGCTATGCAAATGTTGAATAGCATGTAATAAAGGATGTTTTTAAGATGGCCAGGCTTTGTAAAATCTGCTATGCAAATGTTGAATAGCATGTCCGTTTACGAATGCGGACATAAAGGTGGCGCGTACAAAAGCAGACGAACGTGGTGCTGCGCCCGAAGCGTTCGCGCTGCAGCGAGCCACAATACTTCTCGACTTGCGCAGGCATTCGAGCCGCAGAGCAACGTTCCGAGTTCATAAATGCATACTCGTACGAAATGTACGGGGTAAAAATGGCAATGAGATTAAAATGAAAGTAAAAAATGCAAATGAGTGAGCGCCGCTTCCTGGCACGCGGGCAGGCGCTCAGTACAGCCCAGGAGCTGAGACCGCCGAGTCGTGGGCCGCGGGCTCCTCCATGTCGTCCTCCGTGAGGGCGCCGACGGGTTCGGCGGATTCGGCGGACGCGCTGTCATTCGCGCCGGTGACTTCCAACGGCTTCGGCGAGGAGGCAGGGGTGACCGGAGCCGTCGTCGAGTCCTTGTCCCCCTTGAGCGCGTAGAAGGTGGCCGCTGCCGACAGCGTGATGGCCACCAGCGCCACGCCGAAGATGAGGCCCATGCTGGGGCCGGCGCCCATCTGCAAAGCATGGACAGAAAAGAGGCCACAGCATGTGAGCATCCCCTTTGTCGCCGGATTCTGCACGAGTAACAGGCGTGTTCGCTCCCGCTGCCCCAGTGACGCTGTACCAACGTGGTTTGAGCGATTCAAGGCATAAATATCAGCATTCATGGCGACGTCACTATGTTGACTCGTTCCTTTTGCTTTTTTCGTCACTAGTCACTGCAGCAGGTCGTGTCCTGAGCAAGGAAGCTTTCAAGAGGCCCAAGCCATTTCTCTTGAGAAATTCAATTTTCCAGTTTAAAACTCCATTGGTGATTGCTGTATGGGCATGCACAAACTCTCGCACAAAGTGTGATTACACCGGTTCGAAATCATGACATCGAAACACAAAAGTTTGTCTGCTGAGTAGTCGAGGGGACAGGGAATCGTTTATTTTTTTATTTTTAAGAAGCACGTGCACGCTAGAAACGCAGGAAAAATAATGCTGTTACGGATGACAGCCTGTCTGAATGAAAATGGCGGGTGACACGTGCTATGCCAGGCTCACTAAAATTGAGAAATAATTTATTGCGTTCGCTCGTTGACGTAAAAGAGTGCTGTATCCTGAATATAAATGGTGCTAAATTCGTCTGAAACAATCATTTCTAGCTGTTGCAAACTTCCTGAAAATGTTCTGAATTCGCAATGTGCACAGTCCTGGACAAAGCGCCTGCGAGGATAAAGCACGTTAGAGCGGTTCTGGATTTTTAACGCCAGGCTCAGATTTTTAAGCGGTATTCACACGCGCGTTGTATCAACTCTTACGGTCGTGGCTGTATATGTGCGCGTCACATGACCGAAACATCCCCCCCACCCGCCCCCCTCTAGAGCCCGAGGATGCGCCGACGTTTGCGTTTAGGCAGCGGGGACGGCATCGTTCGCTCCGCCGACAAGAACCGCCCCTGTCTTAGGCGGAGGTCTCCATGATAGAAGCGTTTTCATTGTAGATCTGGGAGATCGTAGCTTGTGGTATGCCAGATTCGGCACCGAAATTGCCTCGTGAGTGAAAGCAATGTGCATTCGTGACGGATAAGTCGCAGCATAACTCTGTGCCGATAAATGCACGAAACAAGTCCTGTTAAGCCCGCGTGTCATGCAGTAGCTGTTGTCTAGAAACCACTTGGAAACTCCGCAGCACGATTCCTCTGACGTCATGCTGCAAGACTCTGGGCGTTGTGTATAAACAGCGGTAATACTGCCGCTGTAGTAATAGCCAAGGAGTAGTATTATAGGATGGACCGCAGCGGTGGCCTAGTGGTTTGAGCATCCGCCTCGCATGCGGGAGTTGCGGGGTTCGATCCCCAGTGCCGCCGGGTGCCCACCGGAGATACAATGTCTACAAGCTTTCCCGTGGCCTGGTTCTCGGCATATTTATGGTAAAATGACCAGAAAATAGGTCTTTGACTCCACCTTGAGTAGTCGAAAACTGTTCCATAGCGCTCTTTGGCCACAGAAGCCTTTGCGTCATAAAAAAAAATACTGGAATCATCTAGTGTCTTGAACACGCTCTGCGTAGCCTGTACACAGCGCTGCTGCACTGGGACACCTTAAGGCCGTTTCGAAAGAGGATTCTCCGTAGCCGCACTTCGGATATTTACAACTTTCTGGGAGCAGTAAGTTTTAAACGGACGTAGAATCAGCGATGAAGGCATTCTTTACGGCAGCGAGCCCACGAGGATAGCGGAACAACCAGGCCTCGAGGCGAAGGAACGCGCATTAATTTACAATTTGAGGGGTTCCCTGCAATTGATTAGTCGTGTCTGCATGCTATCTCCCTTCAAACCGTTTCCTTGGTTCACATGTTTTTGATGGCTAATAGCAGACTCCGGCCAGCGAGGATTTTATTCAACAAAGTAATTTTTATAGCGATATAATAGAATTCTCATTCAGGTTCCACTAGGATATTTGTACTTTCCATCGTTGCCTGGGAGAAAATCGACAATAAAAACAGCCCCCCCCCCCGCCTCTAACCGATGACTGCGCCTGCCCCATGCCCCTCCGAAACAACGCGTGTACAGACTTCGTCAAAAAGTACACAGCTGAAGGGGTCTGCAGCTTCATCGAGGCACCCTACTGAGCCCTGCAGCGCAGCTCCTTTTGCATACTCAGGGACCCTAATCTCACGAAGGCAGGAAGAACTTAATTCCTCAACCATTCCAAGCCTAGGACTGCCAGCTGTGCTCGGTAGGCTCGCTGCACGGCTTAGAAGCAAACCCCTTGGGCCGTATATTTTTGACAAAGACCGTACAACCCTTGAATGCGTATTTTCGAAAGCCCCACTCCCCGGCTTACGGTTCCTTTCATTCTTCGGTATTCGTGCTCAAAATCGTCCTCGGAAGACAGGCGAACGCGGAGGTTTAAACTTACGACAAAGTCTGATGCCATCTCCGACGCTTTTTGGCAAGGATAAATTTCCTCCTATAGACCTTGCGCCTCGCGTAATGAACACGCACTTGGTGCGCACCTGCTGCATCGGCGCGGCCTTGGGCTTCATGATGTCCTCCACTTCGTCCTCGTCGTCCTCGTACGTCTGCTGCGGCGCCACGTAGGTCGGCACGATGGGCGCCGTGCCGGTGGGGACGACCGACGCCGCCATCGACGGAGCCATGGGCGGCTTCTTCGCTGCGGGGTCTGCAGCAGCAGCCATCTTCTCTAGTCCTCTAGATCCGGGACTGTCGAGGTGCGGAACAGGCACTCGAGCTGCTTGGGCTGCGTGTGCTTCGCAGTCGGAGACGCCGGCTCTGCAAGCACGAGCAGCGCGAGTGTCCTGCCACCTCGCGCGACTTCGTCGTCCTCACGCAACCAACCATTTTCAAAGCTCCTTTGGTTGGCTTCGCCACAGTGCACGTTGACCAACAATTGGCGGCGCTGGCTGCCAGGCAGCCCCGCCCTCTACAATGAAGCAACTGCTGGCGGTTCGGTCACAGTGGCAAAGCCTGCAAATCGGCGTCCCGTTGCCCTGTTTGTGGAGAAGTTCATTCGTGTGACAGCTGCGCCTCTGATCAGCTTGTGTTGCCTTTGCAAGAGCAACCACTCAGCTGTTGATGTGAATTGATCAAAACGAGCTGACAATAAATAATCCGAGCGGAGCGATGCTAGAGAGCAGATGCATACGTCCTCCTTGACCGGAAGAAAGTTCGCACGCTAGCCACGTGCGTTCACAACTGCCGGTGATATTGAGTCCACTTTGATAAGTGCTTCGATTGTGTCCACAGTAGAACAGGCTCTTTCTGCAGAGGTTTAGAGTGTGCTGTGTAGTATTACCGAGGTTCTGCCTCAGCTTGTTGCAAGCTAATCTGTGCCATCTACATCATCTGTTCCGGCATCGATGTCTGCATTTGTCCCAACTGGTGCAGCTATAGCCATTCTTTGTCGCCTCCTGATGCGTCCCAAGTGCCGCCTGCTATTGGCGTTCCTGGTAGTCTCTCGTGCTTATATCTGTACTACGGACGCCGAAATGCTGTGCCCTTCCCAGAAGTGTCGAGCTCCTTCTTCACCTGCAAAGTCAGTTGTTCCGCAAGTAAAAACCAAGAAAGGACCTCCAAAATTATCTTTCAGACTGATGTTCTCAAGGAGGTTGTTGCTGCCTCTTTCATCGGCCCATAATCATGGCGGCTCTAAGGTTATTCAGTGTAATTGCGGCTTTGAAAACATGGTGTTAAAACACCGTGCCGGAGTCAATTAGGCGATGACCGAGCGGCCGCGGGAAGTGAACTTTCTCTGTTTGCGGGGGTATGGGCTAGAATCCCACTGCAGTATTTGGATGGGAAAGTTTCTTGCCGCTGACCATTCGGAAGGAAAGTTTCGGTGCTAGTTTCGGCACCGATTTCAGAACGCCGTTGGACTGAGTTTGCCGAAAATGGGAGGTGGACACATTTCATGCTTAAAACCATTATGTCCCAAGCATTCGTCAGCGCTTCATACGAAGTCGACACGGACGTGTTCGTCTGTAACACTAAGTGAATTTTGCGAGATCTGTGTGCTTGAAAGTATGTCGTATGTAGTGCTGTGCGAATCAGCTGACCCACAACTCGACCTTTGGCTTTATCAGTGGTTAGGGACCAGGCGGCTGCCGCTTCTTATGGAACCCGAGACTGAGGCTACACTCGTGGTTTCTCTTTTTGTTGATAGTTTCGCATCCGCCCGCCACATGCACGAACAAGAAAGTCACATCTACCGATTGTGAAGCCGATGAAGAAGAAAGATGGCTGCGACCGGCCGCATCGACGAGGCGACGCTACGCGACCTTATCGAGCCCGTGGGTGACTTGGACGAGCTTGACCAGGCGTGCTTCCACAAGGGTGATGACCGCTGGCGCCCGGTGGGAGGCGACGAGAGCTGGGACCACACGTTCGAGCGTACACTGGTCTACCTGCGCACCCAGCTGGGTTACTTCTTCGACTTCAACATCGCCGAGGGCAGTTTCGGGCGCCTGGTGCGCATGTACGACCCGGAGAACCGCGCCGAGGTCACCGTCTGGTTCAGCGGCGCCGTCAACGCGCGCCGCGAGAACCTTTGGCGAACGCTGTCCCACCCGAACCTCATGGAGCTGCTCCGGAGGATCAGGCACGGCAATTCCTGCACACTGTCGCGTAGAGAGGGCTGAGGAGCTGGCCGTAATGCCCACGTGGCTACCATGTATAAAGCTTCGAAACACCGTACTAAATATGCCTCCTGAGTTGAAAATATGAGCTTTGCCGGTCTAGTCAGAGCCGGGAATCTGTGACGTCAGCACCCTTTTGCTGCTGGCGTCGCGTTCTTAGTGCAGTCGTTCCTGGTCGTCATGTCAAGCAAAGGTGGCGTTCATATGTAACAGTGCCTATGGCCTTCCTTGACCGATTATAGTGGAAAGCACGGCAGATGCTTCCCTGTGCCAGCTGCAAGTAATAGGCGCAAGCATCAAAACTTAGACGAGCCTCTCTCCCGTCATTTTTAACGCCGGTAGCGTTAAGGAGCGCGCTTCGCAGAAAATCCGGCGTCGCCGTCGGCGTCTTGACCGTGTGCGAAAAATCTACGAAAAAATTGGCCACCTTGATCGCGTAACCTTGTGACATCACCATAACCTGCCGACCGTATTGTGAGAAAACTGACTATCGTGACAGGTGACAGTTAAATTAACGACTGGTCGAGAGAGGTTGCTAACCTGCGTCGAAGCTCCGCCGGTGGCAGCACTTGCCATCGCAGGGCGGTGGCGCATTGCTTAACCGCTGCACCACTGCGCCAGGAGCGGTAAAAGGGCTCCCAGGGATCTATGAATGTTAAATAGAGAAGAGAAATACTGCATATAGGAGAATCTACCCAATAAATCTATCGCATCAAACCCTTAAGGCGGCGCTTAAGAGTGCCCTCCAATTTTTTTCTTCATATTTCGCAATCGGGTATCGATGGCCACGCTGCAATTAACTCCATACTTAGCGCGATTCACTCTTGTTCGGCGCAGCAACGTACTATATATAAGATATTGCGAAGGAGAGGCTATTGGTCGAACTACAAAGCAGAGATTAGTGCTCCGGTATAGCTCTTGTGACCGCAGATACGGCTCACAAGACTGAAATAACGAACACTAAGAATGGGGTGGGGCGCATTTGGCAGGTTCTCTCACATCCTCAATGGCAGTTTACCAATACCCCTAAAAAAAAGTATACAACAGCTGTACCTTCCCGTTGCTCACTTATGGGGCAGAAATGGGGAGGCTAACGAAAACGGTTCTACTTGAATTCAGGATAACGCAGCGAGCTATGGTTGCTAACAAAATGACGTGGCAGCTGCACAAGCACTGTCAATAAGTTAGGTGAGGTTTATTATCTCTAGCTGCAAAAGTTTATTTTTAATTATCATTCACAGGACCAAGTCTTAGGGTTTTCGCGATAGACGACCCGCGTCTTGTAATCTGGAAAGAGGAGCGCATATATTACTTCGCCGCTTTCGTTCGTGCCCTAACCTTCATAAGTGCGATTCTCCCATTTTTCTTACGTATACATACATGTGTGACTGTTTCTGTGTTTACAGTTCACACATTAACGACTGATTCATGATTCGTGTCTGGATCGACTCAGGAACTGCTTAGTTTGACATCGCAACTGGAATAGACGACGCGGACTAATCGGCAGTGTTCGATTCACGTACGCCTTAACTCAGTAAAACGCGAGGCCATCCGAGCCTAGGATGTCCCTGCGCATTGCTTCCAGCCACACGGAAATTAGTGAAACGCTTCTACTAGGTTCTTCAATGCGCATCCCACACTCTTCCTCAGAGGCACGGCTAAAAATGTGAATCATTTACGACTTGTTTTCGAGCTGTCATGGAGACAGTCAGTTTGTTTTGGTGCACGAAATATACATTATGCAGTTACATTTTGACTCCTCGGTGACCAGTTGTCTCATGTTCGTCCATCCGCCCGCACAGGTGCACCATATAGCAAAGGTGCATCTATACTCCTGCTCTGCACATGTTCTCATCCTGTGCACAGGTGCATTTGTGCGGACGCCGAGCGCCGTGAACACGCCAGCTTCCTTTGTGCAGCTATTGTTGTACTAGACTGACTTCAGTGAGGCTCCACCTCACCAATACAGGCCTAATCTCGGGGCTGGATAACGGAGGAGAACCCACGTATTTACAGTCGCGTAGGTGATAGCCTCGAAGAAAAGATACAAACCTCTGTGGGAGCCCCGCTTAAGATAGGAGCAACGAGGACGGGAAATGCAGGTGAAGCACGGATTAGCCTGCAAGATTTTGGCTTCTCTTTCGTGGCCATCGAGCGCGGCTTGCCTTCCGGCGAGCAGTGCGCGCAGTGACGCAGAGCCCCTTCGTTCGACAGGGTGGACATCTGTGCGCCGCACCTGCAGACGTGCGTGGCGTACGTGATGCCCGCATTTCGGTGCACGCTGCAGCACAAGGTCTCCCTCAAGGCTTTCCTCTGCTCCGAGGGATCGTACGCCGCCGTTAAGCTATGGCTCTTCCAGGTGCGACAACGACCACGCGCACCTTAACCACCGGTGCCATTATCGCGATCGCCGCAGCGTTAAAGGCTCTTAACTAACCGTAAGCCGACGGCACCCATCTTCCAGAGAATTGCCCTATCTGCTCCGGCCGACGCTCAGCAGCCCTTGGCGTCACTTCCCAGTCGTTGGCGTCCCCTCCGCTCTGGTACAGCCGCGAGTAAAAATGATTATAATGCACTAGTGACGTGCCACAGCAGCGGCAGATAGCAACTCTCGGCGCTGCGGTTACGAACACGCCAATAACAAGAGTGGTACGTGTGTTCGCAAAGCACGGCGCCCCACCACCAGCCGCGCGATGCGATTTTCGCCTCCCCGGTGACGTCAATGCGTTAATCTTTTTTGCTCGCGACTGTACCTCTGAAGACCAGTGGTCGATATATTGTTCTACATAATATACCCTTCCCAAGATAGTGACCAACAAATCGTCATGTAACGGTGATGACAGGCTTGTGCAAGGCTTAGAACTAACTGCTCATTAAATAACTTAAGCCCTGAAGAAAACTTAACTCAGCGACACACATACAACGGATGCACACGTTTTCGAAAAAAAATTCCGATTAGCGTAGGACTGCCAACATATTAGATAGCACTGATTATTGACGGGAACCGTCATATTGCAATTTTGCAAATCGTTTTTTTTTCTTCTCAGGTGGCCCCATCGATTATATCCCCCATTAGGCTGGCAGCCCACAGGATGGATGCTAGCCTCAAGAGAATTTTCTTTTTGAGACGCAACAGCGAGACGTGATCTTATCCTGCGGTCTGTGGCATACTCGCCTGATACGTTGCTGAAAAACTAACAGACGTGCGAATGAGCTTATTTATAACCAAGCACTACATCATGATGCCCTGTCAACTTGGGCTTACAAAAAAAAAAAAACTTTAGACAGAAAGCGCTTTGCAAGTGCAAAAAAGGAATCATTCTTGACGCTTTTGAGCGTGAACTGTATACAACTGGAATCTCCATAGACTTTTCAAACGTCATCCGATAGAATAAATCACGTCACACTATTTTTTGAAAAAATTGGAATACTATGGTTTCAGAGATCGATTTCTGTGAGTTAAGTCCTACCTACAATATCGCCAGTAAAGGGTGCTCATAAACAACTCTCACTCCAGCTTCAAACCATTGCTACTCGGCGTTCAGCAGGGAAGCATCCTTGGGCCTCTGCTTTTTAGCTCATATGTTAATGACCTTGTTAAAATAGACGCAAATACTTTATTTGTCATTCATGCTGATGACACAAGTTTATTTTTCTCACATCACAGTTTACCGCTTGTGAAAAAAAGCAAATAAAGTGCTTGATCTATTTAACACCTGGAGTGAAATTAATTCTCTAACTAAAAAGGCCTCGATGGCGAAGTCAGTTCTTTTTTGCCCAAATATTGTACTGCGTCTTGGTCCTTCAGTCAGAGATTTTGTGCCAGTAACAAAGCCCTTGGGTGTTCTTTTTGAAGAAAGCATACAGTGGAACGCACATGCTGACTTCGCAAACAGTTGGTATTCTTACACGCTTCCATTTCTTTGTACCAGAACAGATTAATTTAGTTTTATAAAATACTCTTTTCGCATTCACATTAACGCATAGTTAATTTATAGATAGATAGATTTATTGAAACGAAGGCAAAGAGTTCGGCCAGGAAGATTGATATCTGGTCTGCTACTCTGCACTGGGGAAGGGCAAGAGGAGCAGAAAGAGGGTCGTGATGGGTGACGATGTGGTGGTATGTGTGTACTTCCTAAGTACATGGTTACTCGGTAGGGGGCACAGTGACTGACACAAACTTGTCCAAAATCTATTGACTGCAAAAAAAAAAAGCTGCAAAGATCATTTCTAACGCAGTATTCGACGCACACACAAAACGTATATTGTATGACCTTATATTACAACCACTACCAAACCTGTTCGACATACTTCTATTGAAACGTTACCGTGCCCGTCGCAAAATGATGCCCTTTCCTAGAAAAACTTGCAACCCTGGCTCCACATGAAAAAAAAAAACATATATAGTCATATACAACTCTGCAGTGAAGCTCCGCCCACATTTAGGACCGGCGCACAGAATTCCTCCACGGCAAAAAAGTAGTCCGTTGTTCAAACTTCTCTTGTCAGCTAAACAAGAAGCTAGTCACGAGAAAAAAAAGTTACAGGCTCTAGAATTTTGATGCCTGACTTGTTAAATAAAGTAAAACATTTCAAAGCTCATTTCGTTTGCTTTTGTGACTGGAAAGCGGAGTAATACAGGACGCCGCGGACCGTGGCCCAGTGTCAACAACTGCTGTGTTTACTTTTTAAATTTTTATTCTATTACATCATGAAAGTGTCAGATACTGAAGATTCTCTACGTTTGTATTAACTAGGGCCGCTAAATGTTGAAGTACTGCTACAAATACTTAGTGCCTCTCTTAATGAGTCGAACTAATCTGTACACTCCAAGCTTGAAAGGAATAGAAGGTGAGTAATCAGTCCTCTAGTGCACTTCCCTTTATAAAAAGTAGTGCGCTAGAAGACAGCTGACTCCTTTTTTACTCGCGTACTAGTGTGTATTGGTGTAGAGTGTAGAACAGTGCATGCGTCGTCACTAAAGTTACGTTTAACGTAAGCAATTTTATGCTCACATTTTACCCCTGTCATTTAAATGTAGATGTTTTTTTTTACATAGAATGCCGTCGCTGTGATTGTAAGGCTTTTATTTATTTCGCTCCTTTTTGTCCCTTGCTGTTTATATATGTGAATGGGGTGCTGGCCTTTGTCAAGACATTACAGGCTTTTCGCTGACACCCTACAGCATCACGAGAATTGCGATTTCGTTGTCGACACTCACATAAAGTTATTTGATTTGATTTCATACGTGCGTCAAGCCTCTTGGAGGGAGGTCTGAAACTGTAAATGCCACCTGGCTGAGCTCTTCCAGGTGGCCGGCGCACTCGAGTACCTGCACCAGCGTGAGCTCTACCACTTGGACGTTAGCCTGCGAAACGTCTTCATACTGCAGGTACGCACACCTGCATGTCGCCATCGCTACCTGACGCAATTAAGTTCAGGAGGACGGCTGAATGAAATAGATGTGTTCGGTATATGGTTTATGGGGGTTTAACGTTCCAAAGCGACTCAGGCTATGAGAGACGCCGTGGCCACCTGGGGTTCTTTAACGTGCACTGACATCGCACAATACACGGGCCTCTAGAATTTCGCCTCCATCAAAATTCGACCGCCGCGGGTGGCATCGAACCCGCGTCTTTCTGGCCGGCAGCCGAGCGCCGTAACCACTCAGCCACCGCGGCGACTGAAATCGATGTGTGTAGAATCAAACACATCAATACGTCCAGAGCTCCTTTATGATCTTTGGATTATTTTTCGTAACAATATCGCTTCGTGGTCACACATGAACCATTATAGTTCGTAAACGGCATACCTAAATACGCGCAACGAAATATTCGTTTCTCCCAAGCTAACTCTTAGGCATCCACAGCTTGAAATGCTTAAAGGCGCGGCCAACCAGATTTCAATCACGCCGTAGTAATTTCACACTGAAAGTCCACAACTTTGGAACTGTGTCTGGGAGCGCCCATATCGCATGCGTATTTACACCGGGAGCAGGGAATCCACTGGCTTTTTTAAGCCCAGAATGTTTTCAGCTCTCGATCTTTTTTTTTTTCATTGCGCGAATATGCCCTTCAGCATAAGAAGGTTACAGGAACATGTGCAGGCCGGTGTTGGTTATGAGTGCGAACAAGGCCTGTATAGGGGCCCATGGGTCCAGCTTCGAGTGTCTGGTGGTCGGCTGGGGTGGTAACCCTGAATGCCGAGATATCGCTTGCGTGCCTCCCGAAGTCCGGGCTAGTTAGCATGAAGTGAGGTAACGTCGCCTCTGTAGCAGAAGTGGGACAGAAGGGGCAGGTCAGAAGCGGTGTCTGTGATGTCCAGGAGGCCCTGACCGCAGGCGTCAGTGCAGTATCCACACGGATTCTCCTTAACACCACCTCCTCACGGCGAGTTAAATCGCCGGGAAGGTTGTATACACGCGGTGGAATTGAAGCACGCGTGGAGCGGTGGAGAAATTCCTTCTTAGGCAGTACGGCGTCTCTGGCGGATAATTTCAGCAAAATAGGCGGGCGTGGCTCTTGCGGTGAATGGGGTGCGCAGTCCGCTTCCCTAAGATGGTGCGCATTGCGTCGAGCCCAAACAACTCAAACAGGGCATCCATACGATTGCACGATGGAGCACACATCGATAACAATGTCCAGGCTACAGGCTACGCGCCGTATAAAGCTCCTACTGCTTCCGTTGAGTCGGTATATAGGAGAAGACAGTTCGGTGGTGGTATACAGAGGAGGTCCTTTAAAGTGGACAAGCCGCCACGTATGGCAATGAGCTCTGCTATCACAGAGGGAAGCAGCGCCTCTGGGGTGTAGGAACATGTCTGGCGTGTATCAGGTAAGGCTGGACCGAGAAGACTGGTGTGCAACATTATTATCTTTGGCGTTTGCGTCCGCGTAAGATTAAAGTGCGCCTTTGAAGTCTGCTGGGAGAGGAAGCTCTGTTTCTCTCACTGAGCGATGAGTGTTGCGCGTGACACTTCCCCCGATCTCCCCTCGAGCTCCCGATCTCGGCAAACACAAGCGAATATCGTCCATGAACAGCGAAAATTCGGAGAGTAGACATGAAACCGAACTTGAAGCGAACTTAGCGAAAGTTTCCGTCTGAATAGTATGCAGCTTGGTATGTGCTAAAAGAAACGGCGCGCCGTGTGGCGATTCGAAGGCTGTGCAACCACGACTAAGCCGGCGGCAGCGCGTAGCACTGCGCATGGTACAGCAATTATAATCTCATCGCTTGCTAGCCATGCACAACCCCCGCCGGCTTTGAAGTGACTATGGTGTCAAGGTGGCGTTTGTGTGCGCCCCAGGTTGGCGATAAACAAAGAACAAGCGCGCGACCTCTGCAAAAAAATGGAGGGGACACTTAAGCTTCGCCTTAAGGGAATGGCGCGATAGCGTAATAGATTAATTCCCATATATGCAGTAGGTCATTCTCTTCTTCACGTTCATAGATCCCTGGGAGTCCCCATACCCCTCCTGCCAGGTGGCTCCTGGCGCAGTGATTCATCGGTTAAGCGATGCGCCACTGCCCTGCGATTACGGCTGCTCCCAGTGTGCGGGCCAGGTTGCTCTTCGCGAGCGACTGATCATTAATTTAACTGCCACCTGCCACGGTGGACAGGTTGTGATGACACCGCAAGGTCACGTGACCTAGGTAGGCCACCTGCCTCTTATATGTTGCTCTCTGGGCGCCATCTGCCAGATCCATGCTCGTGATTCTTCACTCACAACGCCGACTCTGACCACTCCTAGACCGGATTTTCTGGTTAAAGGGGGTTTTAACGCTATCGAGTTAAAATATAGAGTGAGGTCGGCAGAAAGGGTATGTTTCTGGGCCCGCGCTCTCGCACCAGAGCGGCGCCGCAAATCTTATGGTGTTATGGAATGTTATGGGGCGATACACCGGAACGAGGTTCAGTTCGACTCAACTCGAACCTGGGGTCTACCACTGAGTCCTCCCATGTCAGCACGACCATCAACCCTCGACAACACCAGCCGTACAATAACATGCTCCACTCCATCGGAAGGCAGCCACCGCTTTCGGAATCAAGCACCTCGTGCTCGTTAGCAGAACACCTTGTTGGCCCCTAAGCCCCCGCTGCGGTTTGTAGCCACTTGGTGGCATCTCTAATAGGCGACGATTGCTGCTTAAGTAGCGCAATAAACTATCATGCTCTGCAACAATCACCCAGTAACATGTAACCGTGGTACTGCGCGCAAGTTGTGTCGTCCGTCTTTCACGTTCGCCTCATAGAGGCGCTGCAGGGCGCGCGGGTTTCGACACAAGCGAGACGGCGTTGCGCCGGCTTCTACGTGCCATATCGGTTGGCGAGAAGCATTGCATCCGAATTCCAGTACTGCCTGAAAACCTCTGGTTTTTCTAATAGGTGCGATAATGGCATTCCGCCTGTTTCTGGTTTTTCTAGGGGTAAAACGATCTCCGTCATGATCTGTTGACCGTCCTATGCGCAGCTCTGCTGCTCTGTTAACCTCTGCGCCGAGATTGTCTATGAGCCTGCGCGCGCTGAATGCTGCCGGCGAATATGGAGATGCCAGCAGGTCTCTGAGCAGCAGTAGCCACGAGTCTGATTCATAGCGATCTCTGGCGCGCCCACTTCAGTTGTGACGCCTCGCATTCGGAAGGTGTTGGGTTCGATCCACAGAGCCCAGCGACGCCGGCTGCCCACTGGTTTTCTAATGAATACAAGATTTCCACTCTCCTGGCCATTGATTCGTTCCGCCGTCGAACAATCTAAATGCGTGCCTCGTGCGGTAAAACCCCACTTCTGTCGGCTTCCATGGCGGGCAGGCAGCCATTGGAAAGTGACTAGCGGGAATTAAATCGGGTGTCAAAGGGCTTAGTGAGTTTAGAAGGACAAATGAGGCGTATACAGTGCTAAGAGGTGGGCACGTACAATGCTATCGTGATACTGTAGAAGCTTGGGCAAGTTGGTGTGACATGGTTTGGTGTGACATGGACTTGTCACGTCTTTTGTCCCCTGCGCTGCTGAAAAAACAATGCTATCGTGTTCATCCAAATCAGCGCTCTTGAAAACACACACACGCACGCACGCACACACACACACGCGCACGCACGCACGCACGCACGAACGCGCGCACACACACACGCACGCACACGCACACACACGCACACACACACACACGCACGCACGCACACACGCACACACGCGCGCGCGCGCGCGCACACACACACATGCTGCTCTGATTCCCAGCAAGCCAATAAGCTATCGTGGATTATCGGACAGACGAGAACTAGGGGTGGGATTCCTCATCAATCGGGATATAGCTGCCAAAATAGAGGAATACTATAGTATTAGCGAGAGGGCGCCAGTTATCATAATTAGGCTTAATAAGAGGTACAAACTGAAGGTGGTACACGCTTACCCACCTACATACAACCATGTCGACCAAATCGTCAAAAGCTTTTATGAAGACGTGGAATCTTCAATGAGCAAAGCAAAAACAAGTACACTGTACTGATGGGCTGCATCAATGCCAAGGTAGAAAAGAAAAAAGCAGGCTGGAGACCTTTCAGCAGGCAACTATGGCACAGGCTCTTGGAATAGCAGGGCGGAGTTATTAATAGAGTTCGCAGAGAGAACTTAATATACGAATCATGAATACCTTCTTCCGTATCCGAGTGCTTGGCCTCTGGGTCCAGCATGATGGCAAGCCCACCCACACCATTGCTACTCTTCGCTGGTTCGTGCTCAGTATCGCCCGTATGGTAGAGAAATGCCTGGCCTGAGAGAGAAATGCGTGTCGCTCTGGCAGGCGGACCGTGCCGTGTTGGGCGGCCTGGCGAGCCTGCAGCCCAGCCGGCTGGTGTCGGCTTCCGACGTGCGGGTGGACAGCGTGTTCGCACCGCCCGACGTCATCGCATCGCGCATCGGGCTGCCCCCCAGCGGCGACGTGCAGGCGGACCGCGTCGACGTCTGGGCGCTATGCACGCTCGTGGCCGAGGCGCTCACCTGCCACTGGCGATGGAAGGTGCGTGCTCGTCAGGCCTGGCAGCGTCAACCAAGGCATATTACTCAGTTTGGGGTGTTCCCACGAAGCTAAGCAGATAATTGCGCAGCAGTAATTCTTTCTCTGAGACCTTTCACCGTGATCACGGATATCTGTGCCTTTATAAACACGGAACAATGCTCGATGATGCCTGTTTATTTGAACACTTGCGCCGGAGAATACATGTTTCAATAAAAATTGGGAATAATTTCGAGATTGCAGGAACCTGATTTTTGTAAGCAACAGTTCTTTGAAGAGCGGATCCGAAAAAGGTTAAACTCTTGACAGCGTAAAATCATCAGAAGGCAGGAGGGAGGGAGGGCACAGTCAGCTAGCCGACGTTTCGACAAGAGGACTTGTCTTCCCCTCATATTCACAAACGCCCCTTTCTTTAACGTGATAAGACGGTGACGTGGTAGCACATGGGTTTCGCGTTTCGATGCAAGCGAAACGCCGAAGACGCCCGTGCACTGTGCCGAGTGAGTGCACCTTAAACAACCCCAGGTATCGAAATTAAACAGGAGCTCATGAGCAGTGGGAGGAGGCGCTGTCCAGCTCCGCCATCGTTAGTCCGACGACGTTAGACCGATGCTACTCCATCGTTAGTCCAAGTTATTGCTACCGCCAACACCCTTCACTACGGCACCTCTTTTTCTCTATCTTCTTTCCCTCCTTTCTTGATCCCTTCCCCACGAGTGCGGTTAAGGTGTCCACCGGCAGCGAGACAGTAACTGCTATACTTCACTCGACGAGAAAACGAAAGAGCGAGAGAAAGACTTTTATTTGCTAATAAATTAAGTTCTAGGAGAACTTTATTCTAGGAGAACGGGTAGAGCCCTCTGTCCATTGCCCCTACAGCGGCTGCCGCAGTCTTCGCCCGGTCCACAAGTCTCACCTGGTCACCTTGCTAATTGCTGGATCGGATAGCCTTCCAACTGCCCCAGTGTGGTATTATGTATGCTGGGCACCGCCGTATTTTTTGGCAGTCCCATGCAGTGTTATGCAGTAAGGCCCTTTCCCTGCATGCCGGACAAACTGCCTGCTTATGCGGCGCGGTGCAGTGCATTTTACTGATCATATAGAGCCATCGGTATGTGGCAGTTTAGAGGTGGCGCCAAATCACATCCTGCTCATTAGAGTAGGGAGGTCGATAGCGTCTCCTAGCCTCCCTGAGGTGCTCGAGGATATGGCCATACGTGACCTCGAGCAATGGCATCAGCCATATAGTTCCAGACCAGGACTATGTTTTCTGGCGCCCCTATAATGTGGTGTTTCGTTACGGGGTTCTCGCCCCCTAGCTTATAGAGGATGCATAGAGCGCTCTCCCCCGGCGGCCATGCAGGTAGCTGGGGCACGGCGCTTGCGAGTCGGTGACAGTTAATAACGACCCTCCTCTTCTGTAATATTCGGAGATAGCGAGACCAAGCGCAGCCTCCTCGGCTTCAGTCGAATGGCAGACTCGAAATTTGAAGCTTAATTGCGACCTCCTTGCGTATATAGAGTGGATCGCCGTCGTCACCGTCTCCAATTTCATCGAGTGACAGGCAGCGTCTACGTAAACTACGTACAGGGGGAGTCGGGAGAGCTCTGTACGATGCCTGATGTCCGTGGCGTCGATTGTCCCCTTGATTTTTCTGATGCTGTCTCTGTTTCCGAGTGTTCCGCGTAGAGCTCTGCCGGTGGTGTACCGAAGCAGTCTCTCCTTATGCGAGGCGAGTAGGGCTTCTTGTTGTTCTAGGTAATTGTCTCACACCCCGAGGTCTATCAGCTTACTGGTAGAGGTCCGCTTGGGTTTGCCCAGGGCGACTTTCTAAGCCTTGCGGAGCATGGCCTCTACCTGCTCGGTATCGGCTGCAAATAACCGAAAAGGCTTCAGGGAAGAGGACAAGGTCAGGCTGACAAGAGCCCTGGTCGTTAGCAGGGCTGCGTACAGCTTGCCGTACGAGCATTTCACCCAACTTGAGAGGGACGCATTTCACAGTACTTTAAAACGAATTCCTTTCCTCCCCAACTTCTAGGAGAGAATGCAGAAAGAAATATTATAGACAAACTAACGTTAGCACAACAGTCAATTTTCCAGCCATGCTTTTGGCGCCTGATAGCCTTATTGCCCAAGTGCCATAAAACACATACACACATGCGCACAAATCTGTCGATAATCAATTATTACTACTCATTTTTAAACGCTGTGAAATACATTTATTGCAATATACACGATCTTAGGGACTGCACATGTCGAAGGGGCTGTATTCGTGAAATGGCTAGCGCAAGGGTCACGCGCTTCCCATCTAAGCATAGGTGCAGATATGTGCACATAGGGAAAAAGATGATGGAACTTTAGTTGGATGGCCGACCAAGCCGACGGAACTCTGTTGCGAGGGCAGCGGGACGCACACCCGTGTTTCGGCCTCTCGTCCCTGCCACGTCGAGCGCAGCTGGGGGAGAAGATGCGCCCATGAGACGTTTTCCTACAGTCGTATACAACGCAAGAGCGAAGCAGCAAACACCCGCTCAAAGAAGGCCCTCCAGCCAATAGCGTGGACATATTCTGATGCGGTCGCGGTAAATCCCATTGAACCTGCTAGCTTGACATCCCCGGGGGCGGCAGATGAAAGGAGACTAACCACGGCTTAATCGGGTTAACCGCGGCGTCATGAAAATTGGCCAACGCCATTGGCTGGAGGACCTCCTTTGAGGGTAATCTGTCGCATCGTTCTTGAGCTGTACCCGACTATAGCAATGATCCAGTAAGGCTACAGCATTCCCATCATTCCAAATTTCGGCACTGAATGCGTTCGTGTTAATAAAACTTTCAAATCCTTTCAATGTTTACGTCGTGCTGCCTAACGTGCTCAAGTCAGCGATATAGCTACCGTATTCGCGCATGTGGTGCTTCTTTTGCTCCGCGACATTGCGCCAGTCTCACCTTCTCAGCCTATAGCTTAATCCGCAGTGCTTGTTGCCGCTCTGCCTCGCCAGCGCCCATACCCACGCCACTCTACGCTGAGCTGCTTGTTGTTGTTAGTGGAAATATTTATTAATAAAATAACAATGGACGGAAAAGTTGTTGCTAGCCGTGGCATCTGCGACCGGAACCTGAGCTGTGACTAGCGGGAATTAAAGGACAGGGAGACGACAGGTAGCGGGTAAGAATGGGGGGAGCGATAGTGAGAAAGGATAGGGGTAGGAGTAATATACACTATGTATAAATAAATAATATGGAAATAAATGCAGATGCTGCGCCGCGCATGATTAGAGTAATCGGTGCAGGGGCGTGCAATTGCTTGGTTGGGGGGACCCTTTTCCCCTCCCTTCCTCGTTCGCAGCGTTGGCTGTTCCTCCAGCTAGCAGATACAGCTATAAGAGTGTCGTTCGTCAGCTCGCCGGATTTTTGTGGACATTTGCCCACCGTGACGTCTGCAGGTGCGCAAGTTCCTGGTGCTGAGCAAGAGCCGCGAGCGCAGCATGGCTGAGCGGCTCTCGTTGCTGGCCGAGTACGTGACGAGCCGCTTCACGAGCGCCGCCTGTCTGCGCCGCTACCTGCATAAGCACTTCCGCGGAGGCCAGCGCGTCGACGACGACGAGGTGTCGGCGCTGGCGGCGCTGCTCGCGCTGGGGCTACGCGTGGACGTGTCCGCCCGGAGGCCCGTGGCCGCCGTGCGGGCCCACAAATACTGGCACGACGCCCCGGCCAGGTCGCCCACATGTGAGTGAGAACGCGCCGAAACGGGAATGTTGAAATGATGCGCGCTGCGGGCCGGTGGCGCCGGGGCTTTGGGTTTCTTATTGTCGGATGTTAGATGTTCCTTAATGGCGGGCTTTCTATCGGAAAACAGGACCCACGATGCTGGCGAAGAAGCAAAAATTGTCGGCGTTTATTTATTTATTTCAATTTGAAAGCATTATATGGCCCGTCGGCAACGAAACACGGCGTTGTTTTCCAGCAGCAGTTCTCCGGCAACCCCGATGACGTCACCATGGTCTCGCATTATCTCAGTAGTTCATCAAAAGATGATGATGGGTGGAAAGACATTAGACTATACAGTAGTAGTTAGTAATAGCTGCTTATAGCGATAGTGGTAGCTTTGGAATGATAAGGAACGCGTTATAATGATGGTCACTAATGACAATGGCAATAAAGGCATTGGGATGAAGGCCTTCAGGGCCTTTATGTTAAAAGCCTTTAGGTCAAGTGCTTTTACGCTACAGGCCATTTGGCATGTCCTTTAGGGTAAAGGCATTTGGGTTAAAGGTGCTTTCGCATTCACAGCACGTAAGGATCTTAAGTGCCCATCGCAACTTTTTGGTTTGGTGTCTTATAATTACGTTGTTCTCAAACTTGAAAATTAGACTTCTTTGGTCTCCGTTCTCGGATTTCGCGTCTTCGTTGTAGTATAGTATTAGCATGTCGTAGTCGTCGGAATAATCGGTTGTCATGTTAAGCGCTCGTAGTATGTTTACTATGGAAAGAGGATATACGACATGAGTGGAGGAATCCGTAACCGGTCGATGGTGATCACCGAAACCACCCGGAAAGTGGCTACCGTAGAAGGAGGAGGGTAACACGAAAGCGGAGGATGGTTAGCACTGAAGGAGGAGGGTGAGGCGAGAGCATTAAAAGGTGCAACCGCTGGGTGGTTGCCCCGGGAATCACCCGGTTAGTAGTTACCATGGAAGGAGGAGGGTACGGCGAGAGCGTAATTAAGGCACAACCGCTGGGTGGTTGCCATTTGAATCACCCGTAGGGTAGTTACAATGGAAGTAGGAGGGTAAACGAGTGTTGCAAGACGTAACCGGAAGGTGGTTACCACAGGAACCGTCCAGAAGGTGGTTACCGTGGAAGGACGAGGGTGGGGCGAGAGCGGAGGGACCCAGAACCGGAGAATGGCTACCGTGATAGGAAGATGCTATGGCGAGAGCGTAAAGAGGCTACCGGTGGGTGGTTGCCACGGAATGACCGTGAGGGTATAGTTATCCTGGAAGCAAGAGGAGGCTTTGACAAGAGCGTACGTAGTAATGCGTAACCGGAGGTGGTTAACGCGGGAACCGTCCAAAAGGTGGTTACCCTGGAAGGAGGAGGATGTGGTGAGAGCTGAGAATGCTTCCTGTGAAAGGAAGATGGCATGGCGAAGCATAGGAAAGCTTATCGGGAGGGTGGTTAATGTGAAAAGAATGTATGGCGAGAGCGTAATTAAAGCGCAAACGGAGGGGGGTTGTCACGGGATCGTCCTAGGAGTAGTTACCCTGGAAACAAGAGGAGGAGGGTTTGACCATCCGGAGGGTGTTTAACGTAGAAGGAGAGAGTATGGCGAGAACGCAGGAATACAGCACAGGCAATCTGCGGCAGCTGCTGCGAAACGCGACGCCCGAGGAGAGGATTATCGGCGACGCTGCACTTCTATAGAGAACGTACTGGAGAGGGGACCTAGACGAAAAGCGACTGTGTGCGCAAAACTAAAGAGAGCGCCATAGAACCATACAGATGTGAGGTCGCTCTCGTATCTCTACCACAACATATCTTAAAGTATAAATACCTTAACAGCTGTCCCTGAATGTTGCGCTAACCAATGGTAACCATCTCGTCAATTTTTTTCTCTGCTGCTCGGAGGTTTAGGTAAATGAAACAATGTCGGCACTGAATTAAATCTCTCCAAGGAAGTGGTATGAGTGCAGGCTCAACTTCGTCCTTTGTAAAGCGAATTTATGCAGCTCCATTCCGAGTGCAGCACCATGCAACCGCGCATGCGCACGCTCGGACACTTGGAGCGATAAATTTAGTTTAACTGGCGCTTTCAGCGGTTGAAGACCAGCTGCGAAATGCCGCTCTCGCCAGTTCTACATCAAGCAGCACGGGCCTGGAGATCTAAGGGCCCTCGGAAGATGGCGTTACGCGATATGATGTTAGGCAAAGAGAGCGAAGAACCGACCTTGCCATGAAACCATACAGTCCAGAAGGTCTAATCGAATACAATTTTATACTTCACACTTTCGTTTTTTCGACGGCCATTACACCGAATTGTTTGCTTTGTGATGAAAAACAGCGTCTTTTTTTGCTCAAAATATTTTGGCGTGGCTAAATGAGTCCGTGCCTCAAAATGGCGGAGTCGCCATCCATATATAGGACTTGAACATTTTTGTTTGTGCTACTCCACAAGGATGGAAATATCTTTTGTAAATACATGGCTTTATCGACTTCAGTTTCGCCGTCGGTTTGTCGCAGTTTTGGGCGGACGTTCGTTCGAGTTTTCCAGGAATGGAAGCTAAACACGTATTTCACGCTTTTCGTTTTTGTATCTTCCATCGTCGTCCAGAGAAGCAAGAAATGCATTACAGGAAAAGCACAAGTTGGCTCCATCCAGTAGACGTTGAATTCCAGAGCGGCGCGTCCATCTGCTTCTTCGAAGCCTTGAGAAGCAGTGGTGTTGACCCGGGAATCGTGCGGCAGCGTTCTTTCGAACGCACACAACGACGGATCGACGGCGCGGACAGAAATTGTTCATTTTAAACGTCCCGAAGTGACGCATGGGTTATGAGGGAAGCGCAGATTCGTTGTGGAGGCTCCGGATCAATTTACACATCGCGCTCCCACGGGTGCCTTTTGCGTTCCGCCTGCATCGAAACGTGGCCGCCACGGTCGGGGTGGAATCCGTTGAATAATCTGCATCCGTTCGTTGCTTACCCCGAAGCTGCAGGGCGAACACAACCTTGACGGCGTGAACTTTTCACCCTCCCATCGCCACGCGTGTCGTCCCGACGCCACGGCTTCTTTTCTGATCGATATGGCCGCTTGGGCAACGCGCGCTGCTGCCAGTGGCCAGACGAATCTTCGCTGTCATTCGAGATCCTTCGAAGGCCGTCACGTCGTGCTTTCCTTTCGCGGCGCAGTGGTTCCTTTATCGTATACCTTAGTTGGATAGCACTAGGACGAAATGTTTTGGAACGTTTGGCGCTTCAGATTTCCGCGTGCTGTTCGGCATCAGGTTCGGGCTATGATCGCCTGAATCTGCCTGCCGAGCTCGGTAAAGCATTTCGTGCTTAAAACTCGAGCAGATACCGGAGGGCGTGAGTGCAGAATGGAAACACAGAGGCGGTGTATGTAAGAGTCTTCAAAGCAATATATGATCGAAGGTTGCAGCGTGACATAACAATGTCAAGCTACCACCATCCTATATACGTCACACTGGTCCGGAAGTTTGCAAATAGGTTTATGGGCAATCGCTTTTGTCGCGCGTGTGACTTGTGCGAGTGCGGTGGTTTTCAGAGAGATCAGCGGGAAGTGCGTGGCCGCGCGAAGAGGCGCCTCCAGGAAAGTTATCCGGAATAGGGATGTTGGACGCCTTCGCACTGTGCGCAGCCTGCCGACAGCCACTGACAGAATGCAAAATGCTTCTGTCTGCCTACAATGGTTTCAGAAACCGCGAGTGCCCCACTGACCTTTTCCCGCTGGGACCCAGTGTATAGCAGAGCGCCTAAATGTGGCTTCTGTCCACATTCATATTGCCTTCTTACCAATTTCTTCAAAACAGGGTCCGTCTATAAATTTCTGCCCTATCATCGACAGCCATATGCTAGCCAGTTGAACGGCGAATCTGATGAGCATTACTCAGTGCAGTCATTAAAGGGCGCCGTACTGTAGATTTCATATTGAGAGGGTGGAGGGCTGGAGGCGAGTGAGCGGGCCCCGTCCCCTCGGCCATGCTCCTGCCGCTGACCGATTCGGCTTGCGCAGCGCCTGTGGAGAACGCGGTCGAGTCGTCGCTGGATAACACGACCACGTGCACGTGGGAAGCTTCCAGCGCCGAGCTGCACTACCGGCGCGTCTCCCCCGACGAGGAGGACTCGGAGGACGAAGAGGACGAAGGCGCAGAGCCACTTCGGCAGCATTCGGACGCGGCGAGCGCCGACGCTGCCATGGTGCTGCTGCCGCACGGTCCACCGGCGCCACGCTCGGCTCCGCAGCAGCGGCTCGCGGGTGACCGGCCGCCGGGCTCCCTGGCCGCCCGCACGCGCCGCTGGCTTGCCGTCCTGATGGGGCGCCAGCTGCCGCCTGCGCCGCTCGACTAACTGCGAGCTGGCGATGGCCTCCCCGGCGGTGCACACGGACTGCGGCGCGGCAACGGTGCCGCCGCATGTGTGAACGCAGTATCGGCGACGGATCGATTCCGCACCCCATTAGCAACAAATTTGCCCCTGTTTCGATAAAGATAGCGTCAATAGTTTTGTAATCATGGTACGAGAATTATACAGTAAACGTGAAAACGCTAGTTTGGTAGTGAATTTGCAGCGCTGTGTTGCACTGAAAACGCAACAAAACACGTTGCTCCACTTTCGTTTCATTCACGCTTCGACTAAAGGCAATTGACCTTGTGCGGCCACGCATCAGCCTGCAAGGACTGCACTTGCTACTGCTCTGTATAAATTCTGACTTGGCTGTACCGGGATTCGAGCTGTGATGAACTACACCTAGACCGAGTACTTTCCGCTTTTAACCGAGAAATACCGATAAATATTCGCCGATAAAATAAAAAAAAATATGGAATCGGATGTAACCGAAAAGCAGCGGTTTCTGGCCGTCCTGAGGCTGGTCGATGGCCGTTTTTCGCCGAGAAACAATCCTCCTCCTTTGCCTTTCAAAAGCAGAACCGCCGAGGAGGCACTCAGGGCAGTATACCACCGATATCTTAAACCCTGGTTGATTAGAATATTGCCACAACGCTTCGTTTCCTCTTTTCAAGAGCGCAGTGGCCACGACCGCAGAACGACCGAGGTAGGTTCAGTGCCAATTGGATAGCGGCGTGCTTGCGTCACGGTGTGGTATTTAGCGCGAAAGAACAAATTTTACCGGTGATTCGTAGCACCATTCTGCTTGAATCTAAGGCGAAGAAACCTCGGATTAGGCCGAGCTCATGGGCAAAAGCAGAAGTCTTCCCGATTGAGAGTTCTGGATCACGGCTCTCACGAAAAGCTCCAGAAACTGCACCATTAAGTTACTCTCTCATTTATTAGGTCCTGAACAACAAAGGCATCTCCACAGTGAGCCCCTCAGGATGATTTTTTTAGCCTTTTGACGATGTTGTGATGCATTAATGCAAAGTTTCACTTTTCACCAAATGCACCGATGCTGTCAGAGAGAGGAGCCGAAAGCTCAGAGCACTTGTATAAACTAAAATATTCGCAAAAATTTCAGCGAACGGCCTTCCAATATGAGGCATCTGCCTCGTTCCTCGAGGATATGTAGACGCTTCATTTGAAGAAAGAACCTCCTATACGATGTGTCTCCTCTCCATGGTGTGAAGCTTGTCGCTC
Organism: Amblyomma americanum; assembly: GCF_052857255.1. Classification (NCBI taxonomy): domain Eukaryota; kingdom Metazoa; phylum Arthropoda; class Arachnida; order Ixodida; family Ixodidae; genus Amblyomma; species Amblyomma americanum. The sequence continues at coordinate 108,934,898 of NC_135502.1, read as the reverse complement.
TGCTAAACAATTAAGCGGAGTCGGGCACCTGCAGAAGGCCACAGAAGCGTGGACAAGCAAATGAACGTGGTGGATGAAGACCTAGGATTATAGCTCGAAGCTTTTGTACATCATTCTTCAAGATGCAGACAACATCCACAGGAACAACAAGCATGTATGACTTGCAGTTCTCAGGTTACTATTAGATATACCTCCAAATTGCTGACCACTGCGGAAGCCTGAGCTGCAAGAGGATGTTTCGCGCTACGAACAGATCTTCAGACCCGTTGTGAGGGACGGCTGCAGCATGAAGCTTTAAGGAGGTCGGCACGTGGCACCGTACAGGGACAGTGATGTGGTCGCCGCTCCGTTGTTTTGGAAACTATATATATGCGAGCAACTACCCCGTTTTGTCCCGAGTGCCTTTTAACATCTCCACTACTAATATAATGAACGAACATTTTTGAAGTTGGGTACTGTCAACAAAACCATGCTAACACAATCGAGTCGACAAGGTGAGCAAGCATGCGACAACCAATTGTGCATAGCATGTGCACGAATGAAGTAAAAAAAAAGAAGCTCATTGCGTCTATTCCACCTTTTCTACTCATCTTTTTATCACCAATTTTAGAGTTTACGCCCGAAAATCACCAATTTCCTATAATGACATAAACGCCGAGAAACATCGACCGATTTTTCCCGGAAATAAGCACCTGAAAGTCCACGGCCTAACTCTACCCAATGCATCGGCATTGAAATTCCCTCACACACCCTGTGGATGTTTACGACGTCCACAGAACGTCCGAGGTAGTTTCAGTGCCCAATGGCTAGCGGTGTACTTGTGTCTCGGTGTGGTTTTTAGAGGCTACTCCAGACGTACAAACCAGGAGCAAGAATCTTCCTGTGCGGATCCGTAGTGCGGAGGAGAGCGTAGCGCCACCTAGGTCACGTGACCTATTGACCTCGCCATTGGACTGTGAGCAAACTGACCATCATGGCAGATGGCAGGCAAATTAATGATTGGCCGCGAGAGCTTGCTCGAAAAGAGCAACATGGGTCCCACAATCCCTAGCGGTGGCTGTGATAGGAACAGCCGCCTGCCAGTGCAGTGGGGCATCGCTTAACCGTTACGCCACTGCGCCAGGAATGGTACGAGGACCCACTACCATCTGCGAATGTTGAGTAGACAACGACCAATTCTGCATATATATATATATATATATATATATATATATATATATATATATATATATATATATATGGGCATTAACCCACTAAAGCTACCGCGTCATACCCTTAAGGCGGAGCTGATTAATTGTCCCCTCCAGTGAACACATGCTTTCGCACGTAGCAATGCTAAACCTCTACCACTTTTCTGACAAAGATGGCTTTGCGGCATAGTATACAGAGTTTATAACGAAGCACTATAAAGGATTCATAAAAATACTGTCTTGCCCGCACCATTGATGAATAGCAGCATATGTATGTATACAGACGTACAGGCGTTAGAAAACAAAGGAATCTTGCAAACTATTCAAAAAATATAAAATAAAAAGGTTAACTTTTAACTATACTGTCAGGCGACTCCATGGTTATAATGAGAGGTTTGCAGAGTCATAGCAGGTTTTATAATTGCGAAAGTGATTTTACGCTCGATGCCGTGGCGCAACAAATCCTCACTATATTCTGGCCTTCTCGGAGCGTCAAACCGAAACCGCGTACCTGCGGAGTGCATGTAGCCACATCTGCCAGGCACATTACATGCGTCCCTAACGTGACGTTCGCTATCCCAGTGCAGACCACTTGGGATAGACAGGGTCAGGTGAAACGTGCGCTGCTGAAGGACGTCTGCGGGTCATGGATGTGGTGGTGGTGGTGGTGAAAAACCTTTATTGAAGCGAAGGCCTAAAATAAAGAAAATTACGCAGCAGCATTGCGGCGGCCTTCAGGCTGCCGGGGTGTGGCTAAGCCCGGTTTTCGCCGGAATTGGTTTTTGGGGAAAGGAAATGGCGCAGTATCTGTCTCACATATATCGGCGGACACCTGAACCGCGCTGTAAGGGAAGGGATAAAGGAGGGAGTGAAAGAAGAAAGAGGTGCCATGGTGGAGGGCTCCAGAATAATTTCTACCACCCTGGGATCTTTAACGTGCACTGACATCGCACAGCACACGGGCACCTTACGTTTCGCTCCATCGAAACGCGGCCGCCGCGGCCAGGTTCGAACACGGGAACTCCGGATCAGTAGCCGAGCACCGAAATGACCAGAATTCGTTGCCCCACAGCGCCTAGCACAGTCGCGTATTCTAGATTCTGAAAACTGATTGATAAATGGTTAAGGCGCTCGGCTACTGAGCCGGGGGACCCGGGTTCAAACCTGGCTGCGGCGGACACGTTTCGATGGAGCGAAACGCAAAAGGCGCCTGTGTGCTGTGCGCCACCACACGCTGTCATTTGCTGGAGCCACGGCAGCCACGACGTCACGGGCACACTTCCGGTTGCCGTGAAAATCGTCTGCTCGTGCCGCCGCGCGACCCTCTCGGGCAAGCGCGGGCCAGGGCATTGCCTTCGCGCATATGATTTCAATTTTCCTCTGCCGCCTCCTTCCGTCGGGAGTTCCGGAGCCACTCGCACGGCTCTTCGTGGGCACGCATAGGGCTCGATGCCCATCACGGCCGTAAGAGCGAGCAGTCGCGCCTCGAGGTCCGGGTTTATTACTGCTAACTACAACTGACGACAAGCAAAGAAACCCGACGCGGGCCGCAATCCAGGAAGGCGGAGAGATACCGGAGAGATGCCGCCACGCCGCCGACGCTGCTGCTGGGGGGGCTAGGAGCGACAACCGGAAGTTGCAAAGCGAACGTCATCTGGTGACGTATTCAAAGGTGGGGCCCAGTCCCAGACCTGTTTTCTCTGGTCCGTGTACGAGTTGAGGGGGAGAGGAGGAGCGTAATTTTTAATCGTCTATATCTTCGTTGGTATTGATGCTAGCTTAAAAATTCTTGCGTTGGGGGGACGAGTGACGAAATGCCTATCTCTCGTCTGCTTTACGTAATCTCAATTAATTTATTGCATAGTCCTTCTAAAGATCCCAGAGTGGTTGAAATTATTCTGGAGCCCACCACCATGGCACCTCTTCCTTTCTTCTTTCACTCCCTCCTTTATCCCTTCCCTTACAGTGCGGTCCAGATGTCCACCGAGATTTGAGACAGGTAATGCGCCATTTCCTTTCCCCAAAAACCAATTTTCAATTTCGTGTTGGCGGTGTGCGCTTATATATTTTTTCTTATATTATTGCCCCGGGTTCGAACCCGACCGCGGCGGCTGCGTTTTTATGGAGGCAAAACGTTAAGGCGCCCGTGTGCTGTGCGATGTCAGTGCACGTTAAAGATCCCCAGGTGGTCGAAATTATTCCGGAGCCCTCCGCTGCGGCACCTCTTTCTTCCTTTCTTCTTTCACTGCCTCCTTTATCCCTTCCCTTACGACGCGGTTCAGGTGTCCAACGATATATGAGACAGATACTGCGCCATTTCCTTTCCCCAAAACCAATTATTATTATTATTAATTTCCCACCCAACACGCCGCGGTGGCTGAGTGGTTAGGGCGCTCGGCCACTGATCCGGAGTTCCCGGGTTCGATCCCGACCGCGGCGGCGGCCCAGGGAACGACGGGTGCGTCACGGAATCGCGACGAGTGATGTGTGTGACGGATGCGGTGCAGTGGAGACACCAGAACACCTGCTCCTTCACTGTGCCGCGTTCGCCGATGCTCGTCGCGATATGCTTGCGGCCTATAGGGCGCAGGGCATACTACCAGACTCCATCAAGACGCTATTGTGGCCGCAGGGCAGTGCGCGCACTCGTGAGCGAACTTTGGTGAGCCTCTGTGCATTCCTCGAACACACGGGCTTGACGTCCCGTCTGTTCTCCGTCAGGTATAGTTACACGCAGTGACCGAACGCTCCGCGAGTTCTACCTTGAACGATTAATAACTGGACGCCCCACTCCAGTTGTAGCCAACACAGTGCTGTGCGTGTGTTTTAATTCCTCTAAAATGAACTAATCATGCGCACAACCTGGACACATTTCTTATTGTGTAAATAGTTTGTATATATTACTTCTCCCCTATCCTCTATTCCTGTCCCCTCACCTCTTTCATTTAATTTCTCCATTCTGCCTGCTATCCTTTATTTCCGCTGCCCCAGCTCAGATGCTTCAGCATTGATGGCAGATGCCGGGGCTAGCAAAAATCTTTTCTTTCCTTTTTACTATTATTTTAATAAAAAACCACTACACCACCACCGCGCCGGCTGCGTTTTATGGAAGCGAAACGCTAAGGCGCCTGTGTGCGGTGCGATGTCAGTGCATGTTACAGATCCCCAGGAGGTCGAAATTATTCCGGAGCCCTCCACTATGGGCACCTTTGTTCTTTCACTCCCTCCTTACAGCGCAGTTCAGGTGTATATGAGACAGATACTGCGCCATTTCCTTTCCCGAAAAACCAATTATCACCCCAGAAAATGGATTAAAGTGGATTAGTAGGTCAGGCTAGTATAATCCCATATGGTAATCCAATGAAAGGTGCTCGAACATTCTATGTTAGGGCAATTCCATGTAAGGGCAATAGAACTGGTCCCAACCAGAGTTTTGGCGGGAAAATTGCAAGAACAACATGAGACTAACTGTAAAGCTAATTGATGATGGCATTGTAGCTTGCATGAATAAGACAACATGCAATTCAAGAATTGGCTTGGCATGCTCCGTCTGCAGTGCCTAGGTACTGAGTAAATGACCCAGGACATCTTCCTACCACTCAACCCAATTCATGATGGCATTGTAGCTTGCACCAATGAGGCAACATACAATACCAGAATTAGCTCAGCATGCTGATTTGAAGTACCTAAGCGCAAAGTAAATGACGCGTGACATCTTTCTATTTGCTCAACCAGATTCGTGATTTCATTGCACCAATGAGGCAACATGGCATACAAGAATCAGCTCAGCATGCAGAGTTGACTGTGCCCACGCACTGAAACGTGACGATCTTTCTACTGCTCAACCCAATTCATGGAATTGCCCCTTGTACCGATGAAGGAACATGCGATGTGAGAATTAGCTCAATGTTACATTTCATTTCATTGCATGCACAGTTGAAGTGCCTAAGCACAGAGTAAATGACACGTGACACCTTTCTATTGCTCAGTCCAATTCACGATGACATTGCACCAATGAGACAACATGCAATCCAAGAACTGGCTCAACATGCTGAGTTTGCAGTGCCTAAGCAATGAGTGAACGACGCGCAACATCTTTCCACAGCTGATTTTTTTTTATTTCCAGACCCAGTAAAAAGTGTGCATCATGGGGCCTGCTAGTGTATAAACAACACACACACACTAACACAGACACTTCATCTGGCATGGACGGATTCAAAATACTGGTTCTCTCGCAGTTAAAACAGCTGCTCAAAATGATATCCCCAGCTCGAACTGCCCATTTGTTGGCTGCAGTTGTAAAACACAAATGCCGCATATTTGTCATCTTGTCATACAACCTCATGGTTAGGAGCTATTAGTTTGCTGTACCTGCAATAACAGTGCAATATTTGTCACAATGGTTCACTGTACTCAGACTTTGCTGTTTCTACTGTATCCAACACAGGCCACCTGTCCTGTCAGACCACTCAAGACCAGTGGGTACTCGCTGCAAAAATTACTGCAAAGTTGTAAGATTGCAGCATAGTGAATACAAGTCAGCAGTTTCTGAGATGTTTCTTTCACATGCAGTGACAAAGAGGTTCTACTTAGGCGCAACATAAAAGTGTATTACAAGAATCAACAAATAACAAAAACAATATTGGTTCCATTGATTCTAGAGATAACAAGTGGAATGCTCAAAGGTTTAAGGTCTGTGATGCCTTTTTCACTAGTGGGTACACTGCACTGAATGGAAAAAGCGAGGGAATGCCATCTGCATACTTGCATAGCAATCAGCAGTTGAAAGCAGAAAAGCTGAACCACTGTGGAATACTGACGCACCCATAAATTGAACTTTAAAAGCACTCTTTCACAGGGCATTGCTCTGGAACACCCTTTGCACAGAAATGATTTTTAATTTTTGCTCTTCAGTCACACCCTAACGCACTGCTGATGGACCACAGCTGGCTTGAGTAACACTTCAACAAGCAGCAAATACATAAAAGAAAACATTCCACACCTCTGAATAATGCACACTGTATGGTGAATGCACGAAGTTTTGTGAAACTGCACATGATGACAATTAGTAAACCGGGACCACGGAGGAACACTATTTAGGAGTGGAAACTCCACTGTTTGCGGCGACCAGAAAAGGTCACAAGCCCGTGGGCCACTATCATGCTGGCGGCCTGGAAAGAAACTATCGCCGTTTCGGTTGTCGAGCGTGTTGCTCCCATTCGGCCGCGCGCGCCTTTGCTCACCTTCTCTTTGCAACACTTGTAACCGCTTTTGCAATTTGGACAAAACACTTGCGTACCATCTCAGTCTAGCAAATTCCAAAGGAGGCCGCACTGCGCGTAGCAGCGCTGTTAGTATTACGGCCCTCGAACAGACACCGACAAGAACTGTTGCTGTTTGACTTAAGGGCGCAGAAATACAACGTCACGGCGTGCCCGCTGAAGCAAACACCCCTGTCGTCTGCTTGCCGTCTGCTTGTCGTCTGTTTTGAGCGCGCGCCGGAGCCGCCTGCCTGGACGCTGCATTTTTTTTCTTTTTCGCTGCGGCTTCTACGATGGGCCGCATGGCGCCGCCACTGCATACGGCCCCGTCGGCGCATACAATTGTGACCTTATCTGCTCGCCTGCGCTCACTCGCTTCTGACGGGAGTTTCACCTCCTAAATAGTCTTGCTGCGTGACCGGGACACATAGCTCGTCACCTTTTCTGTGCCCGCTGTTTTTTAGGACAGCCAAGTTTCAGTTTTTCGTTAAAGGCCACTAAATGAAAAACTTCAAAGCAAAATTCAACTGTGTGCATGTGTGTGTATGCAAAGGGTAGGTGTATCACAGCTGGAAACAAAAGTTCAAAAAGAACTGACCACGAAGTGGTCTCCAGCAGATTGGCTTGCAGTGCCTGTCTACAGTTGTAGAATGTAGTGTGCAGGCAAATTCACTGACAGCTTTCAAGGTAAAATGATATGCATGTCTCTCCACGCTAACTGTGAAGGCCAAGCTGTAACAGGGGAGAAGCAGTTGGACCACACTACAGCACGCTCTAGTGAGGATAAGAATGCTGCATCAAGAAATTCACAGATTATGCATTCCACCCGATTTCTAGTAGCCTCTGATCTGGCGTTTGGCTGCAACACAACCATATAATGGAAAGGAGTACGTGAGAATGCAACTTCTGAGGCATATCACTTAATGCTACCAGTGAACACTTGCCTTACTGCATTTAGCGTGGCTTCCATTACAAGAAAAATAAACATTCATAACATGCACTATGTACAATTAAGGTGCTGTCACAGTCTCTTAAACTGATGGGCAACAGTGCAGGAAAGGAGGCAGCCAGTTTGAGCAAATTCTGCCACTTCTCTCAATGAGGGCAGACCCCTGACTGCACAGTCTCCTCCATTTGGCAGTGATCTTCACAGCAGGAAGTGCATACTTGACACCACCGGTATCCAGCTCCGCTAGGTGCAGATCTAGCAACTAACTCACCACAAGCTAGCAAGAAGAAAGGTAAAACTGTGTCCCTACAAACATGTCAAAACTATGCTGGATTTTCTGTGTCTTACTGCTAAAAGCAAGAATGAAATACATGCACGCCCACTAAATAGTCACACTTGTACTCTGGCTATAAGAAGCCGTGAAAACAAATACACTGGGACATAAAGGAGTACTGTTGCTGGGCGCACCTGTCCTAAGCGAAGGCCTGGAAGGACAGCACACATAATGTGCAAAGGGGAAAAATAAAAAAGTGCTAAGCACTACTTGTAATATGCACAACACACTTATCTCACCAAAAAAAACAATACAGCTGCCAGCATTATCGCAATGTTGATGTTAGAATTCATGAACATGTCTATTTTTCATCAACAAAATGACAGATCCTTCTTTCTCCAGCACTCTAAAGAGAATCACAATGCAAAGCTGGTGACCAGCCTGACACCCACACATAATGCTAGCATAAAGAAATCATATTAAAATTTAGTCGCTCTCAAGAACTAGCCCAGTCCGAGACTGGCACCAGCATGCTACGGACTTAATCTGTGCCTTTCACCATGGTGGACATAGCAACATCAATATCACAGAGCTCTGAGATTCGCACATGGATGTTTCAATAAATGAAGCAAGGAAAAAAAAAAAGGCTCAGATCGTTAAGTAAAATAAATATTAGAAGGCAGTTATAATTCATTAAAATACAGCTGTAAAAACCATCCTCACAGCTCACCCATAACGCCACAGTCAGTTTAAAAAGCATAATGGACGTCAAGGTACAGAATCTGTAGAAAGCCACACCTGACCGGACAGAGCTCCAGGAACACCGCCCGGCGGCCCCAAATCTTTATCTTCTTCCTTCGCGCGCTCCCCACGCCTCTTCTTCTGCCCAGGGCACTTGGTTGGCTTATGCCGTGCCCTGGGCGCTTATTCCCGTAGCAATATACAGGGGTTGGTTATATTCTGTGCATTTCTCTATCACCTGATTGATAGTGTGAGTATGATCTATTGTGGAATATCCTTTACGAAAGCCTGCCTGATCATTTGGTTGATTAAAGTCTAAGGCTGCCCTGACTCTATTAGCGATTACCTTAGTAAATACCTTGTAGGCAACGGACAGTAAGCTGATCAGTCTGTAATTTTTCAAGTCCTTGGCATCTCCTTTCTTATGAATTAAGATTATATTTGCGTTCTTCCAAGCTTCTGGTACTGTCGAGGTCATAAGGCATTGCGTATACAGGGTGGCTAGTTTTTCTAGCAGAATCTCCCCTCTGTTTTTCAACAGGTCTGCTGTTACCTGATCCTCACCGGATGCTTTTCCCCTTTGCATTGTTCCTAAGGATTTCTTTATTTTCTCCTTCGTTACGGGCGGGATGACGGATTGCTGTGTGCTACTGTCTCTATCATTAATGTTCTGATTACACTGGCTACTGTATAGATTTGTGTAGAACTCTTCGGCTACTTTAAATATCTTATCCATATTGCTAATGACAATGCCCTCCATGTCTCTTAACGCATACATCTGGTTTTTACCTAAGCCTAATTTCCCCTTCACTGCTTTTTTTTTTCTTTACAGTCCCCAAAATTTGAAATGTTTGACTGAGCCAAACAAGACCGGCACAGTTCCACAGTTTAGTTCTTTCTGAATTCAACGGTATGCGAGTAATTGAAATCGCACCACAAAAACATAATGAAATCTTCCCTGAGGCTAGTCACGGCAAAAAAAACTAAGCTGAGAAAATACCATTTGAATAGCGTGCCAGTCAACTGGAGCTCGTTGTAGAGTCCTCAAAAAACAGCGGAATGCGGACGTTCCAGAAATATTTCACTGTAGTGAGTAATACCAGGTAGTGGGCCCAGCTTTCAAACAAGACCAAGATGGTGGCCGTCAGTGAAAAAAATATGCCATTTTTGCAAAATAGAAAATTTTGCCTTTTTTATCATTTCAAGACCCGCATTCCCGCTTTGGTGTTAATTTAGTGCCAGATGAAACATAAGTGCTGCGTCAGAGACTGCAGATCAAATAGACAAATATACACATCTTCACAGTGCCAGTGCTTAGCACTGCAGTGGAATGTCTGAATTGTTGTGAACTTTTCTCTGACACAAGTGTAAACGACATAGGGCAATGTTTAGTGGCTCTAATTGGCTCAGCAAGAATGTTTACAAGTGTTTCACTCAGCACATCATGCAGCTAAAGAAAAAAAAAGGATAAAATGATAAGGATAAGGTTTCAAGGATAAAAGGAATTTTCCCAAAGGTACAGCTTCATGTAAAAGTTAAGCCTCCTGAGGAATGCAACAAGGCTGTATTAGAAAAAAAAGCTCACAACGTCCGATGTCCAGACGTACAAAAAAAGAGCTCTAGCATAAACTCCACATTCTTCACCATTTTGTGGCTATGGTCCTCTTGTACTCACATTCACTCAACAATATACGCAAACACGCCAAAGTAATGGGGTCTCAAAGTGCACACTACACATCACACACACAAGAACCATGTTTTTAGATAGCACCTGCACAGTATGTTATAAAGAATGACTTCTCACAATTCCTTACCAGGGTTTAACCCAAAATTAGGTCAAAAACAACCTGCCAACAATTCTAACATTGCAGTTAAAGGCATGCCCCTGATGTTTAACAGTGCCTGAATGACTCAACATAGCCAGGCAGAACCTGCAAGTGTCCAACAAGAAAAAGAACTGCAGTTTTCACCAGGACCTACAGTGAAGTTTTGGTGCACATTGCACTATCCTGTGCACCACAGAAACGTCACCTAGAGGACAGCCTACACAACCTTAGGGCCATTACCACTCCAAAAACAGTTGGAAATGGAATGTCGGCATTCCCAATTAAAAGTGCCATTAACAGTATGTGCATGACAGACCAGAAATCTGCCACACACTGGTGTCGACCATCACTGGCGTTTTCCTAACCCGTGTAAATACCGAGGATTCAAGGGTACTCGAGCCTTTCATCTCCACTGGAAAGCAGCTGCTGTTGTCAGGAGTTGGACTCACGACCTTGTGGGCAGAGAAGCCTTTGCTTTGCATGGGAGAACCAGTCCTGGGAATGTGTAAAAAGAGGCAGCTCCCCGTCAGGGTGCAAGATGCTGCCACCGGGCACTGTTGTCGTTTGGTAGTGGAAGTGGTGACACAAACACGCCGAACACTGACACGTCATATGAACCATTCACGCTTCTTGGCAACATCATGGCCTCTGACACCGTGCACCACGGCAGTGTCAGCATCGGGTGCATCCTTGGCACCGGTGTCCTCGTAGGTGAGGTATTCGCCCTTGTGGCGGGACACATAACGGCCCAAGATGATGGCCATCAGCACAATGGCCGCTAGGATCACGGCCAGCACGCCTGCAAAAGAGTGATCAAAAGAGGCCATTATATTCCTCATGCAAGCTTCAAAATGACACACAATGTGTACCAAGTACTTCACAGAACAGTAATAAATCTCAGTTGAAATGGCTGGCCGCAATGACCACACTAGTGTTGAGATAGACAAATTAATGTGTGACAAACAAGAAAAAAAAATGAAGCTGAAAATCCTAGAACCTCCCCAAGCCATTCTGACCAACACTTCCTAGATAAGCATTATGTTTAGGTATGTGCGAATATTCAATAATTTAGAATATTCAGTCGACCAGTAAAGTATTCGATATTCGATTCGAACTGAATGTTTGGTATTCGAAATTTCAAAGTATTCGTCCCAAGCGAATGTTTCTTAACTCTTGCTTCGTACTCCAGGATCGCAACACGGCACGCGTGCAACCAAAGCCGTGACTCCGCGCCGCGTGCCTGCGCTTCCAAGCGCATGCTGGAGCCGGTTTGTGCATGCTCACGGCAACAAACATGAGCAGGTGGAGGTGCGGTGTCCAGATCTCTACCTGCCAGGTGTGTGCGGGTGCGTACGTGCCCTAACCGGCACAGCGGCATGCATCAACAGAGAGATTTAGCATAGCATGATCAACTGTCACGCATAGTCGTGCAACGACGCAATCGCAATTAAGACTAGCACTCAGGGGCCTTGTAGGTAGGTCTCACACCCCACAAATATTTCGGCTCTGCATGTAAGCCAACTCCCCAATTTCCAATGGCCACTTTAGCAGGACATCAACACAGCTTCAATAAGTGTGATAAAGTGCAATGTATTCTCTCTCCTTTCCATGTAATGCCTTGTGTGTTCGAAAAATATAGCATTTTTAAACGCCTATCGTGCCGTTCAACTTTTCTCTGTGTACTAGAACTAATGGAAATATTCGTTTCGAACCAAAGAACCACTATTTGCACATGCTTAATTATGTTAACACAGTAAAAGCTCATTAATTCAAACTCGAAGGGGACCGGAAAATTGTTCCAATTAAGCGAAGTTCGGATTATCGAATGGGCGCTAGAATAAGTGCTCATTGCGCCCCACCGTGCAGGCAGAATACGAAGCAGTCACATCTAGACCCGTTATCGCAAGCTAGGCGCTACTGCACATTTATGACAGCTGATTCTTAGAATTAAATTCATGCCGTTTTAATGGCAAATAAAATAAATTGATCAGCCAGTTATGCACCAGAAACAAGTACAGTGAAAGCTCGTTAATTCACAACTCGTTAATTCGAAATTTTGCATAATTCGAAATAGTCATCGTGGTCCGGTCCGCAGTGCATACAAGTCTATGCGCGTAACAGCTCGTTAATTCACTCAAAAATTGGCGCCGCCACCCATAATTCGAACTGCGCGCCGCCAAGCGCCGCTGTTGAAAACCATCGTTTGAAGCTTTCACGGCAGAACGATAGATGGCAAAACCATCGGCGAGCCGCTAGGGTGCTGGAACAAGTACTAACCAGTCTTTCCTGCCGCGACTGCTTCGAGGAACGATGTTTTAGTGTTTTAGCCCTGGTATTGCACGCCGCTTGCTGTGAGCTTGTGTCCGCGAGATGTGTTCACGTGGGAAATACTGCGCCAGGACGGTGAAGGAGAAAGTAGCGATTTTACGCGAGGTGGACGAACGGAAGGCCAGCAAAGTGGAAATCGCGAAAAAGCACGGGATTCCACCAAGCACGTTGTCGACCTACGTCCGAAATAGGAAGGCCATCGAGTATGCCTACGAAGCCGAAGATTTCGTCAGCAACAGAAAAAGGCTCCGCACATTTTGGTGTGTGCATGGGAGCAGGTCACGCCGTCCACAAGTGCAAACTGCTTCCACCACTGTGGCTTTGCTGCCGGAAGTATGGAAGAAAGTGGCGACGATGGGAGTCCAGAGCCTCTGCCTGCGGCTGTGCGTGCTGTGCTGCAGGATGTTAGTTTTGATGATCACGTTGAAGTAGACAGCGATGCAGCAGTGTGTGGTGCCCGAAGTGATGAGGACATTGTCGCTGAAATTGTTGGGGAGCAATCTGTCCCAGAAGAGGCAGAAGACGAGGACAACGATGAGGAACAAGCACCTGTGCGTCCGTCCGCGGCAGAAGTTATGGGAGCGCTGAATGTCGCGCGCCTTTTCTTCAGCTTCGAAGAGGGGGAAAAAGACTCCCTGCATCGCATTCGCGCGCTAGAAGACCAAGTGACTACGGTAGCCCTCAAAGAGAAGAAGCAGAAGATGATAACAGATTGTTTTGCTAAATAAGTGTTTTTCGTGCCCTCCGGGCATCAAACGCATCCATTTTTGCTCACTTTCATTAGTTCGAATTTTGGTTAATTCGAACTGGCCTGGCGGCCCCATGGAATTCGAATTAACGAGCTTTTACTGTACTGGAATGCATTCGCGTGAGCAGCGAGCTTTAGTGCTGGAATATAGGACGCTATTTATGCTCCAAAACATGTTTATTTACGAGGACGGGTTGTCAAAATTAAAAGTAATCAGTGATGTGCATTTGCTTGCGTTTCTTCTGCCGAGACTCCATCAGCATCATCTGCAGCTTGCCCAAGAGCTCCAGCGCAACGTCAGAGTTCTCATTGGCAGAGAAGTAGCATGCTGCAACAACGAGCGCCTACACTACTTCACATGCGCTTGGCGGAGGCATAGGCTCGTCGCCGCAGTCGGACTCATCACTGTCAGCTGTACTCACTGCACGTGAGCCCTGTGGTGTCTGCTGGCAGCATGCAGCCTCAATTATATCGGCATCACTCAAGGGCTCCAACGTCCCACACTGCTGTCCACACAGCTCGCGGCACCAATAAAAAGCATGACGGCGTCGCCCCTAACCAACATACTGCACTCTGTACATCACGTGATCACGACCCAGCGATCGCGGCACAACGAGCCGCATGGGCGAGTGCTCCAGCAGCGAAAACCTGCTTTGACATGCACCGGAGCGAAGGCTCCGCCAGCCTCGTGTGCTCGTTTTTTTTCTTTTTAAAATTTTTATTGTTTTACATCTCTAGTAAATTTTCAGCGCACTGTACGCACTAAGGGTCAACTTCTATCTACGAGGCGTGGTGTAAGCCAGGGGCACCTAGTTCGAATTAACCGTAGCGGATGCCGACTTTCTGAATTTCGAATTTTGGAAGTTTCCCCCATTGAAATACACAGGGCTGTGCCGGGACCTGGGTGTCAGTTCGAATTAACGGAGTTCAAATTACCGAATTTTTAATGCATGCCTGAATGTGGCTGTATAGACTACACAAGCTCTATGAAATTGTACGTATCAGCATATACAATGACATTAATGTAGCTAGTTAGAAAGACCACCAGCTACTGGGATAAGCAGTAACATTGTCAGACGCACAATTCAAGATAAATGCAACATTCCACATTCTTTACTGCAGCACATGTCTTTCTGAATTATGTCATTGTGCACCAGGTGAACCTCCACCACGGAATCAACATGAAAGCGGTACGATGCCATGCAGTGTACCTGCTGCTCTTATACCGACCTGAGCCGACATGCGCCCAGTATACCATACGTTGTGAACAATAAGGAAACTGGGAATGAGGGTTCCATGCAATAAATAAGAAAGGAGTAGTGAGTCAGAGATGTAAATGACACTGTATTCCTGAAGCTGCATTGAGGAGTAGAGCTCACTGAGAAGTTCAGGTGAGCATGCCAAAGCACTGCTCAACAGCTGAAAGGTTCTGCCCACTGTCTTCCAGTAATTCTAAGATATGCTTTTCATAAAACTCTCTTCACTCACTGGTCACCTGTTCTTGAGTGAACAAAGACAAAATGAACCACTTTTTGCTAACAGCCTTTTTTTTTTTTTTCTATGTGTGCTCCACAAGCATCATTGTGCTTGTTTAAATGACATGTGATAATCAGTGATCTCTAGCAGTTTCAACCACTTGGAAAAGCACAATCTTTATGGGGGAACCAGACGGAAGCATAGTACAGAGTAACTCACCCCCCAATATGGCAGAGTCAACATATGTCGAGACTGGCCATGGCTCTCGGTAGACGCCTGGTGGCAATGTAGGTGGTGGACGAGTCTCATCCTCCGGGGGTGCGTATGTAACCGGCTCGATGCCACATGTGTCTTCACGCACGGCCCCCTCGGGGTAGGCATGCACGTTGCTGCGCCGGCTCTCCTGGAAGTAGCGCCTCAGCGGCATGTGGTCGTCAAACTGCACCCGTGAGATGCAGCCCACGAAGCCTTCACCAGTGCCCATCGACTCTGCAGGAAAAAAAACCGAAGGCAGTGAAACAGGAGGACAGGAATGCAAAGGACTGACTCCTGGAAGTGTGTCCAGCCATTCAGAAGTGCAAGCGTGTCCAGCCATCCCACGCACACAGTGGCTAACACTATGAATGTAAACACTTCTGTGCTGGTGTGCCTGCGCACTGCGAACTATTCCATGCTCAACAAATGCGCACAGGCACAGTGCGAAAGCGCCTGCCTGCTGGCCGTCTCAGCACATCTCAGGGTAAGACAATCGTGGTGGCTGCGATGCTATTTTTCAGTGTCTTACAGTCAAACCTCGTTATAACGATTAATTAAGAATTATTGACTATACCGAACTATTACTAAATATTTTGAACAAACACATGCATTTCTTACTCTATATATCGAACGTAGTTTTCCAAAAAATGGACATATCAAACTGCCGAGTGCAGAGCTGTGCCAGCTCGGATGGCAGGTAGCAGGCTTTGCTTTACTATACGGGTGACTAGTGGTGGTGCGGCAAACGTTTGGGGCTTGCTTCACGCTTTTTCCTGCATTTGCCAACTGCCACACAGATGATATAGCAGCGAGAAGAACTGGTCGTCAGGCATTCGGCACCCGTCTGCATCTCTCGCACCTGTCGATAGTGCTCCAGAACCAGCGACATGGTCGGTTGTTGCAGCTTTCCAGTAGCCATCCTCTGCTCACATCAACTGTCACGGAGCGAAGGTGGTGAAAACTGTGAGAGCTTCCATCCTGCCATCCAATTTTTACCCAACACCACTGTAATGCGAAGAAGCTGCCTTACGTGGCGTCTTGACCTGGCACTGCCGCATGCTGTGGTGCTGCACGGGGAAGCCAACCAAACTGGCGTTTGCCATTTGGTAATGCAATTGCCTCTCTGCAATTGCTGCAAGCAGCTTCGAAACTGTGTTAAAACTAATAAATTTCACTTTTCAGTGTGAGCCTTTGGCGAAATTTTATATCATGAATTTCGGCTATATCAAACTATTTTATGACTTTTACCTATTTCACGTACATCACTCTCCATCCCTGTTCTCTCTCTGTACCTTCCCCTCTTATTTTCTCCTCCCTGTCCACTCATTGTCCCTTTCATTACGCTGGCTGCAGCTCAGATGCTTCTAGTTACGATGGCAGTCACCGCGGCCAGCAAAAACCTTCTTTCCTTTTGTATTTCATTTCATTAAAGCTGCGAGCTGGGCGAGTTGGTATTGATTCATATTTGAACAGCGCAATAAAACAACGGGACATAACGAAGAAAGGACACAAGCGCTGACTCGCGACTAGATTTTCAATTCACATCAAAGCATCTTAAATACTAAGTACGCCAAACACAAACATGAGGGAAAAACCAAAAGAAAACACGAAAGCTACTAATCATGCCCACAATGGTGATGAGCGGCACGAGCGCGAGACTACACATCTTGGCCAGATAAGAACATCATCTCTTTATCAGTTAGTGTGACAGAAGGATCACTAATGCAGCTATCAGGTTCCAAGCGGATGTGAAAAGCATCCAAAATTTTCCGCGTTAGGCTGCCATTATGTTTTCCTAGGATGACGATGTTAGACAACAGAGGGGTGCAAGTACCTTCTCTCCAGTGACGGGCAAGGTTACAAGAAGACCGATTATCTCGGGCTGTAGGTAAGTGCCGGCTGTGTTCATGTTTCAAAGGCATTACAAAATCCCTAATGTTTTCGCGGAGCTCCACTGACTCGAAAGTACTTCAGCCAAATGTCATTCAAAAATTTGTGTAGCAACGCAAGGCAACAGTCAAGCCAAATGGCATTCGGTTGGAAGGAATTCCAAATGCTCGTGTACCCGTGTAGCAGGGGTATTACTTGTCTCGGATCGTGATGGTTTTTGTAGTTAATAGTACGTGTTCAGATGTGGAAATAAAGATCTGAAAATTAACTTGGAATAGATTTGCAAAAAAATTGTACTCTTTAAGTATTTACGCGAAACAAATTAATTTCTCAAAGATGCTGCAACATCCTTCGCTACTGCCATCATTTACAAATAACACTTCTTTTTGCCGTGTGACAGCGTGCACTGAAAGTGTCACTAATTTGCCCACGTGACAGGGGCATTACTCGGCATGAAAGCACTCTAGGCACAAGTTTGGTTCGTGATCACACTATGCCGGGCACTTTTTTTGTGCCTGAAGTAATTTACCTTACAGTGATGGTAGCTGGGCAGAGCCAGTGTGCACTGCTGCGAACTACTGCTTGAAGTTGGACATTAAAGGCCAATTAGCTGCAGTGATAACTTGCCGCCGGGAAACTATAGTTGGGAAGTATAACGGAATGTAATAGAGACACCTTCACTAATTTTCTTTTTTCTTTTCCCCTCATGTAAGCATGCTTTCAGCTTGTGTTAAAAAATAGACGAATAATCTTCTTCACACAGTTTTCAGAAAACAAAAACTGAGCGATGCACTGCGTGCACCTGCACTAAAAGGTATATTCTACACATCTGGATGGCCAACTCAGCTGGTGCGAAAAGTTTTTCACATAAACTGTCAGCCTATAAGCTGGTTCCTGGAGGAAGGTCTGTGGCATGCTGTACGCAACTAGCAAAAGAAAAAGTACCGAGAAAGTGGAGGCTAAAATAAGCCACGGAATTTGCAACTGGCAACGCGCTGAACTCGATGTCTCATGCCCACACAGATCAGGAGCAACTGCCCAATACTGATGCTCAAAAACTCCACGCAGAAACTGGTTTAAAACCTTTGTGTTTTTTGTGTGGAGGAATTGAATGGCATAAAATGAAATGCAAAATAAATCATCTTGGGCAAGCTGTGGAAGTAGGCCAGCATCTCACCATTTCGTCCCACGTAGATACTGAGCAGGTCATTGAATTGTGCATCAGCCTTGCCTCGAATGTTGAAAGTGTGCACCTGGGGCTCATAGTTATCCACCTGAGGAAGACAGATGAGTGAACAGGTGAATACAAGAGAAAGCCATAACATGAATAGAAACTGAAGTCTTTTCCTTGGTTTTTACGCTGCAAAAGTGCAAATCCATGGGGTTTCACACACGCATCCATTTTGCAAATTTCTGGCAATAAACAGTAGTTAGAGTGCAGCTATTTAACAAGTTTGCTGCATCGTGAGTTACCAATGGGTCATGCCATTTTTTTATGTTGCGCGGCTACAAAAACTGAGTCTCACGATGATGCCATGGGACAGATTTTATGGTGAGGTCCTCCTCCTTAGACCTCACAACAAAATCTGACCCATGGCTTCATTATATGGCTATTTTACACGATTCACGCTGCAGCTGTTTGGATTTTGGTACCGGTGATGTAAGAGGCAGTGCAAACAAGCGTAGGAAGGAAATGACGAGAGTATGACTCCGGCAAAAATAGCTAATATTATCAGTTACAAGCGGAATGTGGGAAATGGCAAAATTCACGATTTTGATAGCTGGTTTTTACTCACCAGTTTTTTTTTTTTAAGATCACGAATTTTTCAGACTGATTATTTGGACCATTTTCCGGGTCCACCCGAGTGTGAAAAACCAGTCAGTGACTGTATTGGGTGTGTCATGTTATGTGGAGTCTAACTCCCTAAAGCTACGCATGGGCTCTGAGGCATGCCATAATGGTGGTGTGATGAAAGTAGCGCGAAAGACCAGGACAACAGGAAGAAGTATGACAGCACTCACGTCATGTCACACTTCTTCCTGCTGTAATGATCTGTCTGTTGCTTTCATTATGACGATGATTCAACTTTCCCAACTATCCACCTTATCATAGTGGTGGGCTCCAGATTGATTTTGACTACCTGGTATTTTTAAACGTGCACTGATATCGCACAGCACAAGGGTATTTTTGCATTTTGATTCCACAGAAATGCAACCCCCACTGCCAGGATTCAATCACGCAGACTTGGACTCAGCAGCCAAATGTCATAGCCACTAAGCCACCATGGCTGGTCTGAATACTGGATACTGAATATAACAGATTCATTTTTGCTTAAAATTTCACTTTGTTATTACCAAGTTCAACTGCAACTTGTGGGGATTGTGCTTCTTGAGTGACCCTGCTGTGCACCCGCTGCTGCCATTTTGCCCATTAAGGACACACCGTGGGACATCCGCGAGCGGGTGTCAGCGAGAGGTATGAGGGCAGCCACGCTGCATGTCCTCATCCCCAAGGAAAGCACTTCCGAGAACAGCTATCCATAACCAGCGTAGCCGTGGCCTAGCTGGTTGGGCGCCCGTCTCGGCTGCGGGAGGTGGTTGGTTCGAAACCCACCGCCGGACACCCACCGGTAAAAATAGGTACAAGCGGCCCCCGGCCTGGCGCCCGGCTTTCATTAGGGGTTTTCGCTTGGGAGAAGCTCCGTAAACCCCGCTGTGCCCCTCGCGAGCGAAGCCCCAGTGTCGGACAACCTCGCTAAAAATGGGTACAAGCGGCCCCGGCCTGGCGCCCGGCTTTCATTAGGGGTGTTCGCTTGGGAGAAGCTCCGTAAACCCCGCTGCACCCCTCGCGGGCGAGGCCCCAGTGTCGGACAACCTCGGTGCCTGCTAAAGGTGGTGTCACAGCCAACGTGGCTCGAACGTTCATCACCTGCAGCAGCAGTCATAAAAAAAGGGCCACAAATGAGCTTCTACCGCACGAGGCGGATTTAACGTTGTTGACGGCGGAACTTATCGCTGATCCATCAGAGCAACTGTGGTCAAGACCCTTTTCCCAAGCATCTCACCCAGAAGAGCAGAGCACCAGGCCGGGGGAAATCTTGTACCCATTAAAAACCGGTGGGTACCCAGCGGCACTGGGGATTGAACCCAGCACCTCCCGAATGCGAGGCGGATGCTCTACCACAAGGCCACCGCTTCGGTTAAAAAAGGGCTACAAATGGGCTTCTACCGCACGAGGCGGATTTAATGTTGTTGACGGCGGAACTTATCGCTGACCCATCAGAGCAACTGTGGTCAAGACCCCTTTCCCAAGCATCTCACCCAGAAGAGCCGAGCACCAGGCTGGGGGAAATCTTGTACCCATTAAAAACCGGTGGGTACCCGGCAGCACTGGGGATCGAACCCAGCACCTCCCGAATGCGAGGCGGATGCTCTACCACAAGGCCACCGCTTCGGCCAACTATCCATAACCCCTTTTTCGTTCTTCTTGTTTTAACCTTGTGTCCCCATTAGGCCAATCCGAGTGACGTCTGAAATTCTGTTTCGGCGACAGGTCGTGAGCGGGGAGAACGCCACCGATCGCGGCAGCAGCAAGGTGCACTGTGTTCTCCTCCCGGTTCCCCGGCCTTTTCCAGGGAACCAACAACGCGGGCAGTGAAACGCGTGCACCTTGCATGTTTGCTCAAGAACAGGCCTGAACAGAGTCCTGTTGCCCACCTGTGCAGTGCTGACGCTTCAGATTTGGGAGGGCCTGATATAGCTGCTTCTTCGTCACCGCCGACCACTGGTGACACACATTGAGCCCTTGACATGCGACTTGTGTTGTCAAGATGTGCTGCGCACACTCCCATCCTCTTTCATGTTGTGTCGCATGATTTAGCCCTTTGGTTGGCCGTGTGGCCCGTGAGAGCCTTTAACTGCACCGTCACGCGTGTGTAGTCCTTGCTTTGTGCGCGCGGTACCGTGGGCCCGCTTTCAGATGCTGTGGCAAGACCATGGGTAGTCCTGAGGTCCGGGGATTAGTGCAGTGTTCTTTAATGCAGCTTACTGTGTAATAAACACACACTTGTGCTCTCTATGCTTAACTGAGCCTTCATTCTTTCGGAGCTTGAGTGCAGGCGCGCTGTGAACGCTGGCTTTGCGTTCAGCTTGCTCCGACCTCAACCCGCGTTGTGAGGGCAAAGTGCCACCTAACATACCACTCAACAAATCACGATTTTTAACATGCATCATGCACACAAACGTGCAGATGAATTAGTACTGTTCTAAGCTGAGTGAAAAGTTCTAGCACTGATATGCCCCTCCACCAACTAGAACGGGGGAAGAATGTCTTAGAAATAAATTTTTATTAATGAAGTCACAATCAAGAAATCTGCCAGGAACATGTGTTTTTGCATGCTGATTCCAAATATGTAACTTAAGTTTATGTCCAACAAGTCCTTTTGCACTTGTGCAATATGTTATGTAACTTTTTGCCGAGAGTTTGAAAGAAATTCTGCTGCAGAGAACTTGTTAGATTGCATGCCATTGGTTTCTCTTGAATTCAAGCTACGCAATAAGGGTAAAATTATCATCCTGCCTGTTGTAGAAGGTGAGTTATAGGATTTTGAAATGATCACAAATACAAGTTTTTCTTCCCGTTTGTGAAGTGGCAAATTCAAAACCCTGTAACTCAACCTCTATGATGGACAGGATAACAATTTTGTCTATTGCATAGCTTCATGTCAAGACAAGCCAATGGCGTGTGTTATAGCAAGTTTCCTGCAGCAAAATTTATTGAAAGCTCTCGGCAAAAAGTTGCATAAAATTATTATATAAGTGCACAAGGACTTGTTTTACATAAAATTGAATTACATATTTGGAATCAGTACACAAAAATACGTTTCTTGAAGAATTTTTTATTGTGATTTCATTAACAATTTTTTTTTTTCTAAGACCAGCTTCCCCCTTTAAAACAAGGATAGCGACGATCCAGAACAGGAAGTTTTGAAAGCTCTGTTCAGGTCATGTCAGCATATAAGCAGCTGCACCACATAACTCTTTTCCAAAGAAATTGAGGTAAGACACAGCACTGCAGATGTCAGTTCACATTAAAATGTACACCATAACAAAGGAAGCAAGAAAAATGTATTCAACTCACAAATATGGTCAGTCTCTCCCCGTTGTGGGTACGCTTGATTTGGACATCATGAATCTGACCCAATGCAAAGTTCTCATTCTTGATGATGATCTCCTGTCGCTCAAATCCAAAGTCAAAGACAAGCCTCAAGTGGCCTGGGCAAAGAGATCAAGGCAATCAGGCAATGGATTAGATTTCCATATCACAACGCACATAATCCAAGCAACACCAAGATTGCACGCAGTTTGCAAAATCTCTAAAAAGAAAAAAGCGCTTCTTTGTTGCAACTTCGTAAAAATGCTAATAAGGCAATAAGATCAAAGTATGTTGTGTACACTGTCCAGACAAGTGGGCAGAGTGTAAAACATGCAAGGCACACTGCAAGAAGGGGCCCTCAAAGAGCAACTCTGGCATTTTTTTTCATCTCCATGAATTTTACTGAAATTTTCGCAGCAGGCTCTCCAGTGTTTTGTTTTAGCACAAATTAATTTTAGATGTTCCTGTTTCATGGCATCAATCACCGCGATTTCTATGGACAAGCTTGTGAGTGTGAAGTCTAGAGCTGCACACTCATCTTACACCAAAATAAAAATTTCAAGTTGTTTTTTCATAATATAAGGCAAATAATGATCAAAGCTGTAAATTACAGTTGCAAGTTTAGCCAATAAATGTGCACACGAGAGATCTTTTGACAGTATCCATGAAGTCATACTTTCGTCTAATGCGATGTCGTACTTTGGTGGAAACTCAGTTTAGGATTCTGTTTCCCGGTATTGTTGTTTTATAATAGAGTTAATCCTCGATGTAACAAACTTCAATGTAACGAAATCCTCCATGCAACGAAGTATTCCAGTTTTCATAACTTCGCATCCATAGAAAACCATGTATTTCTAGCCACAATAAAACGAAGTAGACTTTGGAGCACTTTCAATGCAATGAAATTTCGTTGCTGGCTGGAAACGAACCCGCGGAAAAATTGCATCGCGGGTGTGAGTGGTTGAGCGAAGCGTGTGCCGAAGCGCGTATCGGAGAGCGCATGAATATGGGCGCTGCACTGCTCTCACAAACAGAATGCACGGCAGACGTAAATAAGGCGATGATCGTAGTGGTGAGCGCCCTCTGCCGCCGGCCGCACCATCTGGGTCAGTACGGGCGAGGCTGGCACGGGCATCTGCGCAGCCTTGGCAAGCTGCCAGGCGAGCCCGCGGCTCTTGTTATCGCGCAAAAAATCGGCAAATCGGCGCCAAATGTGATGCGCTGCTTGTGCTCCAAGTCAGCGCGCCGCGTTTATTGTGTTTACAGATTCCCAAAGCTTGGTAAAAGGACTGGAAGGGTCAGTGCCGCTGGCACACCCATCAGTTGTGAAGCCCATTGCGCAATTCACACCTGACAACCTCGCCTCTTACTCAAATGATGTGCGTATGTGCAAAAAGACACACACTTGTGCTTACGGCAGAAAACGAGGAATGGGGTTGGCGTGGCTCGTCGCAAGGCCGCCGTCGATGGTCACGAGGTCGCAGTGGTGACAGCGGCAGAACGCATCGTACCTTCGGTGTGCTCGGGGCACTTACAAAGGAATGATGATTACAGCACAACCAAAACTCAGGACGAGTGCGTCGTTCCCATCACCCACAAGGTGGTTTGCGCGATAAACGTGCTGAGGTGGCTCACAAGCTCGCAATATCAGACGCACGTAACAGGTGCTGGCAAAGAAAGAGCATAAGGAGCATTTTAATCACAAAGGTTTTTTCCTGTGAATTATCCGCAGCACGTTTTCAGCAGTTTCTGAGCATGCTAGGAGGTGAATTTCGATGCTGGGAAATTTCAATATTACGAATTAAACTGCCGATTTTACTGACTTCATTAAATCGTGGTTTAACTATACTTCAATTTACAATTGAATTTCTTCTATAATGCTGCTGTGGTTTCTGTTGCACCAACCAAATGAATGCGAAGTCAAGGGTGGCTTCAGGTCTTGTGAGGCATGAAAAAAACTGCAGTAGAACCTCGATTATGCAACCCCCCTCATGCGATGACACACATTTCACAACAAATTGGCGTGGGCCCGGTGAATCTCCCACAGGAATAATGCATTAAAATCCTCAATTATACAACGAAAAAATATGCATGCCCCCACTTCATATGACAGCCAGAGGGAGCTGTCCGGAATGAGAGCCGCTGGCGGACCACTTTATTGGCAGACGTGACGTCAACCAAGACGCGACGTTCCATATTGGAATTAAGATGGAGACGCACGTGCAACGATGCAATTGGGCTCATGACGGCTTGTAATCATGGTTCTGCCAACACCTCAGACTTAGGGACTCTGCGCATGCAACCCACGGTCATCGGTGCGAGGTGGCTTGCCTGGCCAGTTTTCCCACGCACTTCGCTGACAAAGGCATTAGGGAAATCAACTACGTGTTCACACCAGCGTGAAATTACTGTAGAAGCGGTAACATGATTAGACATTTCTATGATCATCGGCAGCTAGTTCTGAAGCGCTTTCCACCGTGGCTTCAATGCAGAGTATGTTAGACCTTGCGTACCAAGCGAGCCAGCTAGCCAGGAGCGAGTAAGGCGCTGTCATCATGGTTCAAGGCAAGGCTGAAGGCAGGAGGGCATAGAAAAAAATTAGAAGCCGCAAAGCAGGCGTTTTTCCTTTCGCTCTCTGATGCGCCTCCGTTGGGCACACTGATTGGACAAAACTTGAAAGCACGTGATGAGAGGGCCAGACCAGCAGCCAGACGGGCATGCTGGAGCAGTGGCCGAGGCGGCGGCGGCGAGCGCATGGCATGACGCTGCAAGCGCTGCTCGTACCACGTCCACGTGCAACATCTTGTCACGCCTGAGCCCATGAGCAAGGTACGTGTCGTCGCATGTAGCGAAAAATTGACAACGTAAGCAAGTCTACCAGCCTCTGCTGTCTTCAGTTTCGATGGCGTCTGCTCCGCCGAAAGCCAGGAAATGGCAAGCTCTCAAAACCAAGCAGAGCATTACGATGGATGTCGAAAGCGGTTTGAAAAAGGCTACAGTGGCAAAAAAAGTATGGTGTCGCTGACGCTACTATGTCCGCCATTTGAAAGAACAGCGACAAGTTGCGACAACAGCTGCAGGAAGACTCCGTGTCGCTTGCAAGGAAGCGGATTCATGAGTCAAAGTACGAAGATGTCGCCGCTTTGTTTGAACGGTTTCGTGGGGTCCGGGTCCACAGCGTTCTTGTGAGCGGCTCGATATTGCAAGCCAAGGCCAGGTGCCTTGCAAACCTTTTAGGGAATGATGGTTTCAACCCATTGAACGGTTGGATTCAGCATTTCAAGAACCGGCACAAGATAAGCTCCTCTTCGTCGCCGCCGACCCCGACGGCGTTGCGTGTGAAGTAGCCGCCACAGATGAAGGCATCGTGGCAGCAGTGCGCAGTCGCGATGAGCCTCTATCCAATGATGAGCCCGATGAAGTGAGTGAAAGTGCAGCAGAAGTTTCGGGCAAAGACGCGCTCGACTGTTGCCACAAACTGCACCTCTACTGCACTCAGAGAAACTGCGTTCAGCAAGCAAGCGCTCAAGTGCCTCACTGTTTTTGAAGGTGAAATCATTAGCAATGCAGTTCAATTGAAGCGCCAGACTATAACAACATTGTTCTTTCATTCACTACGATGATTCGACAAAAAGATAAATAAACTTCTTTGTTGCCTGTGATCGCAGTGTTGTGCATCTGCTGTGTTGTCAGGCTGGCATTCTGAAAACGCGAAAACGCGAATGCATGGAAAAGCTGCATTTTGGTTACAATGCAGTACCGCTTATAATGCGGATTTTCCAGACTCCCGCAGTATGCCTTATAAGGGGTCTATGCTGTAACACAAAACATAAATTCTAGATTTTTCTTTCTCCTACTTTCTGACTGGATATATTCCAAGATTTTTTTCTACTTTTTCTGCAAGGCTTTCAAATCTGACCAATCAAAAATTTTTTTCTTTCATAAGCGGTATATACAGTAAAACCTCGTAAATTCAAAATCGCTTAATTCGAACTTCCGGTTAATTCGAACTGACGGCCGGGTCCCGGCAAAGCCCTGTGTATTTCAGTGGGTCAGAACTCCCGATAATTCGAATATGCCGGTATCCACGTCGGTTAATTCGAACTAGGCGCCGATGGCTGGCATTGCTCCTCGCATATAGAAGTCACCTCGTAGCAAATACAATGCGCTGAAAATTTTTAAAAAATGCAGAATGATGAGAAAAAAAATAAGCCAGCACGCATGTCAGCACGCACGAGGTGATACGTGAATTTCGTTGCCCGAACCAACCCTCCGGTGCATGCCGTAGCAGGTTTTCGCTGCCGGAGCGTCGAAGCATTGGCTTGTCTATTTTTGGCTGACGCGCAGTCACGCGGGTAGCCACCCTACCGCGGGCGCCGCCTATGCTCCGGCCACGGTGGCTCCAGCGCAAGCCGTTGCAGGTTTCCGCTGCGCCGAGGCGGTCGTGACCATTGGAGACGCACGCGACCATGGAGGAAGGAAGTACTCGGGAGAGGCGGTTACGTCACATTTTTTTGAAGCCGCGCTTTTTTTCTGATGGAAATAAACGTTTCAATCAAGCGGGCCTCCCCTCCCCGTTCCCCCGCTTCCCTCTACTTGGGCGCCGTCCCAGCGCGCCTGCCCATGCAGCAGACGACGCCGCTGCGCCCAGCGTTCTATTGGCTGCGCCGTCGGCTAAACTCTCCCAGTAGCCCTTGCGAGAACGTGCGACTTCCGGTACCCTTTTTTTGCGCAGCTCGGGAAGCGAAGACTCTTTCCTTTCCTTCACCCTGCACGCAGAACCCGGCCCCTCTTGCGCCTAGTCTTTGTTGCCGCGGTGTCTAGCGAAGTTTGTGTTGCGTGATATTCCTCGTTTGTTTGGTGTCTCGCTGGTGACGTCTCATCGACTGTGCCAATCATGGCAAACCGAGGAAAGTACTCCGCAAAGGATTTGAAAACGAAGGTGGAGATATTACAGGAGGTCGAACGTGGTCTCCTAACAAAGACAGCGATCGCAGAGAAGTTTGCAGTCAAGAAATGCACGCTGTCCACATACCTCAAGAACAAGGACTCGATCTTCAATGCGTATCAAAAGGAGATGGAGCCCTCGCGGAAACGACTAAGAACATCGGCTCATCCAGAGATGGAGGATGCTGTAATGGCATGGATTAAGGACGTTCGCAGCAGGAACATTCCGCTAAGTGGACCAATAATTGCCGCAAAGGCAGTGGACTTCGCCAGCCAGATGAGCATAAGTGACTTCAGCGCGTCGGAAGGCTGGTTGTCGCGTTTCAAGGCCCGTCACGGACTTACGTTTAAAAGCGTTTGTGGAGAGGCAGCCGCAGTCGATGAAGAAACGTGTCAAAATTGGATCTCAGGTCAACTAAAGGACTACCTTGCCGATTACTCGCTCAGCGATGTGTTCAATGCAGATGAAACCGCGCTTTATTTTAAGTTGCTGCCGAACAAGACTGTCAGTTACAAAGGCGACACGTGTTCAGGCGGGAAGAGAAGCAAGGAAAGAGTGATGGTGTTGGTGTGCGCAAATGCGACTGGCACGGAACGGTGCCGCTTGCTAGTTATAGGCAAAGCAGCGAAGCCTCGCTGCTTTAAAGGGCTAAAAACTCTCCCTGTTGATTATACTTTCAACAGAAAGTCGTGGATGACGCGAGCAATTTTCACGGATTGGCTGCGCACACTCGACAGGAAGTTCGCGGCACAGAACAGGAATGTTCTGTTGTTCGTCGACAACTGTTCAGCCCATTGCGACATCAGCGGACTGAAGGCGATCCGTCTGGCATTTCTGCTGAAAAACACTACGGCTGTGCTGCAGCCTATGGACCTTGGGGTTATTAAAAACCTCAAAGCACTGTACAGGCGCCACCTCCTAGAGCGGATTCTTGTGTGTATGGACAGCGGCAAATCGTACGACGTCAATCTCCTCGGAGCCTGCCACATGCTGGCAACATCGTGGAATGCTGTCAAGGCGGACACAGTCGCGAACTGTTATCGAAAGTGCGGCTTCATTGAAGGCCCAGAAGCCTGCAGCATGGCAGAGCTGGATGCTCAGTGTGATGACTCCGTCGCGCTGCACCCTGCCCACGCTGCTTTATCGGAGGGTGTTGACTTCCAGAGCTTCGTAGACGTTGACAGCGGCGTGGAGACATCGGGGCCGTTAAGCGATGCCGAGATTATTGAAGCGGCCTGCGGTGACCAGATGCCGCACAACTCGGGCGCGGCGAGTACAGCTGACAGCGACGACGAGTCCGACGGAGGCGACGATCCATTGCCACCCCCGAGTGCATGTGAAACAGCGTCAGCACTCGATCTGGCTGCGCGCTACTTCTCCGCCGATGATAATTCGGACGCTGCGTTGGAGCTGTTGGGCAAGTTGCAGACGATGCTTGTCGAGTCACGGCAAAGAAAACGAAAACAAATGCGCATCACCGATTATTTTTCTCTTTGATATGCTTTGCCAATCTGCTGTTAATAAACATGTTTTTGAAGCATAGTGTCATATTTAATCATTAAGCTTGCTGCTTACGCGAATGCATTTTGATGTTAGCTCCAACCGCATAAACAAATGAACTTTATTTCCTTCGACATTCGGGCTCTATGATTTTAATTCGCGCAATCGCCCGCCGCAAATGTGTAGTAGCGCGTAGTAAGAGATAACGATCTCAGATATGCCTGTTTTAGCTTCGGCCCGTGCTGCCGGGCGTGATGGCCGCTTTTTTTAGCGCCCGCTCGTTAATTCAAACTCCGCTTAATTCGAACAATTTTCCGGCCCCCCTCGAGTTTGAATTAACGAGGTTTTACTGTATAGTCCTTTTCTTTCTATCATGGAAAAAAGAATTCCTATTCGCTTCTTTATGACTTGCTGCAAGAAAGTTTTAATATAAGAAGTGAAAAAATTTAACGCTCACCACCTTAAATTGGCTGTTTACCCACAGTAAGGAAAGAGCTAAGAACTGAATCAAATGAATCTGCTAAACTAAATGTTTCCACAGTGTGCCAAGCATGATTTTTGTTTTAGAGGGTTTACAATAAAAACCCGTGTATAATAAAGATCCGCATGTAATATGAGGTAAAATTTGGAATAGCAAAAGTAGAAAAAAAGTTGTCATCTGCGTATATTGCGAGCAAGGAAAGGCAGTCAGCTCGAAGACTTTCAGGAGTCGCAGAAGCCAAATGCCCTCCAATTATTTGCATACGCCGGCGCGCTGGATACGACGTGTGTAGTGTGAGCCGCAGATACAGAGGCACCGCTCGCACCACTCACACCTACTCGTGACATGCACCACAAGCATGTGCAGACCGGTTCTGGTATATGCGCTTGCGCGCATGGTTCAGAAGTCGGAAGTGTCCGTAGTCGTAGCTTTAGAGGTCATCGTTGCCGGGTGTGTTGTCTTCTGAGAGGCCCTTGTCAGAGATATCGTTCCATAGAAACAAGCCTTCGGTACTTTCAAGCACGTTCGATAGCCCGCATTTCTTGAAATAACAACTGCCGATCTCCTCGGGTATGCTGCCACAAGCATCCGCAATCCAAATGCACAGAATGGTTGGAGAGGCCAGTGTCCGGCAGTAAACTCGGGCTTTCCCTGCCTCATCCAGACCATGCAGCAGCGCTTGACGCAGTGCCAATGCTTTCGACAGGTACGATTACTCTCCTTTTAAAAGCAGCCGAGTGCTGTTTTCGTGGTCTCCATACAATGCGAGGTGCGATCGTTCTGGGCATTGCGAGGTCATGGCAGCGGAGTGAAACGGCATCGAAATAAAAACTATCAATCAACAGCACCGCTAGATAGTTCCTCCTTTCGCTGGAAGCGTGATGGTGATCGCGTTAAATAATTATGAAGCCGGAACTGTGGATTTTGGCATATATAATGGGGATGTGTATGCGGACCCACATTTGGATCCAAGGTGGACATTTCACATGGCAAAATCTAGAAAATTTTTTCTCATATTATACGAGGGTTTTTACAGCAATGTCCCAAAGCGATTCGGGCTATGAGCAGCATCATATTGGAAGGCTCCAGATAATTCCGACCACCCGGGGTTCTTTAAGGTGCGCACCGACATCGCACAGCACACGGATGCCGAGCATTTCACCTCTACTGAAATGAGACCGCCGCAGCCGGGATTGAACCTGCAATCTTTGGGTCAGCAGCCAAGCACCATAACCACCGAGTCACTACCGCGACCAATGTGTGCAAAACATCTTATCTACCTTGTATAAAAGTTAGAATTACTGTATCACCATTATTTCCTCAACCTGAACACAGCACAGTCTTCAACTCAAAAATGAGTGAAGGCTTTACTCAAAGGGTTCAGAAAACGTGCAAAAATGAGCAGCTTTCTTTTATACGCACCACTGGTCGACATCATGAGGTTCAGGTACTCCCCAGTCCTTGATGACATTCCAAAGATCATGCCGTGGTGCTCCGTAGTGGTGAATCCCACCCGAATGTACTCCTCCAAGGTGGACAGGGTAGTCTCAAAGTCATACCGCACGTAGTAGTCAGATCGCAAGTTGGCACCAATCTCTGCAAAAGAAAGTCGACAACTTTAGCAACAACCATGCCTCAACTTTTAGTGGAATGATATCCACATGACACGGCTGAGAACTGCCTATATGCCAATACAAAGTTTAACATCATCTAGCAATAACAGAACAGGTTTTCATACTGGAGCACCTCGTATAGCAGGGTTCGAATGAAATATGCTTTTGTACGCGGGCAGGCCTTAGTTTCTTGCAACATCTCATTTCTGCTGTTGGTTGCTTTGCCACCACACAGCAAGCCAGAATAAAAAAATGGCAGACAATTTAGCATGGTTAGGCCAAATGCGAATTAGGTGTGCTAGCACTTCGGTTTTGTTTCGAGGCTCAGTTTTCGAGGTCAAGCAGGCTTTAGATAAAGATTGGCGAAATCGGTCTTAAGCTTTAAGGGTATGACACGATAGTGTTAATTGGGTTAATGCCCATATATGCGGAATTGGTCATTTACTTTTTTATATACAGAGACCGCTGGGAATACTCATACCACTACAGGCACAGTGGTGCAGTGGTTAAACAATGGGCCACTGCCCAGTGATGGCAGGTGCTCCCACCAGTAGGGCTTGTGAGAGACAGGTTGCTTTTACCGAGCAAACCTCAAGGTCACGAAGAGGGGATTCAGACAGACAAACATCGGCAAAATCTGAGGTTGGTGGTTTTAGTGCCTGTGCACAAAAAAAAAAGATATGCACCATAGGCAGCTTCTGTGAGCCCAAATCCTTCTGTGCCAAAACCCTTTCAAAACGCTGGTATAGAAGTAGAACTACCTTAAAGGAACAAATCTACTTCATTCAGTAAGTCCACTGCAATCAGTTCAAACTAGCACAGAAGCAATATTTTCTGGCCTCATCCACGTGTCACTGCACCTTACAATGTTGTGATCTTGTAATGTTGTATTCTTTCCATTGACAGGAGTTGGACAATACTGCTACCTGGGTATAGCTTCCATTCGCTGCAGTTCCGGAAATAAGCACTCATGAAATTTCAGAATAAGCCCTACAGTGTGGCAACCAATGTATCACAAAAGTGTATTGGTATGGATCGTGGTTGTTTGTGCGTGTTTGCTAATGCCATGGCAGGGAGCATGTTCATGTTCTGGGGCTATACAGGGAAAGTTCTTGAGGCTATGTCCCGCTAGTGAAAAGTGGGTGTAGCCTCAAGAACTTGTCCCATCCAGCCTCGGAATGTCTTCCCTAACCTGGCATGGGCAAATACACACTCACAACTATGTTGCCGAGTTCGACATCCTTGATTCCTTACCGAATTACTTTCAAGGAACTTCAACCCCGCCAGCTTAGCTGGCACTATACTGTACAGTCGAACCCGGATATATCGCATTCTAAGGGTATCGGAAAATAGTTCGATATAGCGAAGATTCGCTATACAGATACAGGCTTAACCAGCACTCGAGATCGTGACAAACTGTGGCTTACCGATCGCAAGTGTCATGAACCGCAAAGTCCGGGCATGCAACGTGAAAGCACTTTATATCACGGGAAAAAAAAGGAAAAAAGATTGCTAATTTTCGACTGCTTTTTGCTGTGATTAATGCAGTTGAAAACAATAGTTTCGAGCTTCTCGAGACTGTCCAGGTGTGACAACCCGGTACTTCCCATTTTGCTGCAACAAAGCCGAATGAGACTGAATGCTGATGCCAGTTCAGCAGCTCTGCACGGGTGCATCTCTTCTGGAACACAGTTGTCCTCATTGTTGCAGGAATCGCCTTCTCGGGCACCAGCTATTCCGGCCACAATGTCCTCATCAGCGAGGTAAGCTACAGCCTGAACTTCGCTGTCAGCGTTGATGAAGTCCTCAACAGTAAGTTCCGACGGGATGACACCGGGAAAATGGGACAAGTTGCGAAAAGTGTCCTCCAAGCATTCCAGGACATTCATCTCCAGCCAATTTAAGGCCTGCCTTGCCAAAACAGTTGGCTACCATGGCCTGTTTTACGTCGTTCCAAGCACCGGTAATAATCTGGATGGCGCCAAGCAGGTCAATCTTAGATCAGTTCCCATGCGGAGGTTAATAAGCCGCTGAACAAGTTGCCTTCTAGTCTACCTTGAAAGCCTTTATGATACCCTGGTCCATGGGCTGCAGTCTAGCTGTGGTGTTCAGCAGGAGAAGCTTGAGTTCAATGTTCTGCAGCTTGCAAGTTGTTTGATGGGCCAAGCAGTTTTTACCAGAAGGCATACTTGGCGGCCCGACCTGCCCAACTCAGCGTCCCAAGCCTGCAGCCATTCAAAAAAAGTTGGCGTGTCATCCAGGCCTTTCTATTACAGCCGTAGGGGATGGGAAGCTGCTTGCAATTCTTGAAGCAGCGTGGTGACGAGCTCTTTTCGATAATAAACGGACGCAGCTTGCAGGAGCCATCCATGTTTGCCGCAAGCAGAACCGTCACACGCACTTTGCTCATTTTCCTGCCGTGACATGAGCTCCCACTGAGATCGAGTGTCTTATTCTGCAGCATTTGCCAAAAGAGACCAGTCTCGTCTGCATTGAAGACTTCGGCAGGCAAAAACTTTGCAGAGATCTTCGGCCACTCCTCTGAAAGCCACTGCTGCATCTCCTGGCTACTGACAGCCCATTTTCTTTGAAATAGCTCTTCCCACAATGCCGTAGCAGTTTTTAAACCTTTGCAAACACCCAGTGCCACCGCAAAACTTCTCTTCGCCAAGAGTCGTGGCAAACCATTTAACCTTCCCCATTAACATCGGGCCATTCACAGGGACGTTTTTCGCTCGGACATCGAGAAACCACGCATACTGCGCCTTCTCAACTCTGTCGAAAGCAGCAGGGCGCACACAACATGCTCCCGAGCGACTTTGTGCACCTGCTTTGAGCGTGATGTCCTACTTGTTTTTTAACGCCGTACTTAGAATGCTCCGCGGAATGCCACGGAGGACTTCTTTTCGTGATTCTCGACACACCGGATCACCTCACGCTTTGTTGCGAAGTCCCGATTCTTTCTCTCTTTTTTACGTCCGTAGATCCTATAGCTCACTAGATAACAGCAGTCACGCAGGCTACAATCGATGTGTTGAAACAAAGGCACGCGTAAGAAAAATGCGACAGGCCCCGCACTGGCCGATGGAGTCAACTGGCATCGTTCGAGGAGGCACAGAGGGAAATGAAGGAGAGAGAGGGAGACAACTCAGTGGGAATGTGCCGTTGGTGCTAATTGTGCCAGTTGTGGGGCACTGCAGGCGCAACCACTGCCTCGCCAGTGTACGCTTAGAAAGCCGGTGAGTGCTCAAGCATTGGAGAGGAGCATGGCAGTTTAAACAACAGCACTGTGAAACATGCTCTACACTGAAATGCTATGGAGGAAGCAGGACATCCAGACCCCCAAGAAGTTTGGCGAGCTCGAGACTAGAGAGTGAAAATCCCTCAACCCTCTCACACCATGGCCAAAGCTTAAACATTCGTAACAGACATTCGTAACCATCCTGCAGGTTTTTAACTTTGCATAAAAAACGCGCGCTTGACCTAGCCCTCAACAATCACAAAACTGTCGGATTGTGCCGTGATACAGCAGACATCTTTCAAAGTGAATGATGCTAAACGTCAGCGACACAGACGCAGCTGACCGCATGCTTGTCGACTTCAGGAAAAAAATCTGTCAAAACATTTTCCCACGCATAATGAACCCTCGCTTGAAACTGATGTCAACTTTTCTGGAAAAAATTGGGTTTATTACACGAGTAAATATGATAGTTCCAGTAGAAGTAAAGGCCATTTGTGCCGGCATGCAATGCACTCTGTTCCCAAGAGTACAGCCCGCCACTGCTGGCTTGCACTCTGTAGCACTCGCGACCGCAGTGGAGTCTGTAATTTGATCGTCAGCTGCGAACAAGCACAAAAAACCCATTTCTTTCCCCCTTTAATGTCCCAAACAAAGCAACACAAGTGCTTGCCTTGTCCACTGCAGCACAGTGCAGGTGCAACATGAAGACAAGGCACGCATTGTGAGTGTGCTAGTCTCCTACACACTGTTGTGGGCAGCAGCTCCAGCACTCTTTCAGCATTTAGTTTTGCCATCAGGTATCAGAAGGCAGAGAACCAACTGACAAGAAATTTAAAAATTGGCTGCATTTCCACAAGTTGCACGAACTGGATTAGTCTCCAATGAAGATGCAAAATGGGGCATAATAATAATAATAATAATAATAATAATAATAATAATAATAATAATAATAATAATAATAATAATAACAACAACAAAATGTAATTACCAAATTTTAATCAATTAAAACTATTACGATTACCTCCTTATCCTAAACAAGCCAAGTACTACAGCTAGCCAAAGGCAGCAGCCACCGCTTCATCAAGCTTGTTTTCAAATATGTCTATATAAGTTATGGAAAATCACCCCGTATAGTGTCATCCCAAAAAAAGCATTAGTGCAAGCAATTCTGACACATAAAGCCGGACCATATTAGCAAAAAATCAGCCGGGGTTTAACTCCACTTGAACTGATACGTGACATGCAAAAGCGCGATAATGTAATTGGCGACATCACAAGCGACACCATAGCAACGAGATGCGCAAATCTCAAAGCTGTGAACAACTTTTTCAGGGGCGGCCTGGGCCAAATTGTTGGAAATGAACCGGGTCAAATTTGACGGTCGCCATCATGTTGGGCCCAATCAATTATGGTTGAACATCGATTTCGGTCCAAATTGGCCAAGGTCAAATTTCGGGTGTGGGCGGAGACAAATTTTGGCAATGACCTGGGCGAAATTCGGAGGTCGCCATCAGGTCGGACACGCCTAATTGTGGTTGGACATCGATTTTGGTCCAAATTGGCCAAGGTCAAATTTGAGGGGTGGCCCGGGTCCAATTCTTGCCGCTTGGAATCGCAGTTGCTATGGCAACGAGTAACACGCAAGCTGCAAGATGCGCAAGCAAGATGCAGGATACACAAGCAAGATGCACAAGCAAGATTTTTGCTCGGCTCTGACAATTGTATGAGTACTTTCGCACTAAAAGGAAGAAGTCCCCTGTGTCTTCCTACCATCAGCGCAGATGGGTCCCTTGAAGGGTGTCCACTGGCAGTCACACGTGTAGCCGGAGTAGCCCTCAAGGCAGGTGCCACCATTGAGGCAAGGGTTGGAGGCACACTTGCCCACACAGCCCAGGGACAACCCGTACAGCCCTGGAGCTGCACGCAGCCGCAGATTGACGGGCTCCCCGTTGACCATGAAACCCCTCAGGCAGCCCACGTATCCTTCCTTGTAGTCCACAGTAGCACCTGTACAAACATGCAACAGCTGCAACAATTTGCCGAGGGAAAAAGGCGCAAATTGCTAACACTTGCCCCCTGGTTGACCGGCTCACATATTGAGCTCTACTAAACCGAGCCGCATGTCTCCACAGGTTATAGAATTTATCAAAATGGTCTGCCCAATGACATTATTAACATTCATAATCCTGAAGACTTGATGAAAAGCAATTTCTACTATATTTTGCTGCCAACTATATTTTACTAATTATATTCTGTTAACGGTTTTTAAGTTTACCACCACCCCGCAACTGTGTGATAACCAAGTTTATGCTTGTAATCTGATATTTAATAATTTTGAACTGAATTTCTTATGTGTTAACCATGATGTAATTACTGATAATCAGTATGAGGCAGTACTATAAAATATAGATCATACGATTTCGGCTGATACGAATTTTGGTATGACA
Organism: Amblyomma americanum; assembly: GCF_052857255.1. Lineage (NCBI taxonomy): Eukaryota > Metazoa > Arthropoda > Arachnida > Ixodida > Ixodidae > Amblyomma > Amblyomma americanum. The sequence goes on along the minus strand of NC_135502.1, from coordinate 108,898,575 downwards.
CAAATCTGTAAAGTTCCCTGGCCCCCTGGACAACGAGCATTGTGCACACGGGGCAGAATTTCAGATGTTCCGAACACTGTCCTGCGCCTTCACAGGTGATCAGAATGCGAAAGCCACGAAGGCACCCGCAAGCACCAAGTACTGGCCTCACATCGCAAACACCGCGACCACCAGTAGTGCACCATGCACACTGAGCAGTGGAGCGCAGCCTGCAAATTGCAGACACCATGAATGCTACTCGCATGGAGAGCGGCCCGCAAATTGCCAACGTCGCAACAGCCAGTCACGCGACGCCGCTACAAGCAGTGAGCAGTGGCGCGCAGCTGTAAATAAATCCTGTCGACCAAAAACAGACCTGCGCGGATGCATTTCTTGTGCTCTGGCATGAAAATATGTTTCTAGATGATATAAACAATTTTCGTGTCCCCATGAGATTTGTATCATCGACATCCACCTTTTCATGCATCACTGCTATGTCACAAACTATTGTATACGTGCTAATGACTTTAATCTCTACGGAACATAGTTCAGAAGGTATAATTTCACTAACATTGCTCCTTGGTGGTGGTGAAACTTTACTTCATCAATCTAAAGAGTCTCTTAATTAGACTATAACAGCGGAAGGCGGGGTCAACTCGTCAGGTAACCAACGAGCCATTGGCACTCGCCGACCTCTATGGCTCATTTTATGCAGCAACTTTTGTATTCCCTTTCAGGTCACACAATACTCCAAACTGGGGTCTGTGAGGTATTTGTACGCAAGCATACATACACACAGACTGCACATAAAGAGCTACCTTTAGCAGACATGGGTTTGAGTTCAATAAGATATAAAACAAAGTAACAGCACAGAAACCTTATGGTGCAGCAGTAACTGCCACCTGACTAGGAAAATTGATGCTTGTCATATGAGCTCAAGTTAAAAGTCCACCTGAGGCAAGGCCCCACCTCAAGTAAAAATTACAGAGACTGCAACTTGCAAACAAGGGACATCACTGTAAAAGGATTGTTTTTGCCCAAGATTGTTTCGCATTGATTACTGGGATTTGATGCCTCTGACTCAGCCAGGTTTTGCGAGACAAGTCAGCGAATAGCAGGCAGCTGGTTGCCACGCTTAAAAGAATGGGAACACATTTTTCGACTGAGGAACTCATAGCTGTAGGGCCCTCTTGAGGCGAGACCAATTAGGGTGCCTGCATGCCATGTAGACTAGCGCATGATGAGTGGCATGTACTGCTAGCCACTGCAGCTGTCTTACCAATGATGAGGTGGCCTGGGAGGTGGAGGGGGTGCGATCGGTCAGGCTTCTCACGCACCTCGGCACTTTGGCTGCCGTCAATCACGATGCGTGCTTCCTTGCGGTTGCGCTCTACATGTACCGAGTGCCACTCGTTGTTGCTCAATTTGTATGACGTCTCCACGCTCACCCCCTGGGGGCCCCCACCAGCAGTCTCGTAGAGCAGCTGAATCTGGTCGCCCCCTGCAACACATAACATTATGTGGCAGACTTTTAACAAAGAAGTCGTATTCAGCAGTGTTTGCTTGCAGATTGATCGAAATACGCACACATGCAGGTGGTAATGGTCCAGAAGTGAACAGAGGCATGACACTGGGTGACATTTGCATGAAAGCAAGATTTCTTTCAGAATAAGTAAAGCAGGCTGGCCGATTGACAATTTTCACCCCATGGTTTGCAGTTGAGCAATTTCGGCTGATTGCACCAAGCTGCTGGTACACAAGCAGTTATTTTACGGGGGGGTACCTTATACACAGCCCGCTACCGGGACTGCAAAGCGTCATGCCTTGGTTTGGTTTATGGGGGGTTTAACGTCCCAAAGCAACTCAGGCTATGAGGGATGCTGCAGTGAAGAGCTTCGAAAATTTTGACTACCTGAGGTTTTTTAACGTGCATTGACATCGCACAGTACACAGGCTTCTAGCATTTCACCTCCATCAGAATCTGACCACCAAGGCCAGGCTCGAACCAGCGTCTTTCGGGTCAGCAGCCGAGCACCATAACCATTAAGCCACCGCGGCGGTCGCAAAAGCAAAGTGGCATGCGAGTGACTGCAAGGGTGCATAGTCAGGCACTCACCGTGTCAGAGGTGTGGAAACTGAACAAGAGTTATGCTTGCACAAGCTGCAGACACGGTGGTGGTTACTTACAGCTCCGTACAATAAAAAGCCATTTCTATCACTAAAAGCAGCACTTCTAAAAGCATGCCCCTGGTAAGCGTCCAACACTTGCTTCTATTATCTTCTATTTTGTCCAGAGCAGCTGTGAAATATTTCTACAGCAAGCAATGCAAGTTCAGTGTTATTCAACACAAATTCTGAATATGGAAGTTCTGCATGCCTGCTGATGTACGCTGCTGTAATGCAACATGAATCACAAGCCCACTTTTAGTGTACTCTGTTTTCCTCCAACTAAGAAAGTCCTCGTAAGGTCACTACGATAAAGTCCGCTGACCCGTAAATGCTGCAGTGCTGCCTACAATGCACAATGCTGATAGGTGAACCGCGAATTAGCTCGGAGCAGTCATGGATTTGAAGGTGAAGGGCAAACAGCAGGGCAACACTGAAGCACATTAATCTATGCCATGTCACGATTGTGTGCAGCCTTCAACTGCGTCCCTGATTACTGCTGCCAATCAGCATGAGAACGAAAGTTTTATGAACATGAGTTTCACACAAACACATGAAGTCTGAATATGTGAAACAACTCTTGTCACTCAAGTTGGAGTGAAATTGTTGAACTAATACCTAGTTTTTCAGTTCTCACCCAAGGACCTGAAAGTGCCTCCAATGCTACAGTCCTGATATGAGCCATAAGGCTTGCTTATTTCAACCATGGAAGCCACATTGGCCCTTCTTAAAGAGAACCCAACTGAAAGCTGACCATTTTGTTGTCATACTAAATATAAGTAGGGGTGTGCGAATATTGAAATTTTCGTATATGAATTGAATACGAATATGAAGAAAAAATGGCTTCGAATATCTGTTCAGTACAAAACTTTCTTTCAGAAAATGATAAACAAACAAATGCTGTTGTCCTTATTTTTTTCAAAACAGTGTATGGTCTTTGCAACTAAAATAAACAAAACTAGACTGCCTCAGTACCGCATAAAAAACATGACGTGCACAGGAATGTATATTACTTGATTAGACAGCATAACAGTATCCAAATTATAATGAGGCCATGCAAAACAAAATCCATAAAATGACAAGACTGGCAACAAAAAATTATATGATGACTAGTAAAACCTCATTCATCCGGAAGAAATGCCCAGTCCATCCGAAGGACTCGGTTTATAAAATACCCCCCCCCCCCCCCCCCCCCTTCGAAGATGCAGTAAGGCCTTATAAGCGGCTCCATTGCGCTAACACCTGTAAGCCTGTGACGAGCCACCCGTTTTGGAGTGCTGGAAGAAGAACACAAATGGAAGCAAGAGCCGGGGAACACACACTGGCGTCCGAACGGCGAGACGGTTTCTAAAAAGAAAAAAAAAATGTGTGAAGCGCCAGTCAGCATTGAAAGCCGCGTGGAGCTGGGATTGGACTACCGGTGAGTGCGCGGGCCGACAGTTGCAGTTGCCGTGGTGCACCTGCGAAGCTCAGAAACCAAAACTACGCGGCCAAGCTATTTCTTTACCTAGCGACAGGGGCCTTCCGATCGTTGTCCCGCCTGCCGTTATACCCGCTAAAGAGGTGCGCGGGTTACAATGCACCATGCAATAGGCAACATTTTTACACACCCCTAATGATAAGTTCAGACAAGAGATAAACACTCCTTACCACTCATCTGAGCTCCAGGCTTCCACATGATAGTAAGCAAGCAGTGTCCAATCTGGATTTCTGTTCACTCTAAGGCACTCCTCATATTGCAACAATTTCTGTTAGACAGCAGTTCTTGACCCCTTCCCCTAATTTACAGAACTGTTCAGAGCGTAATGCATTTCATCATTCAAGATAAAAAAAGAAAAATGCCACCTGGCTGCATAGTTATGATGACGAAAAAAGAACACCGAACAATAAAATGTTGCTTAATGCACCGCTTAGAAAAAAAAATAAACAATTGCTGCACTGTTCTTACAAGCAGAAACACAAACTGAGCAGACAAAGGGTTGTACCAATGAGCACCAGCTTGACGTAGTCAGTGGGTCCTTTGCTGTGCATGATGACCCCGTTCTCGGCAGTCGTCTTGAAGTGGAAGTACACGTCCCACGAGTGACGCAGGTTCAGGTGTGGCACCTCAATGGTGGCATCCGTGAAACGGAATGTCACCACGTCATCAAAAAGGGCTGCAACGAGACACAAGAGCAGGCACTGAATCATCAAATAGGAAGGGCCAAGTGCACTGCCTTCCCACAAGAACAGACTGAAAACAATCGGCAGCGGTGCAATCTCTAATGATGCATCAGCTTTCTTTTCTGCGGCTGCCTGTGGACAATCAAAGATCAATTTGTATTGCCTGCTTTGATGAGAAAACAAGCTACTGTTTCCAGTGACTTGCACTGCAGACAAGGCACAGCATAGAATTCAAGCTGGCCAGATTCCGGTAGGTCAGACTAAATACCGTATTTACTCACGTAATTTGCGCCTGTGCATAATTTGGGCACCCCAAAACTTTTACCAGTATTTTTGAAAAAAAAAAATATATATATATATTTTGAACTCTGCTGCACCAGACCACCAGCATGTACGCGGGTGCATGTAAGACAGGCTTGGGAAGATCGGAGCGGCCGCGTCGCTGTGTGTTGTTGCGAAAGGTGCGAGTGGAGAGGGCGCGAGTTGTGCACCGTTTACCAATCCCGCTCGTGCTGGCAGTCGCTTTCCTGGACGAACAGTTGCAAGCGTGCCCGAATCCGAAACTACCAGCCCGTTTGCTGTTTGATTCGCCACTAGTCAGCCGGGCTGCATGCGAGGGCACCATTTTATCGCCCATTATCTCCTCTGGCTCCCACTGCTGGCTCCGCAATTTTATCATTGCACATTTGCTGCTTTGGGCTGCGTACGCGCCGTCATGCCATCCTGCAGGGAACTACATAATGTGGGGCAGGGGGGGAGGAGGTCATTAAACTTATATTTGGAGTCAACTTTTTTTTTTTTTGCCTAGCTAAGGGGTGCGAGATGGGGGAGTCTATGTGTGGGCGGCAATACAAGGTATATATTGCGCGTTATGACCTCTGTAGAGTTTTTTCGAAAGTGTTCAGAAAATTTTCGTGTAATCTGCGCACCCTCTTTATGAGGCCTTAAATTATAGAGAGAAAATGCGTAAATTAAGTGAGTAAATACGGTACACACCACAAATGCTCATGACAAACTGTCCAACACACACTGGCAAACATTATGTCATGGAGAGAACATTAGTGTAATGAAAAACAACTCTATTTTTACCACAGCTCTGTGATGCTTGTTTGCTTCTTCTGACAACAAAATATGTCAAGACGAAGAGGTGGCTTGCATGCAGCACTGCTAAAAGAAAATAAACCCAAAAAGAGTGGCTCCTGGAGCACAGTGACAGCACAATACATATAATTTCATGTAGCCTCTCTTTTCCCTGTTCCTGCACTCAGTGTCAAGCCTTTGCATGGCTTTTACATCAGAGGCTGTCCCTCAAGAGGGCAGGTGCATAATGCTGCCTGCATCCTCACGTCTATGCAGGCACTGCCGCTAGCCATATTACTCTGGGTGCTGTGTGCACACCCTAACTTGCCACACGCACCATCTCCCTGGCATTCCAGTGGGCCCAGGGTGTAGCGCCCCTGCTTGCGATCCTCCTGCATAGAGGGTGACCCAGTGTCACCAAAGCGCAGCTGTCGCACGGGCAGGTAGTCCCGGTCGGTGAGCTCGCCCCCATCCGTAAGCCACTCCTCGACGGCCGCGTCACAGTTGCACCAGCGCTGGGGATCACGGCATGTGCCATACAGGCCACAGCGGCACTTGCGTGAGCCCGGAATCGAGCCACCCCAGTAGTCCATGCGCTGGTTGCTCCGGCTCACCCACCAGCTGAATGGCGAGAACGTGTCCGGGCTGGTGGTGTCTTGCACTGCACCACAGCACACGTAACAATGGGAAAAGTTGCCCGCAAAAGCCACGCTGCACTGACGGTCCATTACAGTTTCCCAAAAGGAATCCTGACTACCACTGTATCTGCTAAAGGCTCACAAAGTAGGGCATGTCTCAAACAGCTTGTAATCACAGCACCTGCTGGTCTTTCTCCTACACAAGAATTCATAGCAATAAAGACATTCTTAACACACACAATGAGACAGTTAATACAAAGTTCCAAGAACAGGCACCAATGCCACTGCCAGAAGTTGAGTGCAAAAATAAAATTACACAACAGGTGCATCTAAATTGTTCATGTATCCAGGAATCAGCACCTGAGCTTACGCAACAGATTAATAAGGCTGTTGCTAATTCAGAAGTACTGAATATTGGCACTACAGTCCTACTAAATATGAACTGGGTGGACAATACAGCTTCATTTGAAGTAAAGCAAGTGAATGCTGTGGTTGGTGTGAGCCTTGACCTAATGAGGCAATGACAACAAAATTTGCTCACAAAAGGCTTTCAAACAGCTTCGTAAATCAGGTTTGTAAAACAGTGATGTAAGACTTCACACTTCGATTCATTTCTTAAAAGTTTCACAACTTTAGGTGCATACAGTGCTTTCACTGCCCTCTTAAGTCACTAAATTCTAAGAAAATTTTAAGCAAACTTCATTTTCATGCAGAACACACCTACAGAAAGAGAACTTCCAAAACCATGAGGGCCCTACAAAATTACTGAAGTAGTGATTAAGTCCAACACAACTCACCAAGGTTTTTTTTCTTAAAAATTTACTAGTAAATTGGCGATCGAAAAAGTATGTGCCAAGTTGCTCATCAACATTTCATGTATGTACCTTGTGATAGCTGCACTGACATGGGGGAAGTTAAGAGTATGCTTAGCTTAATCTGTTAGGTGTTCACTTAAACAAATATCTGACAATTCCACCAGCCCATGCATGTCACCCCAAAAACTTAAAAAATTCAAATGCAGTGGGTATAACTACTATTTCAAATGTTATGTCAGTTCCAGTACCATCATAAATGTAAAGGCATGACCACCACCAGATAAAACCAGAACCTGAGAAGCTCATGTGTGAAACACCTAAAGAAGTCAATTTTGTGAGCGAAGGTTAATACGGCAAGAGGCAATGCCTTTGAAATACTGGCATCTGTAGTCTTCGAAGAAATTCCTCATAATTTATACCAATAAGCTAGAACTGATTTTTTCTGACTGCAGGGAATGAAAACAGAGTTCACAATTCTGTTCTGAACAGTTGACAATTTCTTTTATGGTGCCGACTGTTCCCAATTATGGCTTTACCTAAAATGATTTCGCATCTACGGCCGTTACGAAAGACAACAAATAAAAAATGTTGGGCACGCTTTTACCTCTTGAAAGCGAGGTGCAAACCATTGTAGAACACCTGGAGTCAGGCATCAGACACCTCTACTATAGTAGTGTGGCCACCACTCACCACTCGTGTCGAACAGGCGGGCGTTGAAGCATTCGTAGATGAGCCGTTGACGGCACAGTGATGATCGGTTGACCAGCTGGACCATCTGCTCCATGGGGGCATCATACACAATGTCCTGAATAAAGCTCCCCGCTTCTCGGTAGCCCTTGACGAGCGTTGCCTGCTCATTCTGGTGGTGCACAAGGGTGTCCGTGCGGTTGTCAGCTGTGCCGAGAAAAAAAAAAAAAGAGAAGTCAATGTGTTTACCATTTGAAGTAAGCTGATCATACCTGTGCCTTCTTTGAGTGCGAAATTAAGAACTCCTATGATCTCTATGACTAGAAACCTCTGGAATCTATCCTATCAGTTAAATTCAACAGTCATTGCCAATGATGCTACTGCTGAAAAAGTATTCAGAGCAGCTTTTGCCACACAGCCATTAGTCTGTTCTTGAAATCTGCAGAAAACCAAATTCTGAAGCATACTAATGCATATTCAGTCGGAATGCGCGACTGCAGTATCCCTTGAAGTTCATCTTCCCTGCATGAAACAATGGTGTACAGCAGAGTGGGGGTCACTGCTTTCAACACCAACTTGCTTATTGTTTGATGGATTTTGATGAAAACTGTTGTGCATATTAGTGATGTTTTCAAACTTTAGTGCACAATATTTCAGCATTATATCCAGATAACTCTTTGTACAATTTTTTCTTTCGTATACCTTGCAGAAAGCCTGCAGAGTCACAAAAAATTACTATGGGGCACCTAGGCAATTCTTATGATGTGTAAATGCAATAGCAAGTGCAACACCGTAATCACACTGTGAATAGGCCTACGCCTACAAATCAAGGCAGTTATTCACCTTTCCTTTTCTCAAAACCAAGGGGAGGTTTAGACTTTGTTAATTATGAAAAGGAAAGGTGCATAACTGGCTCCCTGGGTCAGTGGACACCTCAATCCCTCCCCCTTCAGTGGAGACTGGAGGGGCCTAAGGGTCCAGGAGAGGTGATGACACCATTCTGATGACAGCAGGATTTTTTTCCCACAATGAGCCACATAATGCTCTCCATTAAAAGTGTAGTGGAAGACTAGTTCAGCATCCACTGCATTTCTAAATGAGTGCTACTCCTGATGACAACCTTAAATTTTCTCCACAAATTTTTGTTTTCATTTTTTACAAAGACAGTTGGCATAGACATGACCAAACTGCAAACAAGCGGTCACATCGAAAATGTACAATCCATCAAAGTGAACAACCAAGAATGTCACTGCATATATAGTTGATTTCTATGAGCATAAAAAAATATAAATGGTCAAAATAGACGAAACTGTCATGAAGAAATTGCTCCGTAAGGTGAGCACCTAGTCAGAAAACCGACCAGAGACAAGGAATGATTTTTCTAGCCTTTCCCCTATATGCAGCGCCACCGCGGGCCACAAGTTTTCTTTAGAGTACTTTAAGGTGGATTTCACAATGAAAATTAGGAGCAGATACTTACGATTAAAAAAAAATTTTGGGGGTGCAATTTAGAAGAAAGAGAAGATGAAAAGACTTGACACCATTCGACATCTGACAATTGGTCACTTAGCAAATCATCAGCACCATCATCATAATTTGAAAACTGCGCCCCCCCCCTTAGATAAGGCGAGAGGGTGCCAGCACAGTGCCTTGTGTGGAGTTCATATCTCCTAACACCAGGAACTCGATGCAGAAGCACACCAGCATGCCTTTGTTCCCGAGCTGTGGGATGTGCTCACGGGAATATACCACTGCACATGTCCAGTTCCAACCAAGGAGTGCCACCCCTTCCTGAGCACTGGAGAATACTCACCCATAACCCTAGCTCAAACATAAACCTAAGAACAACTTTATTCATTGGTGGAAGTGTGAGGAAGGAAATCACGGGATGTTCGGATTAAAGTTCATATAGTGGGCTCCCTTCCAGAATGGACATCAGGTGGCCACACACCACAGCCTTTCAGCGACCTCCTCAGCCCTGTCCGTTGCATGGAGTTGTACCTCCCCACTGCTCTAGGTTGGAGACTGGCAAATGTTCCGGGGGTTGGGGCATTCAAAAAGAATGTGAGTGAGAGTGACTTCAGCTGCCTCACACTTAATGCAGACTGGTCTGAATTCGTCCCGGGCGAATTTGGAATAAACGTACAGATTAATAAAGGTTCCTGTTTGGAACTGCCTCCAGACTACTCCTTGCCTTTTGTTGAGTGAGGGGGCAAGGGAGGAAATTTAAGTCTACTGTTTCTGTAGAGGAAAGTAATTTCATGGTACGATGGCCCTGTGTTGTCGCCTGCCTCAGTCCCGTCCTGTTTCATGGTACGAAACCATTCTCTCTCTAGCCAACCAGAGATCCAAATTCTTACATTGCCTGGGTGACGAATTCTCGGGCATATTGGTTGGCTTTTTCGTTTCCCTCACTGCTGGAGTAAGCTGGAACCCATATCGGTTTAATTGGTCTTATATTTTGTTGCGGTGATTCGGATAGAATTCTGAATGCTGTATTGCATACAGAGCCTTTTGCAAAGCTCTGTATTGCAATTCACTGCAGCCGCTTCTTCTGCTTCTGATGGGTGGATCGTATTTCTAATTGAGGTGCCATTGACCAGCTTTCCTGAGTAATCGACTAGCGCTGTAGAAAAAGAATTCTGGTTGGAGTATTCTGCAGCATCAACGCTTACTGCACTGGGTTGAGGGGAGAAGTACTTTTGGACTGCTTTAGATGTAGCCCTCCTCCTGCCCTCATCATGCTCCGGATGCACGTTCTTAGGTACAGGTTTGACTTGTAGCTATTTGTGTATGTGATTCCCACTCTAGTCACGCTTTTTCTCCTTCGTTCACACCACCAACTTACTAAACCCACCGTTTATAAGAACAGAAAGGTAACCTGCTGAGCAATCTCTCCATGGAAAATGGAAGGAGGCTGATTTAGACTGAGAAGCTATATATTTCATTCCAAGCTACAGTTTGTGGACAGTAACTTTTGCACAGGTCAAAGGAATGCAGGTGTGTGGGCTTTACATCCTGAAGCTGCATGTTGGTTACGGGATGTGCCATTTCTGGATTATAATTTTAAACACCTGGGGCTCCTTAACATTTACTGGCATCTACAAAACGATTCTTTCATTTTGCCTCCACTGAAGTGTGGTTACTGCAGCAGGCATTCAGTCCCAAAACCTTGGGCTTAGCAGCCTAGTACCACAGCCACCGTGCCACAGCCACTGTGCCACAGAAACGAGTTAAATGGAATGCAAAGGTGTTCTGCTCTTTTCCAAGGAATACGTCAAATGGCTGCAACATCAATGGGCTGTAGACGCAGTACGTAGCTGGGGTGGTTGGAATGTATATTTGATCCCATAGGCATGTGCGGAAGGGGGAGGTCAAGGGGCTTCCTTAAAAACATGGGGACAGATGGTGCAAATTTTGTACCTTATTGCTTCTTGCTACACAGAAGACATGAACGGGCGCTGCCATGAAGTTTGGCACCTCGTTTCGGAGAGACATGCGCACACCTATGCTTGGTGCACAGCAGACGGGATGAAAAAATGTTACTCCCCATTTGACACTTCTGTATGCTATCACTGTGGGCAACTTGCAAAGACTACGAACGTAAGTTAACAGTATATCTGCATTCATGGCTCAAAGTAGCAATGAAAAATTCACAGGGACCCCCAATAAACTTATGTGTTGGCAATGTAATAACATTAAAAGTTGTTAATGCCTTTACCGGAAATGCCATTACCTACCTCCAGCCAATGCGCAAACTTTATGACCAACGACATATTTTTTTCCCCCCCGAAGAAGCTGTGAATAGGGGTGCAAAAATATTCAAAATTTTGCATTAGAATTCAGAATATGAACCTGTTCGGTTCATATCTGATTTGAGAAATTGGTATTCGAGAATTTTCATACATTCCAAAATTTCCACATTTTCCCCAGCGATCGAACATCACGCCAACTTTCACAAATCAGACCATGGCAAAACCACAAAATCTAGCAAAATTATCCGAAGATAAAGTTTAATGTTCCAGAATAGCAGTATAAAGGCATCCTCTTTGCTTTCTTCTCCGTGTTCATTTCGGCTGCAAAGACCCCACACTATTTTGAAAAATTAAGGGCAACATCTGCCAATGAATTTTTTCCAGAAATTTGTTCCATCCTGAACAGATATTCGATTCAATATTCAAAGGCATTTTTTCATAATCATATTCAATTTGTATTTCAATATTCACACATCCTAGTTTTAATGTGCTCGCATTAAAAGCACAAAAGAAAACCACAACAGCTATAAAATGATCAGCTCACTGATGAGCACCAGATGGCTGCTTGGACAAATATAAGAAGCATGCCACAAGACAGCACTTGGGCCTCTTCCAGTTTGTTCGCATCTTCAAGGCAGTGCAAAGTCTCTATTTTTCACTAACACGCACCCGCACTGAACCATTGTGCAAAACCAAACAACATGTGCAAGGGATGGCCATGCACAGATGAAGGAAGTAAGTTCAGGACTATAGGTTACTAGCCAAGGCTATCCGAGACCCCGCAGCCATCATGAACCAGTGCTAGCCAGCTCACAGTGCTCCATTCACAACCTACTAGCACTTTGGAGCTGCACAGGTGAAAGCACCAAACAAAAATCAGCAAGAAACCTCTGGAACTCTCTGCACACAGCCACTGCCCACTGCTGTGGAAGCCTCATAAAACTTGGTGGAAAAAAAAAAAAAAAAAAACGGGACGTACATGCACAGTACCAGGATTAAACAGCACCAGCTAAGCTGTGCTCTGGCGAGAAGCTTTTGTGAGGGCAAACACTACTTACGATGGAAGACGCATTCGACTGGAAATGGGGTCAGAGGCCCACTGCCATCAACATCAACGAGGATGTTTGCTGTCTGTTCATCAGGCTTCTTCTTCATATGGTAGGCCTCGCAAGAAAGCGGATGCAGTGCTAGTGTTTTCAGGGAAGACAAGAAAATTAAAAGACAGTGCTATGACATGAAATATGCTAGAAATTAGCAGTCGAATATAAGCACATTACGCAGATTTTGCCCACTGCTAAGCATAGTACAATCATTACCAGGTGTAATGCTCTCCAAAAAATTCAGGGAAAACTATAAAAATAACTTTCTTGAATTCAAAGCAAGGAATAAGTGAGCAGAATGTTGCAACAGAAAAATTTAATTGCCAAAAACAAGATTTTATGTAGAAATTGAAGAAAACTTGTAAAGACTCATTTGTATCAAAAAAGAAAAAAATGTTGAGAATTTCCTAAAATATATTCTATTCTATTAGCCACTGTGCGGGCAGTTCTGTTAAGATGCACTTCTAACAAGAACAAATTTTCTGGTCCCTTCAAGTTCGTCTTAAAGGGAATCTACTTAATCAAAAAACTATTATCAAAGAATAAGACTTTTTAAGCTTGATCACAAAGCTGCAAGAACTTGAATCCCTTAGCATATCATGCCTAAAATATCAGTTCGGTTTGTCTAATCTTTCTACTCGCTGTTGCATCGCCAGCCTTGCCCTGTTTCAAAAGTTATTTTATTCATCCCCAAGACAGGAACTATACATCTGCGCACTCCCACCATGCTGATCAACTTGCATCGGTCATTCGCTTCAAGTTTCACGTCCATGAGTCTATACCACACTTTTTACCAATTCATTTTTTTTTACGAGCAGCAATGAAATGGAATGCCCTTCCCCACCATATCGCCGTAACCTGCCGATCAACATTTTTAACCACTGTGAATGCCTGCACTATGTAAATTCATCCGTTACGTAACACCCCATCAAGGGTTTTCAAGGAAAATAAAGTGATGTGATCTGATGTAATTTGTCACACATAAAGAATACATGCCTGCAAAATTGCACACATAAGGAGAACTGTCCTCATGTTGTTTTTAAGCCAGGACACACTACTTACAGACATGGCAGACAGCCCCAGCGTAGCCGGTATCAGTGCAGTTGCAAACAAACTCGATTGAGTCCTGCTTGCAGATGCCACCATGCTCACAGGGGTTTGGATGGCAGCTGCGGGAAGAACCATGCCACGTAAGTTGACTGTTGTGTAAATAAGCGTAAGCTACATTAGTTTTAGTTGTCTAAAAACTGACAGATTTTCATAGCTAGAGTCATTCGGTCATGACCACAACTACCTTTCATATTTCTGAAGTGCTGTGGTGGCAACATTTTAGCAAAAAAACAACAAGAACCGCCACAGGTTGCACAAAAGTCTGAGTCTGGCCAACTGGGCCAAGTGAGGCAGTGCTCTCCCATCCTATACTTTATTTTTTGCTGCTGGAGTGATAAAAATGAAGTAATAAAACAAAGGGGTGTATAGACCAGAGGTCTTCACCCACGTCAGTTGCAAAAATTGTCATAAAATCTGTACCTCAAGAGACAGTGTGCCTGACACATGTTGTGGTTTAGTTTATGAGGGTTTAACGTCCTAAAGCGACTCAGGCTATGAGGGATACAAGACACATGTTCTAACAGTAGTTTTTACAGACCCAATGGATTTTAGAAACTGCTATGATTAACGAACTACAGTGCAAAATGCAATGCCCTGTTACTTAATGCACTTTAGACTATGATATCTGGCAACCAGAGTTTCAGTTATGCCAGTATTAACGGAGGGGAGGGAAAATTTCCATCCTCACGGCAATGCTCCCATTGGGCATGCACTACCTAGGACACCCACCTTCCCTAATACAATAAATCATTCCCACTTCCAATGCACACAGCCTACTGTAGTTCACAACAAAAAGCTGTTGCTGTCATTTGTGGGAAGTCACTGCATGAGCAGTGCGACCAGCCTGGCAGCATTCCTTGAGTGAAACCAGACGACGACTCTGTCGCTCTCTTCAGTGATGGCGGCCCAGAAACAAGTGTATGCTTCACCTCAGCCACTGCTGGCCTTCATTTCTCTCGCACGAAGCAAAGGGATACACAGCAACGCTGCCAAAAAGTGCAAAACACACTCAGGCCACGAGAGAAGGAAGAGGAGCACGAACCGGTCCACCATCTGGCAGGCGTCACGCAGCACCTGTCCCGCCACCTCATTGGGTGGCAGCGTGAGCACATTGATGTAGCGCCCCTCTATGTACAGGTAGCGCATGCAGCCGATGAAACCTCGCATTCCGTAAACGCCCCCTGCACAAGAAAGGTGCACATGATTCACCTTACTGGAAGGACAACCAACACACCAGGTTATATAATGGACGGTTCTAAGCAGGTAAAGCGGCCCTCAGGTTTGTCGATTTCAGTTGGTTCAATGATGTTCCAGAACTTCAAAAAAGCCGTTACAAGAAATAAGCACAAAATAACCCACATATCCTTGACAAGAAATAAGCACAAAATAAGCCACATAGCCTTGCGAGTTTCCTCAGCACTTGACCCCAGACTTCCTTATCAATGTGCGCACACTAAGAAGTGCACCTACATTAACAATGCAGCGTGCACTACTCAACTGAGGCTCACACCTTATGTTGATGTACGTCACATTGTATTGTGTTGGGTTTAGCAGCACATAAGCGCCTAAGGCTATCATGTGCCAAGCTCAAGGTATAGAAAAATTGTGTTCTGCAGTATTTCACCCAAAAGTGAAAAAACAATGGTGGTGTACAGGGCCTAGACAGTTAGTGCGTAGTACCTAGTTATGACAGAGTAAATAAATTCTATAAATGACTAATAGTACGAGCTTTAAAGAAGATCAGATAACCATAGCAGCCAGTGCACCGTATTCTTTAAAGGCATACTGAGCAAGATAGCCTTATTAAATGAGGAGAGGTGAGCCCTACAAGTGACGGGACTTACTGCTCCTGACAGAGGTAGATAAAAGAAAGAGGAGAATGAAGAAAGAGATCAAGGAAGGACACAACAAAATTTCAACAAAAGGAAGAGCAATGTGCCAGATAGTAGCAGCATCAAGAATTGCAATGCTGTGATGAAATCCACAAACAATAGCAAAATAATCTCAGGTGGCCGAACTCAAATGCAGCAGATTAGGAAACCCTCAATGACACAACACAACTGCTACAGAAATAGAAAAAGAGAAAAAAGCACGCGTTGCCAACATAACAGTTGCACACACGACAATACGCAGAAGCTCTTAGCAATCGAAAAATGAGCTTTGTTGAGCCACAGGCAGTATTGTCCTGGTTACAACCCTTATTCTCGAGGCCAACAAAAGAATTAGGCTCTGTGTTTGATTCTGAGAGTAAGCACTCTTTTGTATAAAGCAAGCCTGCAAACCTTTTAGAGTCCCAGCTCAAGCTCACCCTATAAAATGTCATAGCTTTGTCCCAATATCATCCCAGATAAAGAATTCCACCCTTTGAACAGACAGCAGCACAAAGCGCATCCTTGAAGCTAATCCAATGCAAATAAATAAATTATAACTGGGCATATAAAATGGGAAAGAACCCATGTTAAAGGTCTATTCAAATAGAAATCTACAACTTGCATAAAAATAACACTACATTTAGAGCTTGAATACTGAAAGAAGTTTACCTTGATCAACATTGACACAATGTCCACTGCCACCCTTATCAACCAGTTTTATGAAATTTCCAGTTCTGTCAAACTCAAATATAATGAATTCGAATAGAGGGATTAATGCTTTATATTGAACATTCGGAACTTCTAGCAATATGCAAATAAAATGTATTTTTCATAACGGAATACACATTGGATACATCGAACCGACTATGAGCGCCTGCGATCATTCACCAAACACCCGCCATGCTGCAGCGCCAGCTTCGGCTTCGCAAATTCATACCATCATGAAATTCGTACCAACCGTGTTCATACACGACATTCCACTGTAGTTTCTCAACTGAAAGTTCGCTTTTTTTTTCAGCCTAACATAGACGCGAGTGGGCATCACTGTCGCAACCAAGTGGTTCTCCGGCACCACGAAAGGCACCGTCTTGGATTTAAATGAAGTCAATCGAATGGAATGGCTTGGAAGGCTCGACTATGTTCATTGTTGCCACTCGAGATACCTACAAAGAGTGCACTATTGTGATTGTGTTGAAAACGGGAAAGCTGTAGCGTCCATCACGGCTTGGACACCACCCGCGGCGCAGAGTAGATGGGGGGACGGTTGCACAGCATGACCTGCAGCAGCATCGCACTGTCTGGTATCGCGACATGAAATGGCACAGACATGAACCAAATGTGACTATGGCTCATGTACTATCACATGCAAGCAGAACATGGGAAGCAGCAAACTTCGAGATTTTTAAAGCTGGTTTTTCGCAGAAAAACGTCCAAGTTCCATCGTGTCCGAAAAACAGTAGTGAACAAATCGCGTTGAATCACACTGTTCATTACAGCCGGGTTTGGCTATACTACCTATAAAGAAACAGATCTACATATTTACTTCAAGAATGCTACTGTGTCATCAAAGCAAACACCTGTGCAACACATGCAACTGGCAGAAGAAAAAGTTTAGAAGCAGGAATGACAGGCAGTGTACCTCCAACCAGGTATTCACGGCCTGTCTCCACAGTGAAGAGACGTGTAGTGATGCTGGGCACACCGTCCAGGTGCAGCTCAATGCGGTTTTTTTTTAGAGCCAGAATCACCCGATGCCAACGTCCATCATTCAGGAGCTCTGCAAAACATTAAAGAGCACAGACACAGACATAGTTACCAAATTTTTATGTGCAAAAGGAACAAGATAAGCTTCAAAATATGCCGAAGTCTAAGATTCCAAATCTACACCAACTACGGAGTTCTGTGACAAGACAAATCTCAGTACAAGAATAGTTTTGCGTTCTTTTTGTGAGGGATCAACTAAGCAATGCAAGCTCATGGGCACAGCGGCAATGTACTATCGTGAGCAAAGGTTCCCAGAGTTTCAAACCATGCCGTACTGCACACGGGCACCACCTGATGAAGCACTGCTACCGTCGAGACCGGGCCAGTCTCTCACGATAGTACACGGACAGGTGCAGTCGGGGTCAAAACTCTCTTAACCTCCCCCACTTCAAGTTCAGAACCGTGTTACGCTGCATGTGGACGCCACTTGATGATGCAATCCTGTTGTCAAGACCGGCACTGCACTAGTCTCGACACCAGAAGTGCATCATCAGGTGCTCTCCGCAGGCAGCGTGACACGGTTTGAAACTAGGGGGGGGGGGGTCAGAGACTTTTGACCCCTACTGTACCTCTTCTGGACAGTGCCTCCAAAGCACTTGGGACAGCTTCATGCAATATTTCATTTCTAGTAAAAATTGTCTGTTTTTTCGTGACTCTTCTGGTGGCAGCGAAAGGCGCATTATTTTTCTGGGAAACGAAATATTTCTTCCCACCACTAGATTCAAACTCTCGATGCTGATTGCCAACAGAACAATGGACGCTGTGATCACTGGCTGGAAGTGACTGGTGGTGCAGTCAAGAGCCTCAAAGACCTCGCCACAAAAAGTACTTGACGTCTTCGCAGGAAGCATCCTAAATGAAATATAGGGGTAGCAAATGCAGGATGTTTTCAATAGCACGCCAGCAAGCTAGTGAAAACATCCCGCGGTTGTTACACCTATATCTCATTTTCTGGCTTTTCCTAGCTTATAAAAGTTTGTTATCAGTGAAAATGGCTTCTTTGTCCTTAGGCACTGGTAACGGGTGGAGGTAGGCCAACCTTAACTTGTCGTGAGAATGGGACGTGGACTTGGTGGGGTTATGCACCTATTTTGGCTGCCTAAACCAATTGATCTTTGAGAACCATTTTTTCGCAGCAGTCACTAAATTATTGCACAAAGGAAGCATGTGGGCTGCAAGGTCAAATAATGCGCAGGCCGCACATCGTTTGTAAATAATCTGCCCGAGCATGTGCCAGGTCACAGCTAGTATCCCTGCCAACAGAGTATGAAACATGCGAGCCTTGGCGTGTCCCTTTCTGTTGTCTCTGCTATTACAAGTGATGTGCAGAACACAGTTGGGGGAAAAAAAAAACTACCGTTCTTTTCGCATTACTTGTTTGAGGAGAAGATTATTACCAGTGAATAAGTTGCTGGGTGGGCATAGTATACAGTCCGCTTGAGACCAATGGTAATTATAGGGCATAGGCCACACTTGCGACCTTGCTATGCTTATCTAATGCTGCAGCGGTATCGTGAATTGTTTAAAGTAGTTGGGTTACTGTGGACAGCTCCTTTCGAAACCCGTGCTGCCGCATATCAGTTACTTTTTTTCTATCAAGAAAAAACAGATGTGTTTGGAAATGATATGCTCGAGTGATTTGGTGCAAGTGCACAACAGTGAAATGGGTGTAAATGGTCAGGGTTGTGACAGGTCATTAGCTTTGGGTGTACAGTAAAACCTTATTACAAGAGACACTCAAGAGACTCGAGAAATATGTCTCTTGTTGTAACCAAAAATTCTAAAAAAACACCAAGGAGTCTGCCTAGATCAGTTTATTGCACATCAGGACATAACGTGTTCACACGATTACAAGTCGACTCTATGTAAGTCGACCCCCCCAAATCACATTTCCAAAAAATAAAAAAATTCCGAGGTTGTTTAAGCTTGGCCTTGAACAGTCGAACACGATAGCATTATCCAGCAGCCGCCGTTTATTGCCAGCTGCTATCGGCTGCCGCGTGCGGGCGTGCCCGTGGGCACATTCCAAAACGAAAATGTATTAGCCACTGGACTACTCGTCCACACTTGCGCGATCGTCCTCACTAGCGCTACCGTCGTGATCGCTGCTGCGGCCCAACACAGGTCGTTCTAACGTCATCGCGCAGCGAAATCCCGCACTTCACAAACAGCCACATCACGACATCGCGTGCAACAGCTGAAAATTTTTCTCACTGCCGCTGCCACAACTGTATCGCCCATTGCGAACGTTGAACTTGCGGCCCGGTGCGCCGCTGTTCGTTTCTTCGGCGTAAAAAAATGGCAGCCATCTTGAATGTAGCTGTGAACGAGCGCCGGTTGCTTACCGGACACAAAGCACAAATGACGACTGACGAAGCACTACATTAAAAACATGTTAAACGCGGCCGGCAGTAGTCAAATGCGTCAAAGCCAAAAAGAAACTACGCGTGAATGGCGTCGGCTCTTCCGTAGGCTACCGACACTCCCCGGCACCACTGCCTTTCTGAGTGGGGGTGCTGCCTCAATTGGAACCGCGGCTCTTCCATCAACTATCAATGCTCCCTTCAGCGCCGAGCGCACATTTGAAAGTAAAAAGAAAACTTTTTGGACGCTTGATCTTCCCATAGAACGCGATTGTGTTATCAGGCCGCCGCCACGTATCAGCAACCGCAGTCAGCAGTCAACAATTTTGCCCTTCTTCTTGCAGATGGATATTCAGCTGCATAGATAGACATATCATCTTGTGATCTGAAATGCCTTCAAAAATGTGGATTTCAGGGTTTCATCGAAGAATGGATCTGCTGACAAGAAACAAGTCTAATGTAGATAATGCATTGTTCTGAATTCGGATGCGTTGTTTGGTTAACTGAGAGAAGTCATAAAATAAGATAAGATCGACAAGTGGTTCTGCTGCTCGAGACAGGGCACATGGAAAATTGTCGGCCTAATTGATGAAAGGCGCGTTGAAATCACCAGCGAGCAGTATGCTACACGAATGGTTCCTACACAAACACAAAAATTCCTTCATTTTTGTTTACAAAACGTGTCGTCATGATAAACTTTTTCATGATCCCGCGAGATTCTACTGCAAGAGAAATATGACGGCAGTTCACGCTCTCATCTACTCTGCGACTGTGAAAAAAATTACAATAATCCTACAAACTTGAAAATGCACAGCGACAGCAATCAACAAAAAAACCTTGCTACAAATGAAGCACAACAACAAAAGCGTGCCGATGAATCACCGCCATCAAGGCAGCATAAGCGTAAAACAGCCTTTTCTGAATTTCACATACAGCAGAGCAGCCTTCATAAAATTTCTAATTATCTACAAATCAATGTCAATAAGTACCATATCCAAGGACACAGAAGAAGGGGGATTGTGGCCGCAGTAAAATATGTCACCAGCTAACACGAAGCAATCAGTGATACTCACGGTCGAACGGCCTGAGGAGCACCTCGGGTGTATTTACGCTTTTAACCTGCACTCGGATACGTCCGGACTCCAGGAACAGCTGCAAGCGAACATTCCTGATTACTGCATCACCCACAATTGCAAACAAAGTGCATTTCATGTGCATTTCACTAAAATTTATTTTGCTTAATTTTTTTGCTTACCAAGACCACGAAATCTGAACCTACTCAGAGTTCACCTGATTTCAGTATCAATGAGCAAATAATGAACGCTATTTTCTTCACACTGCACCTGATTCCACGTATGGACTGAATCTAATGCTATTTTCTTCCTTACTTAAACATGTATGCTGGTTTGTACTTTTTGCCATCATGTTGCTTAAAAAGTCCTTAAAGCGAGATAGCAGCACCAATGAATAAGTAAATAAATAATAAACCTGTGGACATCAGAGCGAAAAATAGATGACATGCGAGCGGTGGGTGCTGATTAACCCTTCGTGGCACTTTTAACGGGGTACAGCATGGCAATAAAACTATTTTAGTTATTTATGCATGAAATGTAACAAAATACGGTATAGATGTATAACGTCTGTGCGGATTTCAGAACTGCATTTTATTTTAAGCTAGCTGGTGCAGTTGCTGAGTAACTACAACTGACTCTTTCCTTACCACGAAAAAAATGGCAGATTTTGAGTGTTTAAAAATAAAAATTTCTTCAAGAAGTGCTATAAATGCATTGCACACTGTGATACATCAAATTCTAGCTTATTGTTTACACTTCCAAACAACAAAAAAAAGCCATAGTTGTATGCGCAAAATTTTAAGAAAACTTATTGGTTATATATGCTGGTAACGCAAACACAAAAAAAAATACAAGCAAAGCAAAAATCAGCCGCTGCAGAGAGCCAGATGTTGATCTTCAGCTCCGTACATAACACACTGCACTTTGCGCGGCCTTTCAAGTTAGGCATTATAACTTCTGGGCCACTAGAGAAATTGAGAAGAATCGATTGCTGGGCGAGTTGGTGCATGACTCGAAGATACAAGGCGCAGGAGTAGACAGGATAACAAAGAAGGAACACGGATAAGGTTTATGGTTTCGACAAGAGAATGCTGTCGTTAAGGACAAGAGGTGGAGGTTTATGGTTTATGGTGTTTTAGCGTCCCAAAGCGACTCAGGGTATGAGGGTTGTTGTAGTGAAAGGCTCCCGAAATTTCGACCACCTGGGGTCCTTTTGTGCACTGACATAGCACAGTACACGGGCCTCCAGAATTTCGCATCCATCGAAATTCGATCACCACGGCCAAGATTGAACCCGCAGTTCCCCCTTTTCCTCATTTTTTTTTTCGTTGGATAGAGAATGGGTTCAATGGGTGAAAAGAAGGCTTGGCCTTCCTTGACATCATCATAATAAAAAACCTACTCGTGCATTTGGCAGTATGTTGCGAATACCCTAAGGCACCACATTAAACCATTTTCATCATTCACAACCAAGCGTGCTAGATACAATCCAATCTGAACAGTAAAACAAAACACGTGCGAGCACGCGCTATGTCCTAGGCCTCTGAGACAGTCTCGCAATCGGAACTGAAATCAGACCATTAAACGCGGTTCTCCTAACTCACCACTACTGCTCAAAAAAAAAAAAAAAAAGTCAGCATAAGAACCAACAAAAGTGCTCAGTGTAGGCTTTAGCCTTTGCGAAGCGCACAGGAAAACCGATGCCACGATGTACAACAGGCACACACATCCGCTCAAAGTTTCATTTTTCCCATCGCCTCCTAGTGTTAGAAAATGAAAAAATAAAATTGGAACCAAAGAGATGATGTTATAGAAGCAAACTAGATGGCGCAGATGGTCCAGAAGTACCATCTTAGATTTTTGGCGGCAGGTTCAAAACATCGATCATTTCCGACCGATGGCCTAAAGCATGGTATGAAAAGAGTTAACGGGCCTTATAAAGTCATCCACAGGGCGTTAAATATCTAAGGAGAAAGTGCACAAGTTTTTTACATTAGCATGTTCATAAAGCCTTGTTATGTGCAATAAAGGTATTGGTTTTTTTTAACCAGTTTTCAGAAACTATGGCATGTGTACATAAAAAAATAAACAGCTTTATTGCACACCTGGATTTACTGAACATGAATCACAATACAGCACCTAAAAAGATTAGTGCAGCTCTACTGCTGCTTTTGCTTTTTTTGCAGCAAACAAATGTTCATAAGTCAGCTCAACTGGATGTTTCTTTATTTTACATATTACTCCCCTTTTATACTGGAACAATACCAGCGCCCACAATGCAAATCATGAACGAAGAAAGGATGGATTAAACACGCGTACTGACTACCAATGGCACTTTTTTTTAAATTAAATGTTTAGTTAATGGTGCTGCCCATCCTTTGTTCCTCATCAGCTGTTGCACTGCAGGAACTTGCCATGTAATGTCACCAACTAGATCAGGTAATGCTACTAGAGTTGAAGAAACAACAGCGCACAAGACGGGACAAATAAGGAAGAAGCAACACACACAGAGCCGATACTAGAGTCATCGTCATCATCTTCAGCATAACAATGCCCAGCGCAGGGCAAAGGCTGTTCTCATATCTCTCAAACTTACCCCATCCTCTGCCAGCTGCGGCCACATTATCCCAGCAAACTTATTAATCTCACCCACCCAACTGACTTTCGACACCTCCTGCTATGCTTGCCTTCTCCTGGAGTATGGAACATTAACTTAATGGCCATTAGTTATCTTGCCTTTGCATTACATGCCCTGCCCAGGCCCATTTCTTCTCCTTGATTTCAACTAGGATGTCATTACTCGCATTTGTTCCCTGACCCACTCTGCTCTCTCCTTTGTCTCTTAACCACCCATCATTCTCCTTTCCATAGCTTGTTGTGTTGTCCTCAATTTAAGTTCAATAAGCCCAAGCTGCTGTTCCGGCCATTTAGTTAGCCCCCGCCCTAGGTGAGTACCGGTAAGATAGAGCTGCTAAATACTTTTCTCTCTACTACTACAATTGTACTTCCACTGAAGATGTTCTAGTAGTTGAAGATGCTTTGTGGCCAGCAAAAGTAGATGCAAGAATGCAGCCATACTCACCTTAACGTAGCCTTCAATGGAAAACTTGTTGTAAAGTAGCAGTCCCCGCTCATTGAAGGTGCGGAAGTCAAAGCTGCAGTTCATGCTGCTCTGCATGTAGCCAGGAATTTTCAGCATAGATGCCGAGTCAACAAATGTCACCGGGATCACTTGCTCGAACTGCAACAAGAACAGAGCTGCTGTCAGCTTCAACAAGAACATCAAAGCCCAGTTCAGGATTACAGTAAAAGCTAGTTAATTTGACCGCCTTCATTCAGAAATACCGTATAAACGCGTGTAAGGGCCGCACCCCGTGTTCCCAAAGGAAATATTTGAAAAAAAAAAAAAATCCGTGTAAGGGACGCATCCAAACTTTCCAGGAAACACGCAAGAATAGCCTTCGAAATACATGCGCACAGGAGCTTCGAGGTGCCGCCCATGGATGGCACCCGAGGCCGCGGGTCATCATCATCATCTTTTCTTCTGCCGCGAGCTTCTGCTACTGTACTTCCGCTATCCGTATCGGCATCGGTATCGCCAGGTCTAACTTTGTTCTGTTCTGGCTGTCAAAGCATGCGTTTTTTGGTGGTTGTGTTAGCGTGGTCGCTCGGCATAGTTGTTGCTCTCATGCGCTGTCGTTCTTCACTTTTTCATGAACTGCCTCCGAGGATTGTCACTGTTGCACAATGGGCAAGCACCTCAACAGCTACACGGCGGGCTTTAAACTGAAAGTAGTGGAGTTCGCTCTCAAGCACGGCAAGTGTGCCGCGGGCAGAAAATTTGACGTGGACGAGAAGTGTGTCCGACGGTGGTGCGGACAAAGGGATGCGTTGAAGAATACCAGCTCCAAAAAGCGCGCTTTCCGAGGCAAGCCATGCAAATTTCCTGAGCTAGAAGAAGAGCTGCTATGCTATTCAATGGAAGTGCGGAACAACGGCTACGCGTTGACAACGGACATGCTGCGCGTGAGGGCACAAGCCTTGGCGCGTGCTAAAAGCATACCGCACGAGGACTTCAAGGCTAGTGCCGGCTGGGTACGAAGCTTTCTGAAGAGGAAGGGCCTATCATTTCGGCGAAGGACCACGCTGTGCCAGTGGCTGCCCCCCGACTACACCGACAGACAAGGTGCTCAGCTTTCAGAAGTATGTCATCGGTCTGCGTCGTGAGCACAACTATATATTTTCGCAGACAGCGAATGCCGACCAGACCCCCGTGTGGTTCGACTGTCCCGAGAGCTGCACAGTTGAACTGAAAGGAAAGAAGAGTGTTTTCGTGCGGACAACCGGCGAGGAGCGCCAACGGTGCACCGTTATGCTGTGCGTCACCGCGGACGGGCGGAAGCTGCCCCCCTATGTCATGCTGAAAAGGAAAACGATTCCTAAAGGCGTTTTCCCCAAGGGAATTGTAGTTCGCGCCCAAGAAAAGGGCTGGATGGATGATGAGCTTGTGCTCGACTGGGTAAAAAGCGTTTGCGAGAAGCGCCCAGGCGCCATGCTGGCCTGACGATCGCTCCTCGTCTTGGACGCGGTCACTTGACGGGTAGGGTTAAGGAACGCCTGCGCGGTATCCGCACAGACATGACCGTGATACCGGGCGGCCTCACCGGCATGCTGCAACCCCTGGATGTAAGCGTCAATCGGCCTTTTAAGGTTGAATTTCGAAGGCAGTATTCGGAATGGATGGCCAATGGCAATCACGACGAGACGCCGACAGGGCGGCTTAAGAGGGCCCCGCTCGCGACTGTGCTTGGATGGATTTTGTCCGCGTGGAATTCCGTGTCGACCGACATTGTAACCCGGAATTTCAAACAATTTAGACGGGACCAAAGACGACTTTCTGTGGGCTGAACATTTACCTGAACACAGCACCAGCTCGGAGTCTGAAGACTCCGTGAGTGATGCCTGAACGGTAAATAAATGCCGCGCATTCCAGATTGGTTTGCTTTCACTTAAAAAAAAAATTGTTTTTCGAAAATCGCGTGTATGGGCCGCACCCCGAAATTTGCCCCCCGAATCTGGGAAAAAAAGTGCGGCCCTTACACGCGTTTATACGGTATACATAATTTGAATCACCGGCGCAGTCCAGGCGAAAGCACAACGATGTCTTTGTGTGGTTGTCTGCGAAGTGCAGGTTTTCGCGTGACGACATTGTGCTGTGGTTGTCTGCGAAGCGCAGGTTTTCGCGTGATGACGTCGTGCTGTGGTTGTTTGCGAAGTGCAGGATTTCGCTGAATAACGATGTCAGAACAACGTGCTGTCGGGCTGCAGCAGTGATGACGACAGCAGCACTAGTGAGGACAATGGTGCAAGTGTGGACGAGTAGTCCAGTGGCTAATACATTTTCACTTTTGAAGGTGCCCACAGGCGCATCCTTTTTTTTTTTTCTGACAGGTGATGGGGGGGGGGGGGTCGATTTACATTCGAGTCGACTTACAATCATGTGAATACGGTAACTGTTCAGGGGTGTCTTGCTCAAAACCACTGAGCTTTGATTCCTGCCACCCAACGCAACAGCGGTTCTACAGCCACTTGATGAAGGCATCATCCGTGCATTCAAGCTGGGCTACCGAAAGCGCATGGTAAAGCAGTGCTTACTGAAACAGTGGGTTAATGCCGAGCTAAGATTAATTTGCAGGCCGTAATTGAGAAGATCAGTCACGTCTGACAAAATGTGGCTCAAGATACAATCCAGAACTGCTTCCATCATGTTGGAATGTGTCATGACGATACGTAAGCATCAAGTGCAATGCACACAGTGCAAGATGTCAGTGACGCTACCATGCTGTTGGAGGAACTCGCCAATGTTCCATATGCTGTGCCAACCGAGATTGCCTTCTAAGATTTTTTTATGGTCGACAACGATGTAGCTGCGACAGTGACCTCGTTGGACTCTGAAATTGTTTCCGGTGTGCTGGTGCCTGGTAAGACCAAGGAACCATCACCAGAAGATGATCACCCTTGTCCCGACGAAGCCCTTTTTGCTACTAATGTGCTGTGACGATACTGCTTGGAAACACAGGGAACCAGACTGGAGTTCGTTTGAAATGATGTCATGTGTCGAAAGTGTGATTCTCATTGCTTGAGCTAAACAGTGTTAAGGCAAAAATGACTGCCTGCTGCAAATAGGTGAACACTTCTCGCCAATAAATTACTTTTAGAGTAGACGAGTGGCACGGTTTTTCTTTCGTCAACATGTTTTCGCTCCACTCCTTGTGTATAACGAATTAGGTACTGAAGTCTACTGAAATTCGTTATAAGCGGTTTGGGCATAATGCATTATTCCATATATTGAACAAATCACATTGAATCACTGTTCGTTACAACTGTGTTTGTCTGTATATGCTCAAATGTCATGCTTGCAAAATGGCTATTCTTGTTTCAGGGCACCTCAGTAACCTTTTGTTTTTGTGCTAGGGTAGCACCTGTGCACTAAATAGTATGCATACTCACCCTACAGCTGTAAAGCACTTGGCCAACCTTGGAGTACATGTACATCTCTTCATCTCGCTTCAGTTCATATATGACGTTCGTGTCATTTAGCATCAGGTTCTCTATGCAGCCAGAGAAATTGGCTGCCACCTTGATGCCCTCCTGGTTGAAGTTTGCCATGCCACCGACATAGAGCTGGAAGAAAAGAAAGAAACAGCCATAGCTGATGCACTAGCAAGGACACTCTGGCACTGAAACACACAACCGCAGGCGTCGTAGCAGCCTAAAATTTTTTCTACCAAACCAAGTCGGCAAGCTGCATCTTTTCCAAACATGCAAAGCCAAGATTCTCTTTAGCGTACGCTAAAAACATGCAAGTTCAGTCGCAGCTCTTTACCATATATGGGACAGCACAGCTGGGCAACAGGGGTCAATGGGAAAGAGGTAACAGAATGAAACTGACTGCTTAGCAAAGCAAAGCGTGTCGCATGTGTCTGTTCATGCAGCCAGTGCAGTTGATGGATGGTGATAGGCAGGGACAAACCCCCGTAAGTCTGATATCACATTTTGCCTTTCCAGAGGTTTCGAAGGTGGCAGTTCAAAAAAGAACTACCTTATTTACTCGCATATTTGCACACTTTTTTCTTTAAGGCTTCAAAAAGGGGGCGTGCAAATTACGCAAAAATTTTTTGAACACATCATAAAACCATTACAGAGGCCATAACGCGCAATATATACTTTATATTTCTGCTTAAACATAGACCGGGCCCCCATCTCGCATCCCTCGCTGGACAAAAAAATGTTAACTCCAAATATTACACGCATACCCCCTCCCGCTCCGTCCCATGTTATGTGGTTCTCTGTGGGATGACATGACAGCATGCGCACAGCTCAAAGCAATAAACTGCAATGATGCAACTGTGAAGTCAGCAGTGGGAGGCAAAGGAGATAACGGGCGATAAAACGGCGCTCTCTCGTGCGGCTTGGCTGACTAGCAGCAAACGTAATTTCAGATTCAGGCACGTGCAACTGGTCACCCGAGCAAGTGAACGTCAGTGCGAGCGAGCCAGTAAATGGCGCATAATTCATGTCCTCGTCACTCGCAGCTTTCACAACTGCACATGGCAATGCAGCCGCGCCAATCTTCCTAAGCTTGTCTTGTGCGCACCCACATAATGTTGGTGGTCTGATGCAGCAGAGTGCCAAATATGAGAGTATGAGAGTAAATGTTTGTTTTTTCAATATCCCAGTAAAAAGTAAGGAGTGCATAATTGTGTGCAGGCACAAATTATGCGAGTAAATACAGTACTTTCCTCTCATTTCTGCTTGAAGATACCACTGTTTAGCTCATCCTCAGCTCGGCAGCAACCACTTGGGCCAAGCATCTCGGCAGCAAAACTTTTGTTCACTCTCTCTTTATTAATGATGATGATTATGATAATGATTTTGCTTTTCTCCTTTGTGTCCGTGTGGTAGGCATTGCCACCTGTGCCAGCAGCCTCAAAGCACTGCCATGTGTTATCAGTACGCCACCCCAGTGTCTAGCGAGTGATGGTGTATTCTCTGGATGCCTATTAGAAACAGTGAGCATGCTTGTATTGTTCGACAAGGAATCGAAGGTGTCAGGCAAGCATGCTACTGACTCCGTGCAGATGTGGGTTCGAATCCAGCATAAAGTACTTAGGAGTGTTTTCTTTTTCTAGCATAAGAATACATTTCTGAAGGAAATACAGGTCTTACTTGGCGTCAACTTTGGCACTGGTTCTCAAATTAACTTCTCTGTGACATCAGAACAATGCTCGACTGAGATTACTTAAAACAGGAACTAAAAGCATGTCATGCTTCGAAGACTTACCTCATCTGCTTCACACGATGTCATTGGGTCAACAAACTCACACTAAACGACTTCATTAGGAGCCCTTTTCCTATAGAAGCAGCTGGCACAGCTAAGGCAAGTGCTTATAAATCATGCCAGGTGCAAAATGATTCATTTTATTGTGGCTGCGGCATTAATTTTATTGCAGCTACAGCATTCACCCTGCCATGGTGACATACAGCTGATGCTTCCTGTACAAAGCAGCTATCATTTTCAAGCTGTGCATCCAAAAGGTTTAGACCACTGTGGTCTAAGTTCTTTTGACATGATGGACACCTCTCTGCTCCATACTCTTTAAAAGCTTACACCACGATGCCTAGTTGCATGTGGTACACTTTCAGAAACAGCAGCATCCCCGAGCACCACATTTTTTCTGACAGCAAACTCCACAGCACGAATCCATCTTGTCTGCAGTGAAAACATCCTTTAAGAAAAGTCAATAAGGCACTGGCTTGCCTCTCTGTTTAAGTCCAGCTGAAAGGAGTCGCCTCTCAGCCGCTGCCGGACCACCACACGGTCAACAGTGAAGACCAGCTCCCGGCGGAAACGAGAGATCTGTACATCGTGCCAAAGGTTGTCGTCCAGCAGGCTGCCGCACCACACCTCTGTAATCACACCTTCACCTCCTGCAATGCAATGCACACAGGTGTGTCCACAGCAGTTTCCTTTGCACACATTGCTGGCTACAAACCATAAATTGTGAAATTGTTCCCAAATAAAGGGAACGGCATCTTTATCTTGGTTCAACGCTGAAGATTGGCTGTTAGTACTCTCTAAATGGGCTGGCTTAAATTGCCAGAGCCTGACCTAGTACTGTGTTTCAAATCTGTTTCACAACACATGCTATATTCTGTACAACTGTACATGTCAGGTTTAAACCTACCACAGCTACAATTTCTGTTTGCACTGCCAATAATTGGCTGCTCGCACCCAATCAACACTCCTTTAGTCTGTATTCAAGGCCTACAAAGTAAAAAAGCAGTGTAGCAAACTGAATGAGAAGCTTTGCATTATGACCTACTGAAACACTTAGCATTGTAAAGGCACACACACTCAAGCAGTCGAAGGCACTGCAGCGGAGCCTTTGTAAACTGCCGTTGTTGCTAACCTTAGTTCGAAGGCACTGCACGTGCCTAGAGTTTGTGTTATCTGCACCACGAACCAAATTGAATGGGTGCGCACCTTACATTCAAAAGGTGCAGAGAGGGCCATATGGCCATGCCCTCAGCGGACAGCCACAGCTGTTTCTTGCAAAGATGCCCTTCCCCAGCTTTTCATCATGCACGTAACCTACACTACGTAGCAAAGGGCCCACAGTCACATAAGCATCACCGAGTGCACCTATAACTCTGCTTTGTGGCATGATATTCAGCAGTGCGACCACAAATCATGCTATGAAACAGTGGAGACACTACACATATGCAAAGCAACGTGAGCAGCTTTGATGCACAATACCAACGTGACTTGGTGGCAAGACAGTGGGGCCACCACATAGTTTGGATTTTGTTGCTTCCATAGTAGTGGATGCTAAAGCATTGCACATCATAACTAAAAGGATCCACTGTTAATTAAATGGCTTTCTTTCATGCGTGGAAAAAGCACTGCCTCTAGCCTTGGCCACACTGTTGGCTTTTCAATCGCCGTTGCTCGTTGCATCCAACATTTATGGCACCTCCTGAGGAACAACAAGCACTCTGCTAAAACATTTTGAAAATTTTACGACAGAAGAATCTCCAAAAATTCCAGTTGAGACAACAACCGTCGAGTGCACTAGCCACTGCTTGTGGCGCGCACAGAAGAAGCCTTACAGTGCAGTTCCTCAACTAATTCCATAGACAGCACGTACACGACTGGCAATGGTTCCAAAAATAAAAAGAAAGCAGCAGCTTTCCAGCCACGAACCAAGGTCAACTGCGAAGAGCAGTTGGTTGTGAACCAGCTGAAGGGTGAAGAGGTCACGCTGCGATCCATGACTGTACAAAAGAAGACCGTCCGCATGGTTCGTGCGGAAGCGAAGCCTCAGTGTATCCTCTGTAGACGTCACTGGCCGGCGGCTCAGGTCCATCACCACATAGCTCTGGCCGTGAAGTTGCAATGCTTCCGCCTCTGCACAGGCAGCAACCACAACACAGGCAGTTCAGTCACACTGCCACATGCCACGTGCAATAAAACACAAATCAGTGTTCTGAGAGATGTGCTTCCAATGCCAGATTATCCTTACGCCATAACACTCACATCATTTTCTACAAACAGTGTAACGACCCGTTAGTCTTGACAAAGGCTTGCAACAGCGCCTATATTGAAATTCTCTGTTTATTTGTGGAGAAAAACTTCAGATACCGACATTTTCCTTCCTAGTTCATTACGCTCTACCTGAGTGTCATACAAGGGTGCCATCACATAGCATTCACTAGAAGTCAATGCCACAAAATAAAAGGCAAGTTTTCTGTGCGGGCCAACATGTTACCATTTGCATGGACGTGAATTAACCCCAGGTCAAACCAACAGCACATACTGTTTGTAAACAACAAACTACAAGTTCCCAATTTCTGAAGCACAAGCACCAAAACAGGCAGTGAAAAATGGTGAACAGGAGCACCATAAAGTCCAGAATTCTGCACGCTTAAGGTGTTCCCACGCACTGAACATGGTGCATGCAACAATCACATGTATGTCATTAGCAACGACACACAACACCTGTTGCTGTGTGACACTACTGACACCACCTGCAGACTGACTTCAGTGGTGAATATGGTTTGAAATACGTGCTAACACTGACTAGGCTCCAGCTCCTCTGCCAGTGCAGCATGCTGCTTCTAACAAGCAACCAGTGTGCAAGCATGCATGCTCAAGTACTGAGCTTGTTTACAGATTACTTCTGTTGCAAAGCAGCACAAGCAGAAGCTCCCTGCAAAGGTACACTTGGAAGGCAAATAAAATGAGTCGAATTTCAGTCCTGTATACCTATGCGATCAAATGAAATATAACAGTCATCTTTTTTTCCTCAATGCTCCCTTTTTTCTGGCTGTTTTCATTGCTGCTTAGCACTAACGGGAGACGAATAGCACAGGTTGTGCCCATAGCGCTGAACAAGAAAATTAGAGTTTGAGTGTTCCAACTTGCACAAACTGCCACGCTTATGGCAAAGCCTGATTCACTTTTGAAAACTGCACATAAATGTGGTCCCTGTCTTTTTTTCCCTTAAAGCAGTGACATATGAGAGGATAAGGTGGCTGCCAGATAAAGCTGGTGCTTTACAGGCACAGCAGAACAGCTGTTCTCATCTTAGTAAGCATTGTAATGGTTTTAGTTTCACACTCACAGTTTTAGTTTCACACGCCTGTACATATTTTTTGACATCTTCACTGCACCCAATATATATGAAAAACCAAAATTTTTTTCAGATCACAGGCTACCTTTTTGTCACAAACACTTTTAGCTCATTTGTTTGCTTGAAGACAGCATAGCAACATTTCATATATGGTGGAAAACCTTGCTGCTACATTTATGAGCAAACATTTACCCATTCAACAGGTAACTAGGTACATCAAGACTGTCAGCTACATCATAGGTGAATTTTCATAGCTTGTTTGCATGTTTTCTTCTCTGTAATGATGCACGAGACAATACATGAATCACCATGCAGTATTCACCTACAACCGCTAAATAATTTATAACTAATTTTCCTCTCTCATGTTGCTTTGGTTTCATCACCCAAACGATGACTGCGATGTGTAAGGTGTGTTTAGGTCGTGTGAGGCATGAAAAAAAATGTTTAATATAATCACTGATACATCATTTGTTGTCATTCCTGCTCTTGAAGCTGGCTGGCTTAAGCATATTCGTGAATTTAAACTATGTATCAATGATCATATTGTACTTTTTTCCATGTCTTATGTGACCTAAACACACCTTACATGTCATAGCCATTGTTCGGTTGTTGAAACCAAAACAGCATCAAGAAGAAATTCAATTATAAATTATTTACCAGTCGTAGGGGAACACGATGGCGTGATCCATGTGCACTATTGTCTAACACGCGATTTCCAAGAAGAAAACACACAAGCACAACGTTTCTCTTTTAAGAGCTTTAGAGGAGAAGGATCACAGCACCATGGGCAAAGCCTGTGCGCTGCCTTTTGCCACTTTTTAGTCCACCTTTTTTGCCTGGAGTATTCTTACAAGCTGGAAAGATGTGAGCTTGATTTTCTTTTCATCAGTTTAGTGCCTGCAAAGTACCTGCCTCTACATTTATGCACTAAACCACTTGTATCTACAAATGTAATACAAAGCAACACAGCCACCAGATGGATGATTGCAGTCCCTTATCCACCTTAGCTACTTTTAAGGTGCCTTTATAATAGAAGAGCAATAAAATAGAAATGTACAGAACACTTGCTGTGAAAAACATTATGCCAAACAAAGCCAGCTGTTCAGACAATTCTTGTTTTGAACAGAAGTGGCATACTACAATGGAGACCAAGACATAAGGCCATCCCGAACTTATGCAGTCCCTTGCCTTCTGGTTGCAATCCAACTCATCGCAGCCCATGCTTCTAGGTTGAAAAGCCTTTCCATGCCAATACAAGAAATAGCCCAGACTCACCATATTCACAGCCGTACAGCTCCACCCGAAGTGAAATGCGGTCCCTCCAGCGGGTTGGATTGATGCGGATGTACTGGGCTATGATGGGCACGTCGAATGTGTTGTACACCTCTGAGTCGCCATCACTGTTTCCTCTGAACAGCTGTCGCACAAAAGACAAAGCAGGCACTTTTGCAATGACAATGCACATGATGTTTGCTCAGAACTGCTGTGTGAACAAATATGTGTCTCCACATTCTTGTAATGCCTCTCCAATCTCCCACACAAGGCTGGCATTTTATGCTATATACTGATCTCTGCTTGACCCCTTTTCATACTAAGCACTGCAAAGAAGAAGAAAAAAAAAAGCGTAAGAGGTGCCCTGCACTAAGCTCTGTACCAGCAAGTAAAGTACAGACTGACATGGACTGAATGAAAGGCACAAGAAAATTAAAGGCAGCATAAAATATCCTGGCCCTGCACACATCTAGTGGTCTACTGTTGACCGAACTTCTACCTCATTTAAAATTCATGCACTTTCACAAAGGTTATAATTCAGCACCCACACCCGCAGACAGCATCACCAACTTGACACAGAATTTTTTTTCTTTTTTGCACATCATGGCAAGATGAATCTGTGACCCAAGAGGTTGTTCCTGCTGTATTGTGTATAAGACAGAGGGCAGTATACATCTTGTCTACATGGCATGGATAAGAAGCATGTAGTTCACAATCACCACTTTTTCAGAAGACCTTGAAGAAAGAAACAATCACTAAGCACCACTTTTACATCATCTATATGAGAAAGGACAAGTATGCACATGTACCATTGGGGGCAAAATTAATAGACCCCCCCCCTCCAAGTTCCGACCCCTAACACTCTGCAGGAGAGCCACCTGATAACACACTTCTGG
The DNA here is from genome assembly GCF_052857255.1 of Amblyomma americanum. Classification (NCBI taxonomy): domain Eukaryota; kingdom Metazoa; phylum Arthropoda; class Arachnida; order Ixodida; family Ixodidae; genus Amblyomma; species Amblyomma americanum. The sequence goes on along the minus strand of NC_135502.1, from coordinate 108,864,147 downwards.
TGACGAAATGGGCCTGCTGCATCGGTCTCGACACCAGAAGTGTTTTGTCAGGGGGCGCTCCCAAGCAGAGTGGCGCACGGCGGAACTTGGATAGGGAGGGGGTCTGCTACTTTTTCCCCCAAACGTACAGTCCATGCACTTGTCTAGAGCGCTCGAACAGTGCGTTCTGTTGTGCATTTATGATAATTGTCGCTGCCCACCCAGACCAATATAATTTTCAAAGACATGAGTGGTTAAACAAGATCCACGGAAATGTGCGTGCATGTCAAGGTGTTGCTTCGAGCCCAAGGCCTCTCGTAAATGGCGGATGTGTACTGTCTAGTACGCCGTTCTAGTGCTCTAGACAGGTCTATGGTTGACTGTACTTGGCCAAAAACTTTTTGGGAAAAAAACTCTGTATATTGTACCACAGTGAAGCTAAGTGCTCAATAATTATGGAACCAAAACTGCTAGGATGCCAACTGTTCTGCTTTTACTATATCTAAGAAATCTAAGCCAGTTTGGAGGCTCCACACACAGTTTCTGAGAGCTGTGCTAGATGAAAGTTTGTGAGGGCAAAGGCATGTGTCTGACCTTTGGGTTTCCTTCTCTGTCCTTGTACTCGGTGAAGTCGCCTCCATTGTCACCGTAGTAAATCTTGAATTCTTGAACAAATTCAGGGCTGTATTGCTTGCCCATGGTGACAATGGAGGTGATAGTCTTCTTGGACTTGAGCGAGATCATCAGGTATTGCTCGAAATCAGAATTCTTGGCCGTCCAAGCAGAGCCACCTTTGAAACCGCAACACAGTTCTGTCACAATGCATGTCAGCACCAGCATGTGCTGGTTAGACACACCGTAAACATACAGTACTGGCTCCTTGGTTCAAGAGCTACACAGTTTTTGCACTGAGGGGACTAGCACTAAAAATGACTTGGAAGTCTACTGAATTCCACAAATGTTGTATATAGTGGCAAGTAAAGAACAGCACAGACTTCCGAATAAATCATTTCCTAGACATGATGTGATCAAGTCAACACACGCATACACATATGTGTGCACAGAGGGGGAGGGGTCAATGGTCCCCCTAACAGACATGGGGAAGGCGGGCACCAATCTCACAGATATTTTATACCATGCTGTTCCCTGCTGCCCAGACAACATAAACGGGCGCTGTCACCAGCGCATGCCTTGGACATAGCACATCGCAAACACTACACTGGCTCGCGAGGCCAAACAATTGTCTGCACGAAAACACTTACTGTCAAGGCGAGCCTTTTCTGCACTCCTGTCTAGAGACAGCTCAGACGATGCCGATAACTTGGCATACCCAAGGAGAGGTTCATCACAGCCTGAAAACGAAGGCACTGATAAGATAGGCACGGCAAAAATACTGTACGCGCAAGCTAAAACTGCGTGTATCTTCAGATTCTGCCATTCTGCAACACCTGCGGCTCTAAGCTGCTACTCTGTAAAACACGCTGGCTTTATTTCAAGCAAGCTAAAACAGCGTGTATCTTCAGATTCTGCCAATCTGCAACACCTGTGGCTCTAAGCTGCTGCTCTTTAAGACACGCTGGTTTTATTTCGAGCTGTTAGTTCGAAGCCTGAAAGCGAAGGCAATGATACGCGCTCCAGAAATATAGCGCACTCAAGATAAACTGTGTGTACCTTCATAATCTCGCACTCCCCAACACCTGCAGCTCCTACATAAGCTGCTTTGTAACATACGCTGGCTGTGTCTCAAGCAGTCAAGTTTGACTCTACGCTACGCAGGTAAGCGCTTGCAACATTTCAGATCTTCCTCCACAGCCCTTAAAAACAAATCATACGAATATTCGCAACTCAGAGTAGGTCACGCCGTTCCATTTCCCATTTTTATGACAGATTGCTGTTCCCGTTCACAAGTTATTTTCAATTTCACGACGAACACAATGCTTTCACAGGACGCAGAAAACGTTAGCTTTTAAACTAGGAAAAGGATAACCCATGCAACTACAAGAAGTGACTCGACATCGAAACTGATTTCGAGTAGTACATACTTGCAGCATAACGGTAGCAGGAGGCACCTGCCGTAAAGGTATTTTAAAATATTCTACGGCACGCAGTGTGTACAAGATGATCGTGTTAACTTAAGTGTGTCACGCCGCTGGTCGGTCGAGAGAGACATAGAAACTGCCATCGCGCGGTAGGAATCGACGTTAGATGCCAAGAATGCGACGCCCTTCCGCTGAGGTAACGCACCACCACACTCAATTAGCACAACTGTCGCGAAAAGTAATGCGTGCATAAAGATGTGGAGACAAGCAACTAGAGATCGAAGGTGTTTCCTATCAATGTCATACGTCAAGCCGCGCTAACGGCTTTTTGATGAAGTAGTTAAGGAAGCTTTTTTTGAACACCGTCGCCAGCAGACAGGTGGGTCCACCGGAGCCAGCCGAAACAGGTGTTAGCCCTAAAGGTAGCACAGCGCAAAAGGAAAAATGCTGAAACCGCTTACCAAAGCAGAGCCCAATTATTTGGAAGAGTAGTGACACCAAAAACAGATGCAACAGGCGCCCCATTGCTTTTTGTTTGAGCACGCACTACACACAAGACATTTTACTTCGGAATGTAAACAACTTTTAAACTCGGACAAGCTCACGCCCAACTCCAGCAACTCCTCTACTCCAGCGCGTGGCCTGGATGACATACATGAATGGAATGTCAGGTGCTGCCATCTGAATACCACGTGCTCAAAATGGCCGCGCCCAGTTCGTGTTTGATGTTTTGCTTGTGTGTGCGGAAACTGAGTGAGGCGACAAGATGATTGAGCTCACTTTAGACTCTGTGCCGTAGCATTGATGTGCAATGACGGTCACTCTGTGGTGCACCAGTCATCTTAGCACGAACAGTTCTTGGCGCTGTATTGCAGTTTTATTCCGTCGGAGACCGCCGGCATTCCAAGTACCGCATGAGTAAGCCGGGATGACTGAATTTTATTTGCATATTTTGTTCGCTCTTGGACGTTACATTGGTGCTGCTGTTTGTTTCACCATAGTCTCCGTCCTCTCGCAAGGAGCATGGCTTCGCATACTGTTGCACTGAAGGAATGGGACCCCGAAGCTGCGCTGTTCAGGAGAGCAGGCAAGTTCGTTCTGAAGTTGTAGTACGTTTAATCGGCGTTTAAAAACGCACAGGAAGTACGTTACTTAACGTACGTGTTCACTGTGTTCTTTTCGCACGAAAACTATAGCTACAGTATTTGAATACCCGCCTCCTACCTGTCTACCTGCTTTAGTTTCGTTTGGCCAGTGCATGCTGCTTTTGGCATGGCGCGCTAAACTGTCGCACGGAGATAGCGGTTTGTGGTCTTTTTCGCGTAGTGACGCACTTGACAACGCTGTGGTCGCTTCGTTCGGATGGATATTTGGCTCTCACTTGATAGCGCTGCTACCTGATTCGGAAATGAACCCGCCGCGGTGGCTGTGGTTGGGGCGCTCGTCTGTACTGATCCGGAGTACCCGGGTTCGAACCCGACCGCGACGGCTGCGTTTCGATGGAGGCGAAACGCACACAGGCGCCCAATGCGATTTTTGAGCGCAGCTGCTGCTGTGCTCGAACCGTAGGTGACCACATGCGGAACACGCAGTGCTGAACGGAGACGGCTCTGGGTTTCGATATAGTGAACTAGAATTCGCTGTAGTCACTGTAGTTTCGACTTTGGCAGAGCGCTGTGCGTTCTGCCGCCGGTGAGCCTCGCCTCGGGTCAACGACCGGATGGATGGATGGATGGATGGATACGGCTGAACCCTTTACATCGGGCGGTGGCTCAAGCCACCTAGCCATGTCTTGTGAAATTTTACTCCTGTCTTGCTTTTAGCCACCAATCAGATAACCTTCGCTTGGTTACTTCTAACTTCTTAAAATCCACTTTCCCTTCACTATCCCTAAACCCCAATGCCTTGGGTAAGTCAGCCCCGCTGCCTTCCACTGTTGGGTGAAGCCCTTTACAGAAAAGTATCAAGTGTTCAGCCGTTTCCTCCTCCTCTCCGCACGCAATGCACAAAGTGTCTATCTCCTGGTACCTGACTCTATACGTCTTAGTCCGCAAAACTCCAGTCCTGGCCTCAAACAACAAAGAACTTCCCCTACAATTATCATAGATATTTTCTTTGACAATTTCCTGTTTAAAGGTCCGGTATGTTTCCAGTGCCGATTTCGTCAGCATCCCTGTTCTCCACAAAGCTCTCTCTGTTCCTTTAACCTTTTTCTTAACCGATAATTGCTGATTTGCCCCCTTACTGCTGTCCAGATATTTGCTTGTCAATTTTCTAGTTCGCTTTCTCCATTTCGTGTCAACGTTCTTTATATACAGGTATCTGAAAACTTTCCTAGCCCACCGCTTTTCCTCCATCCTTCTCAATCGTTCCTCAAATGCTATCTTACTGCTAGCCTCTCTGCTCTCGAAAGACGCCCATCCCATATCACCCTGTACCCCCTGATTTGGTGTATTGCCATGTGCTCCCAAAGCTAACCTCCCTACTCCCCGTTGCCTAATTTCCAGCCTTGCTTGAACATCGGGCCTCATACACAGGACCGCATTCCCGAAGGTCAGGCTAGGGACCATCACCCCTTTCCAGATCCCTCTTACCACCTCATACCTATTGTAATTCCACAGTGCCCTATTTTTCATGACAGCTGCATTCCTACTAGCTTTATTCATTACATATTTTTCATGCTCTGTCAGATACTCAACACTGTTATTTATCCACACCCCAAGATACTTGTACTCATTCACTACTTTTAGCACGAACTCCTGTATTCTATGCTCGCCGCCCTCTTCATTAAATATCATGACTGCAGATTTTTCCTTACTATACTTGAAGCCTAATCTATCTCCCTCTGTACTGCATATGTCTAACAACTTCTGCAGGTCTTCCTTGTTGTCAGCCATTATCACTATATCGTCCGCGTATATTAGTCCCGGTAATGTCTGTTTAATCAATTCCCCTTGCTTGAAAAAAGATAGGTTGAAGCCTAGTCCGCTCCCCTCTAGCTTGGCCTCCAAACCTTGCAGGTACAACATGAACAACAAAGGGGACAGAGGACATCCTTGTCTAAGCCCCCGCCGTATCTCTACAGGCCCTGATACATTTTTTTCCCATTTTATGAGCACTCTGTTACCTCTATATATATCTTTTAAAAGATTAATAACTCCATTTTCCACATCCAATGTGCCCAATATGTCCCACAAATGCTCCTGAGTAACGTTGTCATAGGTTCCCCTAATATCCAGAAATGCTAGCAATAAGGGCCTATGTTCCTTTTCCGCAATTTCTATACACTGTGTCAATGAAAATAGATTGTCCTCCAACCTCCTTTGTTTCCGGAACCCATTCTGTAGTTCCCCTAACACCCCCTCGTTCTCCACCCAAGCCTGCAGTCTATCCTTTATAATTTGCATCACCACCCTGTAAACCACAGATGTCACTGTTATGGGGCGATAGTTACTTACGTCTGCTTTGTCCCCCTTTCCCTTATATATCATGTTCATTCTACTTAATCGCCATTCATCGGGGACTTTCTCATCCACTATCATTTTGTTCACTACCTGTATTAATGTTTGCTTGGATTTTGGTCCTAACTTCTTTATCAACATAATCGGGATACCATCTGGTCCTGTTGATGTGCCACTAGGAACCTTCTTCTCTGCCCTTTCCCACTCTCCTTGCTCAAGTGAAGCTATTGCTGTAACCGGTCTATCCTCCTTCGATAAATTATGTACCACGTGCTTTGCTGAAAATTTTTCCGTCATCCTTGTTCCTATGTGTTTTATTGCTTCATCCCCTTCTAGTCGAATACCCTCATCTGTAACAATAAACCTTTGTTCTAGCCTAGTTTTATTACTCATTGCATTTAGATGTTTCCAGAATTTTTGGGCTGCTTTTCTATCCTCTTTATTTACTTTTGACATCCATTGGGCACCCTTTCTTCTAATTTTCTCATTAATCAAATAGGATGCGTCCCTTCTACACTTTATGAAGGTATCCCATTTTCTGTCTACTTCGGGTTTTGGTTCCCCCCTCTTCTTGGAATATCTGTGTTCCCTGGATGCTTTCTTGCGCTTTTCTATTGCCCTCTTGACCTCCTCATCCCACCAACTCTTGGGTTTGCATCTTTTCCCTTTTAGCTTTACTCGCACCTTAGCTAGCTCTAGCTCCAGTAATCGAGTTAATTTGGTATAAGTCCATTCTGTTTCACTATCCTCAAAAATTACTTTCTCGATTTGTTTGGCTGCTACTTCCAATTGCTTTTCTGAGTAAAAATTTCCCCCTGATTGTTCATCTTGCTTCAGTCCTACATTGCTTTTTCTTCTGAAGCTCAACTTGATACGCTTGTGGTCACTACCTAGACTTCTGGAACCATCTTCATCTATGCTCATTACCCCTAATCTGTTATACATCCTCTGTGACATTAGTGCATAATCTATCGTCGAGTGCAGACTCCCCGCCTCCCATGTTATGAGCCCTTCACACTTCTCGGTGCTGTTGCATACAACTAAATCATGCCTGTCACACATGTCCTGCAGCATGCTTCCTGTCGAATCCGTGTACCCATCCAGGTCTTCTATGTGTGCATTCATGTCACCTAATATAATTATCTCGCCCTGTCCTCCTAGCTCATCAATGTCGCTTGCAATACATTCTAACATTTTCCTGTTTTCCTCTTTGGCATTAACCCCTGTCCACAGGTATACAAAGCCAAGGAGTGTTTGCTTGCCTGCCACTGTTCCTTTTAGCCATAAATGTTCCCTGCATACCAGTCTAACCCTTTGAAAATTCATACTTTTATGAATGAATGCCCCAATTCCACCTCCCTTTCTGCTGCCCTCTGTTCTATTGCAATATTCCCATGCGTAGTCTGGGTTACAGGGTGGTTGCTCCATGCCTCTAAGATGTGTTTCCGCTAAACCATATACCATTAATTCCTCCTGTCTTCACTGTTCTTCTATTTCCTCCCATTTCAGTCTATTCCTGCCACCTTGCATGTTAATGAAACCTATATCTGAATTAACTTGGCCCTGGCACTTGCGTCTCTTTCTTCCCCTATGGTTCCATTGTCCGTTTGATCTTAATTCTTCCTTCTCTACACTGGTGCGCTACTCTGGCGCCATCTCTTGCGAGCCTTCCACCGTACTCGCCTCTGGTTTCCTCCTCGCGCTTTCTTCGCTATCGCCGTCTTTCATCCTCCGCTGCGCTCCATGCTCGGTTACACCGAGGCACGCCGCTCAGCCCGGGAACAGGCGGCTAAGATCTGCATTCTAAAAGTGCTGAGATGAAAGGTAGGTTAATTATGTTATATGCTTCTGCCATGCTTTGCAGGTTCGAAAAACGCTGTTGTTGTTCTGAACCAGCCCCTAAGCTCCCAGACTGCTTCATTCTTGAAGAAAGTCTGGAGCCAAGGTAAGGCATTGTGTTTCCAAACTTAATTCACTGAAGCAGCTGTTTTTACATTTTGCCTGCCTAATTTTTAATACGACAGTTCCATGGTTATGAGCAATAAGACATGTGGCTGCAGCACTTCAGAAATTTTTGCCACCAATGTCAGCTGGTGCAGGGATTAGAGCAGTGGCAGTTTGTATCAGATGTGCTATCTGCACTGTGTTGGGTGCATCATATAGGCTTGGAGGCTTTTTTTCTTTTTTGCTCTAAGATTTTCCTGAGTGGTTTAGTTTGTTGCAGCACATAAAGCAGTTTTTTTAAACTCATACATCTCTTTGTCAGCTGTTACGAAAATTTGCATCGATGGAGGAGCCGACCGCTTCCGCACTGCCATGGCTACCTGTGCTGAGGAGCTTATTCCCGACTATATCACTGGAGATTTTGACTCAGTATCCAAGGAAACGCTCGAGTACTACAAATCAAAAGTGAGTTTGTGCTTTCTTGCCTTGTGGGGCTGAAGCAATCAGTGTATATATTACTCACGAAGGTGCATGGTACTGGGCAATGATGCAACCGCATGCAGTCTAAGCTGTACAGCAGTGTTTGATGAGGTTGTAAAGTTCTCTGTAGCCTTTCTGCAAAAAATGATGTCTCTTCGACATGAGTTGTTTGTACTCATCTTCTCTACAAGGACATCCAGTGATAACTTTAGTCAGCACTTTCCTGCTGACAGTCTAGGAAAGATTGACCCCTTCCCCCTCATGTGAGAACTTTACAGTTTGAATGCGCATTAGCTTCCATGTTATTGGGTAGAAAACAAAGTGAATGAATTTCAATGCATTGTACAAATGCTCGCTCCTAGAGTTCCTCACAAACCTGCCTGTGTAGACTTGGTGTGGTTTTTCTAAAGCAAGTTGTATAGTCATGTCGCACAAAGATGGCTACTTATGTGTCATGATTTGTGGCTGCAAGATCGAACTCAACAGCGCACCATAACTTTTATTACATTGTTTGCAGCTTTGCTGCAACAAACTCTGGAAACCAAACAGTTCATTGAAAAGGACTGAAATTTGGCAGCCTTGATGTCGGGTTTTGATTGCAGCCACTGAGAATGCTGTCAGTGCAGCTCATTGAATTGCATTCATTGTAAAAACAGCAGAATCAGAAATGGTCGACATAGAGCCCTACAGGTCGTCAGTGTTGACTTCTAGGCATGCTTTTTTTTTTGTGGGCACTGTTCACATTGTTCACACTTTGGCATCAAACAACTTTTGAGTGTTGCCAAAGACTTTAAAAAATGGATGCTTGACTCTTGGTGGACATTCTTTTTACACTAAAGCAGTGCACTGACATGCTGAGAGTGCACTGCCACATGCATCATAGAATTTCTATTTTTTAGATGACCAGTACTGAATTTCGCTAGACTGAGTAAGGTCAAAAAAGTATTTTGTGGGTCTTTCATTGTCATGTGTAGGCAGTTATAAACCAGCAGCCGGTATCTCTGTTATGACCAGAACACCTTCAGTACGCAGAGGTTATGCCACGTCGTGGCAGAACTATATCATTCAATGTTGTTTCTGAATTTTCATCAGCTTATAATACCCTTTTTGCAAAGTAAATGTGAGGTATGCAGTCCAAGTTGGACTTAACATTTAGAAATATGCTTTGCACAGGTAGGGTCTACTTCATTGTTTGGTCGGTCAATTCAAAGAATAGGAGTTTGAAGAAGTTTTTAGTTAAAAGGCTGTAGAGCCAAGAAGTGCTTAAGGCGACAGTTTTGAAGATACACTGTTATTCATAGAGCTTCTTTTACTCTGAATTGTTTCATTGCTGACCTTAATTCTCTGGACAAAGTACACAAAACATTGAAGAAAACTGTTCTGACCATTTACATATGTGCATACTTACTGTATGAATTGCATTCCACTTGCATGGTTACGTAAATTACTGCGGTGTGAACCAAAGAATGAGCTTTGACTGCGGCAAATTGTCTTTAATTAAAAGTGTTATTTTTTTATCTGTGCCTGTGTTTTTATTTTGTGCTAGGCACTGAAAGCTCTATCAAAATTTTATTTTATTTATAAGCCCCTGGAGCTCGTAAATACTGTTTTTGATTCTAAACTTGTGGAGCTGGTACTCGTTAAAAGTTGCCTAATAATTAAGTCTTTACATTGCAAAATTTGGAAAAAAATTTTCAGTGTAAGCATTTTTTAAAATTTTGTCTTCGTTTCATGCAGAATGGTTTTCTAGTTGTTGCTCGCATAGTGTTACGAAAGTGAAATGTGAAAATTTCTGCAACTACAAATCATTGCATTAAGGAAACCCTATTTATTTCAGTGCAAACCAAACCTCCACCACCAGCTGCAAATGAGCAGTTCCTGTCAGACTTTTCAGTTAGATTGAAGCTTATCAAGCTTAGGTCTAATGGAGTTTTAAATTTTAGTCTTTCTCATTTGCACTGAGGAACAAGCACTTTGTTTTTCAATTTATGTAGGTGCAGGGCAAACTGTATAAAAACACAGATGATATCGGCTGGTGCAATGTGTATTCTTTGTATGTTTAGTGCTGCACATTCAAGATGAGCATAAAGCAACTAGCCCAAACCAGACTTTTTATCAAAAAAAAAACCTTGAGCTGAAAATGTAACTTGAATTACACGTGGATTTGACATATAATTAGCTACAAGATGATGCTCCTAGCTGCATGTACTATAATTCCACTTGCCTGTGGTACTTGTATAAGTAGTGTGCTGCTCAGCCCTTTTATTATATCAACCTATTAACAGATGCTGGCTTTTTTGCAGGTTCGTTGCCTTCCAGTGTAAAGTACAAAAAAAAGGGTGGTGTAGGGTACTGCATAGTGGTGCTTGTGTGACAGCTGTATCTGTAGACTTTGGTTGGGCCCACTCACTTGTAGATTTTGACTAATATGTTTTAGAGATTTCTGCAGTGTGAAAGTATAGTCAACTTTTGATTATTTGAAGGGTACTTCAAAGTTCTTCAAATTATTAAATATGTTTGAGTTCAAATTAAGTGGAGCCTTTTTAGTGCACTTGATGTTAGTGGGACTGAGGCATTGGTGTGAATAAACTGGCCATTCAAATTTAATGAGTTCGAATTAACAAAAGTCCATTAGATTGCTCTTCCATGCTTGATGATCTCCTCCTGTGTCCTTACAGGGAACCAAAGTGGTGCATACGCCAGACCAAGATCACACAGACTTCACCAAAGCACTTGCAGTGCTTGGGGAGCATGCGCGTTCAAAAGCTCCACCCATCAAGGTGTGCCTCCCTTCTTTGCTTTTACAGGCCCGTCCTGGGCACATTCCGACAGTGTTTCACTGCTTTCATTTCAGAATAATTACCACATACAATGAACAATTTAAAGATATGCTGGAGTGAAGAGTGTAGTCGCAGGTGGCGAACAAGGAGCAGCGGCAGTGAAGGCAGGGGCAGGTTTTGTGTGATGAGGCAGGAAGCAGAAGAGGGGAAGTGGGAGATCCTGCTGTTGGAGCTAAGGGATGTTGTGTTAGTTGACTGGTCACGCCACTCTCGGAAGCTTCAGTTGAATTTCTGGGTACCGGGAGTGATGATCAGCATGGTGCGCTGGCCACTGGGCTCTTGAATCTAATGACGGAGTGCCTCTCCTGATTCGATGTGCATTCTTGAGACCGGTGGAGGGCCAGGCATTCTGAGCTGGTGAGACATCAGTGGTGCAGACTTGACACACTTGGGTGATGTTCAAAGGAACTCTAGTTTGTGTAGCCCAATGGCCAGATGACAAAGCAGGTGCAGTAAGCTGAGGGTTTCTTGTCAGAGGACTTGGTACAAAACAACTCATGAACCATTCATTGTCAGGTTCCATTCCACGCACTGATCTCACTGTTATCACTAAGGCGCCAAAGAGGTGTGGCAGTGAGCTGATGCAAGTAGTTGGACCATGCAAGTAATTGGTAACCTGTCAGTCAGGTGTCAGCTTGCCTGTGCTTACCTCACATGAAGATGGTAGGGGGATTTCAGACAAGATTGTGCATGAGTGGCTGGTCAACGTCATCAATTTACTTAATATTTTTATATGCCTAATTACTGGAAAGAAGGGAGCTACAATTACTTTTGTCCATAAAAAATTATTTCGAAGCACATCTAATTCTTGATCATGAAAAGGTAGACCCCCACACTAATGCACTACACTATGAATATTTGTAACCATTAAAAACATGTTACATAAAATTGCTAGTGTGGGAGATACAGCACTTCTAAAGAGGCTTTTTTTTTATGCAGACTGGTGTTTTTGCCAACTTTGCTTATGAAGAGCTTAAAATGTCTTGCAAATATCTTGAAAATTTTCAGAGGACATTTGCAATTACTCTAGAGTGCATCCTTTTGTTCTTGTTGAGTCTTCAGTTTTGTACTTTTTGTAAAATTTCGCAAACTTGGTGTGCAGGAAGGACTTTGCAAACTTTCGAGGTCTTTATTGCGGATAATAGATAAACATTAACCATAACTAGTTTACACTGTGTTGTATGCAAACTTATCTACCAACCAGTGTGAAGTTAGCTGATATACCATATAATCTCTAATCTCCTGTAAGGGCCACACCCCCTGTTTTGGACTACATATTTGAGAAAAAATTATGGTTATACGTTTTTTTTAATTCATGTATGGGCCGCACCTTCAAAATTCACACCCGAATTTAAAAAATTAAAGTTCTGCCCTTAGATAAGTTTATATGGTATATCTGACAGATAAAGAAATATTATTGCCCAAATTTCAAGAAAACACAGAACAACAAAGATTTTGGATGATGGTTAAAAAAAGTGTTTTATTATTTTTTGTATTATGTACAGGTGTCTGTATTATATGAATATTCATGAGCCTTGTACATATGTTGCATAATATTGCTGGTAGACACGAGACCTTTTTGCAAATTCCGGCGTACCCTGTAGCTGTGAACAAACTTTCTGCAATGTGTATCAAATGAAGTAAGTTTCTTTTTTTTTTTTTTTTTCAGTGGGACCATTTACACTTAAATACATGAGCAGCCTAACATGTGGAACACCTTATAACTGGTGCAATAAGTGAAAATGCTTTTTCTTTTTCAATGTTGTTGCTTTTAGTCGCTACTACATTAACTGATGCATTCATGTTATCTGCGGCGAACTGCATACCATTGTGTAACCCCCCTGTATCTAATCCCTTACAATTCCAGTTAATGACATACAAAAATATTAGTTAAATTGAAATTGTCGACCGACCACCCATTGCATGATCTTATCTTAAATTGCCCTGTAGCACCAGCTAGGCTAGGGCAGGTGTCATGTTCAAATAAACGACAGGGAACACCTGTGCAGTTAAGCGATCAAAAACACTTATAGGCATCCCCAACTCTGGATTGCGTATGTATTTGTAGCATTCTTTACTTTGTATATTGCTGCTTCAGAAAAGCTGCTGCCTTATTGTTGGTTAAAAATGTATGCTGTATTAGCAGGTATGTTGCAGTGATCAGCACATATGAGAGGAGAAACACCTATCGCTGACTTTTGCAAAGCTGAGCAAACTGGATGGGTGCGAAACGTTGCACTTCGTTTTTCAGTTTCTTCTGTCTTGCTGTCTTTGGTACAGCAAAGCTCATTTTCAGCATCAGTTGACACAGGCCTGTGCCACTGCGTTGATGGGAACCAAGCAGTCATTGAAAAGACATCAGTCTGAACAGCTATAAGAAAATGAAAAGGCTGTGAAATAAAGTATTATAAATACATTGTCATAAGGTGTTAGCAGACTAGCAGTTGAGAAGCCAGGCAGTCCCAAAGATGTATAGTACGTCTGTTGACCCCAATGTGATGGTGGTCCTTATTCCCACGTGTAGCATCCCCATTTTTTCTTGCACTGGATTAAAAGCTCAGAATACCACACTGCCCTGATGGCGTCACGCTGCAAAGAGCCCAGTGAACTCCGAATTGCTGGCACACAGCAGCTGTGTGCCAGCAGCGTAGCCTCTAATTTGAGATTTCAACTGGGTACTTCAAGAGCTGCTGATAACAGTGGGCCCCCTTCTTTGCAGCTGGACTGGGTACTGGCGCTTTGCGGCAGTTTCGATCGGGTTGATCACATGATGTCCATTTTCAACACGCTGTTTGAGAGCCGCCAACTGTTGGACGGGACACCCGTTTGCCTGCTCTTGGAGAACTCGCTCACCTGGCTGCTCGACAAGGTATGCTCAGGCTGTCGCTCATGTTCAGCTTGCAGGCAGAACTTGAGCAGTGCTGTCATGTTATGGTTTTTGCATCTAGAATGTGAAGGCTGGAAGGCTAAGGTTTTAATACTGAACATGCCAGCTTATTTGGATTCAAGTCACTCGGGAAGGTTTCACCTTTTGTGCCTTTCCTGCGTAATATTCATATTAGAGTTGTTGCTCTAGGTTGCCTGCAATAAAATTAATTTGACATATGCTGCAAGAACAAGATTTAGCAAACTTAAAGAAATCATTGTTTTGAATTTTTGCTGTGGGATCGAACTTTATGCTCTGCATGTAGAGTAGCTGGTGCATAGGATTTATCACTGCAAGCTTACTTCACCTGGAAAGAATGTACCTCAACTGAGAGGTGTTTGTGTGTAAGCTGCTGCACATTGTACTCGTCCTCATTTACTGCACTCATGGCATGTCACACTGTGTGCCATAATGCATAACACGCTTCAGTGGCTGCATCTGAAATATGATATGCAGGCCTTCATTAAACGATCCTTCAGAAGTGCATACAAATGTGCATGTGTAGCTGTGTAGTGGGTTGTATGGCAGCCAGTTAGGTTAGCAAGGACTGGCAACAGGCATTAGGAAATTACAAAAACTGACATGCACCTGCCTTACTGCCATTTCGCCGTGGGAGTGATATAAATGTGGCCCTCCAGCCAGGCAAGTTAGTTGCAACATTAGATGCCTTTCAATACTGCAGCACTTGTAACACTGTATTGTTGGAGGTGAAGCCAAGAAAATAGCTAGCCACATCCCAAAAGAATTCATTGCCATAGGTGTCATTTATCCATCACATGGCTGGCAAGGAACATAGCAGTTGCTGCTATGCAGTAGAGAAAACTCAGTTTCTCAGACTGAATGACTTGTTTAGGAGGGTTGCATTCTTCTTTTCTTTGTGTCAGTATTGGACACTGCTGGGAAAGGCTTTGGAATGCCATGTCATGGTCAAACAACCCTCGCACGAAATGCTACTAGTAGTCCTTGGTCATCTGTTGCATAACCTTAATGGCAGTATGCAGTACCCATGCACTTTACTTATTAAATATATGCTTGCTATGTAGTTTGATACACAGTCTAGAAGCACTGATTTGGTTAGTTAATAAAAAAAAAATGGGTATATGCATCTTTATAATGGCTGTTGCTGGCTGCCTTGTGCAGCAGCGAGCCTTATGTGCACCACTTATGCTGCTGTGCAGGGTCAGCATCGCATCCTGACGCCGCCACACCTGACCGGATCATGGTGTGGTCTCATTCCCTTGGGGGCTGCTTGTGGCAGCGTCACAACCACGGGCCTCAAGTGGAACCTGGGCAAGTGTCTCTCGTGTTCTCCTGCAGTTGATCTTAACTCTTGCTGTTGATTGTAATCTTTGTCTGCACTCAGTTGGAGTGGTTTTGAATAACGGTGTACCTCAAACAATTTCAAGTTTATAATATGTGCATGAACTTAAATCGCTCAGAGTCAGTGCCATAGAGGGCTTCATTGGATTGGAAGTGCAGTTCTCAAACGTTAATGTGCAGTTCGAGCTTGCAGCACATGCTCGTGACTGTAAAGTGCACATCATGAGTAAGGTCGTCAACCATCCCGGGTGTTGCGGGACCGTCCCAACTTTCCGTCAGGAGTCTCAAGTCGTGACTTACCCTAGTCAGGACTGACATCTTTCCAGGATTTAAAGGGGCTGCGAAACACCGTTTGAACGGATGCCGGTTACGCTTCAGATGGATTCTTTATGTCACACAGATGCTGACTCAAAAAGAATTACGAGAATCGATGCATAGGAACGGGAGTTATTCAATGAAGAAATATCAAAATACAAGCAAACAATATGCTGCTGCCCTCAACTCTATTTTCATGCAGCTTCCCATTCCCATTTCACTCTCCCAATGACGACACCTGGGGGGGACCAATCAAAACAGCCTATCTGAGCACGTCGTGGAAGTTGCACTCCATGGTTGCCTGTTCTCTGTAACTCATTCATGCCAAGGCTGGCAGCACCGTTTGCATGGTTACAACAACCATGTGAACGCCCAGCAGACCCTGCGATGCTTCACCATCACGTTGACAGCGCAGAAGGGAACACTGATCAGTGACGTTCCTTTACTTATGGATCCGAACTCGAGCTCGATATACTGCGACGGTGTGACAGCCTGCGCAAGATATCAGACACATTTAGCATAGCGCGTACCGCTACTGCTTACTGCCAACCATCGCCCGGTCGCTCCTAGCGCGCTGGTTGGCCACGGCGAGCAAGGAGCGCGCGCTGTTGACGGGAACGTGGCGCCATCTGGCGCCACCACCCGGTGATTCTCCACAAACCGACGATGCGCACTGCCTCCTAAATGTGAAATGAACACATCCTTCCTTGGGATCGAAATGAACACTTAAAGAGTGCAATGGCTCGATCGGATCGATTCCGCAAAGCCGCTCTCAGATACATAGAGAGTAGCCATAAGTGTTTAGTGCTAGGTCGTAGGATGTTTACAGAGAGGCGCAAAGTCCTTCGATGCAAAAAGTAGCCAGTGCCTCTGGTGGCGTGTTTTTGTTTTACTTGATTTAGTGCTTTTATCTAGGGCAAACAAGCTGGTTTTGTTAAAGTAGTATAAAACACAAAAACTTTACGAAACATATCTCTAGTTATTAACCCAATTTGCAGTATATTTACTTTTTGTCCAATCATCAAGCTCGCACAAAGTGATGTCATATCCGCTGCTAAAAACCGCCACTGTATGGTGACACCATCAGCGCCCCGAATTTGTTTTTGCGAGCTAATTAAAATATTAAAAAGCACAGTATATGCGGTACGACCGATGCTAATAGCATCACTATAACTCATTCTATGCAAACAATAGGCAAAACAATGCACTGAAAATGTGTTTCGGGGCCCTTTTAAAGAGGAACCAAGGACAACTCCAACCAATTATTGTTCTGGCTAAAAATTTATTCTTTGGCTCTTTCTGTTGATGTTTGCCCGGCAGCAAAAGAGTAATTTATTGCCGATAAAATTGTATTTAAAAATCTTCTCACCATTCGATGCAAACTTGTGACATCCTTACTGAAAAGGAAGGGTTGACACACCGGTTCGAAGTGGATGGTGGTGTAGTGTGGCCTCTGGGATCCGTGTCCAGAAACCAATGCCGATGCACTCATTTTACTTATTTGAGGGCGACACCTCTATTTCGTGTTATAGTCTTTGCTAGCTTATAAAAGCTCTGTTTTCGGTGACAGCGGACTCTTTGGGATTAGAACGGGCTACCCTGTCAGTGCAGGACAGCTTCTATTTGTCCTCAGTGTCTCTAAGTCTATGTGGCTTACACACGCTCATCACATTCATACACAATAGAAACATGAGTCTCCCTTTGCGTGATGGCTAATTCCGACTGTTAGAGTTTTTAGCCCGCTTAGTACGCGAGTCAGAAAAATCCCCTTGAGCCACTCGCCAAACACTTTGAGGCAGAAAGCGGCATACTACTTTGAACAGCAGGAATAAAATAATTTCATGGGGCTGGTCTTGCTGTTTCGTTGCTTTTAATTTTTGTTCATTTTGCTTTTGTTTACTTGTCCATTTCCCATCCTAAGTTTTGTTTCCGTTAAGTTGGTAACCTACTCACGAGGGCTGGCTAAGTGCATTCTATGCGAGGGTGAGAGCATTCTGGCTGTCTCTAAAAAGAAACCCTTGTGTTTGGCTTTCTATAATGGGAAGTAAGTTGCAAATGAAAAGGCTAAACTCATATAGAATGTATTTATAATTGAATGGTCCATTTTCATCCATAATTTTTCTTATACAGATTTTTGTGTAGCATATGCAGCAAAGCAGCCTGGTAGCATGCCAAACGTTGCATTCCACTGATGCAAGGTACATAACATGAACACACGAGTGTCACTTCTCCAGCCCTCTTGTGTTCAGAAATTTGTATTGGAATATATTTTTAAAAAGTAATGAAAATCATACTGTGCATACTCTTGCATCTGCTTTTGTACTAAAAGCCCTCACCGGCCACTGTGGCTTTTTGTTGTTGAATGTGCTCTCAGATATCCGCCTTTCTACTTTTATATTGTTTTTGAACAGGGCTTTCCTTTTGTTGAAACAGTGTGGGCTTGTGAAGTAAAATTCTTTTTAAATGGCCAGTGGAGGCACAATAATGCGCTGTTTGCCTATTTGCATGAACATACTTTTATGAACATCACTGAATTTTCTGCCAAATAATTATTGAAATGGGAATGCCTTTGGGAGGCGTTTTCTTTTTCTTTAGGTATCAGCATTATTAATCACTTATGTACACAAATCTTTGTCTAATTTTGTGTACAAATAGTTGAAAAAGTTTGTTGTCCTGCTATCTTGACATCCTACTTATAGAACTTCCCTGTGTCTGTAAACAGTTGGTGCACTCTGCTCAAAAAATTTTGCTGTTGTCAACTGAGTGAGAACTTTCAAGGAATATTTTTGACATAGCTGAGTGGTTATAAAATTGGGTACTCATCTTCAGTGCCGTCATCAGTGCGGCATTTTTTCATGCCATTTCCATCTTTCACCTGTGGTAGCATGTGTGCTGACTGGCAGGAAGATGCTGGTGACTAACAACATTAATTTTTTTCCTTTGCCATAGCATGCCAAAATGGTTTTTGGCATTTCCATTCTAAATATGGCACACTTTGTAATCAGCATCATTTCTTGAGACTTGGTACTCACCACTGCCCGTTTTTAGGTTTCAGTAAATTCAGTTTCCCCATCGTGTCCACACCAAAGCATTTCCATAAAGCCTCTGAACCACAATGCCATCTGTTATTTTACAAAAGAAGCTCCTTCTTAGCTTTATTGCCACTCATTACCATTTTAGTTGTATATAGGTATACGAGTCTGCCAGTTTAGTCTAAGCTTAATTCAGTTGCTTTTTTCCTCTGTGCTAGCTCTGTGATCACTAAAGCCATGACTAGTGCCATCATCTCCTGTTAGCAGTGCCGAACATGTCTGCTGTATCCATCCTCTTAAACATGTTTGTGGGTGGCTGTTTTTGTGCAGGCAACTCCGCAATGTGCTTTGGCAAGCTAATCAGCACATCCAACGCCTTCGACGGCTCAGGGGTGGTGACAGTAAACACCGACGAGCCTCTCGTTTGGACTATGGAGTTGCAGAAACAGTGCATCACAGGCTAATGTTACGATGTACAAGATGAAAGTCCAATTCACCGGTGATGCAACTTTTGTTTTATACTATGTGCATACCGCATACTAGAAAACGACTGTTGTAGAAGAGTTGATAGAATTTCTTAAATATCTTTTGTAGTTTGTTTTAAGATGTTTTTAAAATAAAGGTTAATTTTTCTACTCCTTGGTGTACTTCTTGAAACTGCGTTGCAAATGTGGCAGAGTGGTTCGTGATGGAGTAAATTTTTGTACGAACGAATGGAATATTCAGTAGTTCCAATACACATATATGAAATGCTTTAGCATGTAGTTGGTCAAACCAGTATCAGCAGGCGTGCAAACTTCGTGTCATAACTTGGTTTGCACAAATATTAAAATTTCTGAATATGAATTGCATGCAATTACGTAGAAGAAATGACTTAAAATATCCAATACCTGTATTGTATGAAAAAAAATACAGAAAAGATAAACAGGCATGCTGAAAAATTGGTTTTGAGGAAAGGAAATGATGCAGTATGTTGTTTTTGTTAGTGGCTATTTATTAATAAAATAACAATGGAAGGAAAAGATGTTGGTAGCCACGGCATCTGCCATGGGAACCTGAAGCACCTGAGCTTGGACTAGTGGGAATATAAGGACAGGGAGAGGGAAAGAAAGGGGGGGAGCGATAGTGAGAAAGGATAGGGGTAGAGGGACATTAACTGGCTCACATCTTGGTGGACACCCGCTGTCCTTATTTTTTGAAATAGTAACTTAAAATAAATCATTAGCACGTATTGGCACATTTAGCGGAGGATGGAAGGCAGTTCAAGTGCTAACAGTATCCTCAGTGCCATGCCATATCATCAACTTCACTATAAACTTCACTATAAAGCAACTTCACTATAAAGGGGTTCTACTGTAGTGTATTTTGTTTTTATCTTAAGTAAACAAACCTAGACTGACTCAGCACCATGCAATAAAAAAAAAAGACGTGCACAGCAATGTGTACTGTTCAATTAGCATAAATATGCAGGCTATATTGTGGTCTTGCAAAAAATGAGTAACAAAATGAAATCCATGAATGCCTTATGACTGGCAACTAAAATAAATGTGATTGGTAGGTAGCACATCATGTTAATCAGAGGATAAAAAGAAACACTCAAATTATCTGAAGTTCAAGTTATTAAATGAACCCCCACATTGCCTAAGATTCTAACAGGCAGTGAAGTCCTGTGAGGAGATTCCATCGCACGAATGGCGAAAAACCCGTGGCCAGTGCACAGTTTGGCATAATGGCAGAAAAACGCAGACATAAGTGAGGGGATTTTTACTCAATCGCTTGCCCAGCCAGTAACACATAACTAACTCGGTGCCCATTGACGGTCCCTGTGCGAAATTTTGCAAGTGGGCTCTCCTGCATCTCGCAGCTGACCAGAACGACGTGGCGCCACTCGTGCTAGGCGAGTGGTGAAAGCGACAAGACAAGTGCGATGGGTGTAGGGAAGATGTACAGCACAGCATGGAAGGATGAAACAAACAAATGAACTATGCGCTTTCACATCATGTGGTATGTGGGAAAGCCAACCTGAGAATTTTGTATGAGGTCGAAGCTTATCAATGTCCGAATGTGACCGATCCACATCACAAACGATGAATAAAGCGAAGAGGACGACTTTGTGCCATTTTTCTGGCACTTTAAACTCAATCCTTGGATAATTTGTTGTGTAGGCTTAACGCCTCAGGAGCGAAGGAAACGAGACCACTGCTACGAGCCGACACCAGAACAGAACTGCCAGTCCTGCCTGCACGAGCCACGACCAGGTGCCGTCTTTATTCTCTTCGCAGGGTGGCGCGCGCTAGCCGGGTTGTCGGCGCCGCCCAAGAGAAGGTGCTACAGGGCCCCCCACCTAGATTGGAAGTCGAAACGGACGGAGGGCCGGCAATGGCACTGGAGCACTAGGTCAGGCAGCGCTGGGAGTCGTTCCAGGGCGGTCTCCATGTAAGCCGGTTTAAGGCGGTCTAGACTGACGATCTCTTTGCGGCCGTTTTGGAGGATGGTGGCGGTTTTCGGGGTGCGGCGGAGAACACGGAAAGGTCCGTCGTAAGCCGGTGTGAGTGAAGCTCAGACAGCGTCGCGGTGCACAAAAACGTGGGTCGAAGTGGCCAGGTCGGGGTGTACGAAAATGGTATGGTGCCGGGACGAACAAGGGGGGAGTAGGCCGGAGGTCTTTAACGCAGTCCAGCAGGCGTTGGAGGAATTCTTGGGGCTGGGCTGGAAGCTGCTGGGATGTAAAGAAGTCGCCTGGAAGACACAAAGCACTTCCATACACGAGCTCTGCAGCTGAGCACTGTAAGTCTTCTCGGATGACGGCCCTTAGACCAAGCAGCACAAGGGGCAAGGGCGGCCTTCAATTGGCGGTGAAGGCGTTCCACCATGCCGTTAGCACACGGGTGATATGCAGTGGTACGGCAATGCCTGGCGCCGAGAATATTGTTAAGGGAAGCAAACAGGGAGGACTCAAACTGGCGTCCACGGTCGGTTGTCACAGTGCCAGGACAACCAAATCGAGATACCCACGCAGAAATGAAGGCGCGCGAAGCAGTCTCTGCGGTGATGTCAGGAATGGGGACTGCCTCCGGCCAGCGAGTGAAGAGGTCGACTATGGTCAAGATATAGCGGTAGCCTCGAGAGATGTGTAGAGGGCCCACGATGTCGAGATGAACATGGTCGAAACGACGGCCAAGGGGTAGAAAGGCTTGGGAAGGTGTCTTGGTATGTCGACAGATCTTGGTCAACTGACACGGTAGGCACCGGCGCGTCCAAGCACGCACATCAGCGTTGATTCCGGGCCAAACATAGCGCTGGGTGAGAAGGCACTGAGTAGCCCGAATGCCTGGATGGCATATGTCATGAAGAGAATGGAAGATAGGGCGACGTAGTGAAGCCGGAACAAAAGGGCGAGGAAAGTCCGTTGAAACATCGCACAAGGGCTCAGGCGAGCAAGGATGGGGCACAAGCCATAATCGGAGAGAACGAGGGTTCGCTCGAAAAGCGGCGAGCTCATCGTCATTCTGCTGGGCAGAAAAGAATGCGGCCCAGTCGACGGTGGAAGATGGAGCGTCTACCGCGACTATACGAAGGAGGGCGTCAGCGGCGGTGTTGGCTGCACCTTTCACATGCCGGATGTCGGTAGTAAACTCCGAGATATAAGCGAGCTGACGGAGTTCACGTGACACGTACTTCGATGAGTTGGTCCGGAACACATATGCCAGCGGTTTATGATCGGTTAGCATGTGAAACTTGCATCCTTCTACAAAATGCCGAAAGTGCTGGATGGCGGAGTAGATGGCTAGGAGCTCTCAACCGAAGACGCTGTAGCGGGTCTCAGCAGGAAGTAGCTTCCGAGAGTAAAAAGACAATGGTCGCCACTCAGAGTTAATGTACTGCTGTAAGACGGCTCCGATGGCCACGCTGGAGGCATCCACCATCAATCTCGTAGGGGCGTCGTTGCGCGGATGGACTAGAAGCACGGCGTTAGCGACTGCTTGCTTCGCGGCAGTAAAGGCGGCCTGGGCTTCTGATGACCAAGAGATTGCGGAGGACGGGCCAGCGGTTGACCGGAGGAGGTTGGTGAGCGGGCGAAGTAGCTCTGCACAGTGCGGGATAAAGCGGCGGGAGAAATTCACCAGCCCCAGGAATTGTCGCAGGAGGCACAGGGTTGTGGGCAGAGGAAAATTCTCGATGGTCTGGACGTGGGACGCGAGAGGGCGGATACCCACTGAGGATATGTGATGACCCAAAAAGTCGAGCTCAGAAGCACCGAAAACACACTTGGAGGCATTCACAATCAGGCCGTAGTGCTGCAGACGCTTGAACAAAGCACGTAGGTCTTGCTCATGATCATGAGGTGTAGGGCTGGCGATGAGGACATCGTCAAGTTACGCGAATACACTCTGTAGGCCCCGCGTGACCTCAGCCATGAACCGCTGGAAGGTTTGAGCCGAATTGCGTAGTCCAAAAGGCATCCGGACATACTCAAACATACCGAAGGGCGTCGTGATGGCGGTCTTAGGTATGTCAGCGGGTTCAATGGGAATTTGGTGATACGCCCTAACCAGGTCAACTTCGCTAAAAATGGCGCAGCCGGTGAGGCGCGATGTGAAGTCCTGGATGTGGGGCAGCGGATAGCTGTCGTGGACAGTGTTGGCATTCAACGCCCGATAGTCGCCGCAGGGACGCCAGTCACCGGGATCACGCTTGGGCACTAGATGCAGAGGAGACGCCCACGCACTGGACGACAGGCGTATAATGCCGAGCTCCAGCATGTGGTCAAACACGCGTTTGGCGATAGCTAGACGGTCTCCAAACAAGCGGCGCGGTCGAGCAGCTGCGGGTGGACCCCGAGTGACGATGTGGTTTGTCACAGTATGTTTAGGCGCCTGAGTGAGGTTGCATGGCTTAGTGAGCTCCGCGAAATCCGCCAACACTTTTTCGAACTGAGAGGAAGGTATCATGCAGCGTGCGAATGCCCATGGGAGCAAGGTCGGACGAGACTCCCGAGATGGAGAGATGAGTCAGATTGTCGGTAAGGCGACGATGCCGCACGCTGACGTCTAAGTCGAAGTAGGAGAGGAAGTCTGAGCCGATGATCGGGCGAACCACGTCTGCGATGACGAAGACCCATCGAAAAGTGCGGCGTAGGCCGAAGTCGAGGGTGAGAGATCGTAGCCCATACGTGGGTATAGACGAGGCGTTGGCAGCATGGAGTGACAGTCCTGATGGCTTGGAACGATCTGCCTTAGTCGGTGGAACCACGCTGATTTCCGCGCCCGTGTCGATAAGAAACTGGGTGCCGGAGAACTTGTCAGTGACCATGAACAAGCGGCTCGAATGACTGGGGGAACCACACGCCGCCGTTAGTGATCCCGGCGGGCGTTTCCCGGCCACGAACAGGGCGGTGTACACTTCGTGGCCCGGTGCCGAAAACGCCTGTGGTACCAGCAGAGAGATGTAGGGCTGCGACTCCGAGCTTGACGTGAGCGCGAAAGAGCGCGATGATCAAGACGAGACGGACGGGTCTCCAGAGGTCGGCTCCAGAGTGCGGCGACTGAGGCGGCAAGCTCCTCGAGACGGGCCTCAAGGCGCGAAATCGCTGGGTCTCTTGGCGGCAAAACAGCAGTGACGGACGGGGAGGTGGCCTCATTAACGTTATCTGCGAGCTCAGCCAGGCGGTCGAGGGTGACATCACCGGCCGCCGCAAGGACGAGGCAAATGGGCTGGGGAAGGCGTTGGAGAAAAAGCTCTCGAAGCAACGCTGAGTGGTTGGGGATGTCGTGCTCCCTGAGAAGCTGTTGCATGCAGCGCAGAAGCTGGGAGGGGCGCCAGTCGCCAAGGTCTTCCCCGGTAAGGAGCTGCTGGAGGCGGGTGCGGTCCGACGGCATAAATCTCTCCAGCACCTTGGTTTTCAGGTGCTGATATGGTGTAGCACCCATGGGGGCGGAGAGAACGTCGGAGAGCTCACCGGCAACGTCAGGAGGCAGGCCTGAGGCAACATGTAGTAGCGCGTCGTCTCCGACGTGATGCGAGCTAGGCAAAACTGCGCCTCAACCTGGTGGAACCAAACTTGCGGGTTCTGGGGCCAGAAAGGTGGAAGGCGAACCTGCAGCGACAAGACGTCCTGCGGACGCGAATCCTGCTGCGTGGATGTTGCGGGATCGGTCATTGCTGGTCCCGGGTCACCAATGTAGGCTTAACGCCTCAGGAGCGAAGGAAACGAGACCACTGCTACGAGCGGACACCAGAACAGAACTGCCAGTCGTGGCTGCACGAGCCACGATTAGGTGCCGTCTTTATTCTCTTCGCAGGGTGGCGCGCGCTAGCCGGGTTGTCGGCGCCACCCAAGAGAGGGTGCTACAGTTGCATTCGACCACAGCTCCCACATATTGACTAGCGTTTCACTCCAGGCGGAGGATCCTGCCATAGCAGAAATCTCCGCCATCGCCTTCACCATAAGGCATTGCGATCTGGCGGTCTACTCAGCCCATATAATAACCGATTCGAAGCAAGCCTATCAGTATTATACTACAGGGCAAGTTCCAAAAAAACGATGGCGGCCCTGCTCATTACCACTGGCTCTTTCACAGACTCTAAACGCTCCCATAGCATTACATGGACCCCGAGCCATGGAGGGCTTAAAGGCATCGAGGCATAAAACGATTAACTCACGAGCTAACAAGCCGGGCAGATCTTTACCCATACCTCACCCTTGTACTAGCAAACTGTGGAGAACGGCTAGAAATCCTTATACTAAAGCATATTAACTATCCCCCTTCCCATATTCAACTCACCACAGAAGAAACCGCATTCTGGAGGCAAATACAGGCTGAAATCTTCCCTTACCTGTACTCGTAAAGTTTCATCCACCCTTCAAGGTACCACCCCACCTGTGCCAGGTGCAGTGGTAAGCCCATGCTATTCCACATTTCGTGGAGTTTCGTAAGAAAGCCAACCCATTTGAGAACATCACAAGCATCACACGAGCTGTGGGAGGCAGCCCTGACCAGCAGTGGTCTGGAGGGGTAACGTGGGACCGTCCGACGGATCCAGACATCGGTGCAAGCCACTGGAGTCCACCCACCTGACTTGCCCAACATTTTAAAAACAAATGAAGTTTTGTCTCTCTCCAGGTATTGTGATTCTGCTGCAGTCGGACTTATAAAAGCCTGCGTGGTATTCGATGAGTGCTGAATGTTCTGAAATTTTCGAGTATCAGTTTAATGAAATGAATATGAACCACTTGCATATGTTTGTGTTTTCGGAGTCCCTAACTTCTGCAATCATACAGACACTTAATACCAATTAGTGTTCACTAAAGCATGCATACAATCAACATAAGCATTCGTAACAATCATTGACAGGCGCCTGAAATGTTGTTCATCGCGGACATCATCTTGGAAGTCCACAAAGGTTTGTGCCATTCGAACACTTTTAATATGCACATTGCATTATTAACTTATGCTGTCTTGACCATGCTGAGCCTCTCGGTAGGAGACTTCCTTAGTTTAATGCAAAACTTTACCATATAGTGCTGTTCGTGTTCCAATATTTGCTCAGTTATTTCCTTAATGCAGCAACGAAACAGGGGTACACTCTCAAGTATGTCCACTCGCTTCGCCTGTTCAAAGCCAACTGAGCTCAAGCTGAAGGTTGCCTGACCTTCCCCCAGAACCAATTTCCCCATCAAGCACACATGCACACAATGCCACAACTTGTCTCCTTACTTTCTGGACAGACCACGCAAGTTAGCTGCAACTCATTATGAACACTCATAGCTTAAATACCTATTCTTTTCATCATTGTTGTTATACATTACATGACAGGGAAGAAAAGGGTGGAGAAGGATAACACCACGCAGACAGTTTGACCTGTGCTTACTACACAGGCACAAGTTTTCAGGCTGCTTTAAATTGCTCACAGCTGTGGCAGACATATCTGATCTTATTGGAAGCTTGTTTTCGCATGAATGACAGACAACTTCAGTGGGCATAATTTCCCATTTCTCCAAATTACACTTCATATGCTTCCGGGCAACATGAACTTTGTTGTGGCCATTAATGCAGTTTGATGGCAATTATGCACAACCAAAAGTACGTAAATGAAAGTACACATTTAGATACAATGCATGGGACAGCAGGATAAAATTAAGCTAACTGCCATTGCACAGGCCGGCTCTGTGCCCCATGGCTTTTGTTCAGTCTTTAATTGAAAAGTGTGCGACATAAAACTTGGCCTTTGCAATAACCCCCCAGTAGTGCAGGCATCCCACACTCCGCGTATTGCAGAAACCCTGTTTCTATGTGCACTACATCTCTTATCACACATTCACACGCATTCATTGAATGTGATAAAGCGTGGCGTTGCACTGTAATTGCATATACAGAAGCATGTGGGAGCAATACCACAGTGACTTACAGTGTCTGTTTTGGTCCGTTGGTTTGGGACAAGGGATGGGATGTGGCCTTATCCCAGTGGGCGGAGCCGAAAGTGCACCCGCTGAACAGGATTGGACCACCTTGGTGTAGCACTATTTGAACACCATTTTCTATATAAACAGACCAATTAACTCCTGGGTAGGATTAATTACAAGGTCAATGGGCAAAGCCTTCCTGCAGTTAATGATGATTGGTTCGTTAAGCACTTGCAGCAGTATGCGCATGCACAATCTGCAGCGTGCTGGCAGTAGACTCTATATGGAAAGAGCATCTTTGATCACCATTCAGAAATGAGCCAGTTCACTGTGGATTCAGGCGAATATGAAAATTTACAGTTTTCAATAAATCAAGAAACACTAATTGTACATAACAGTAAATGTGCAGTGCGAATAAAAATCAAGCAGTGTTTTAGCAGGCTATTCGGAATTATAAATACTTGCACACCCCTAGATATGGCAGGTGGGTTAACCTTTGCAGCGAGTTGCCTTACAGCATCAGAAACTACACTGCTATTAGCATCTACACTCAGTCTGTCAGGTGAGATATATGCATTATTTCATTCTCTACCACAGCTGTTTATGCAGCACCAACTGGATGCAAATAGAAGACATTGTATGAAGATGGATAAGGGCACAATTAAGACAGGTCATTCCCATAGGCATGCACGGGCTTCTCCATAAGAGGAGAGAGAGGGGGGGAGAGAATGTTCATGGTGCCTTCTGGGTAGCATAGAACAATGGGGGACAATATTTGCAACCCCCTTCCCAATTAAGGGCCACTGCTCCTCTTGCCCCCTCTGCACATGCCTGTGGTCATTCCCATGGGTTCTGCAGTGCAATGGATAAGCACTGCGTTTTAAGTGTACACAATGTCAAAGAGCACTGGAAGCCGCCGAACATGGTGGCAGTCCAGCATTGATGGTTCAGCAGAATGGAAAGAGGAGAGATTTGGAAGCTGTTCATGGGAAGAAAGAAGACACACGCTAAATGTGTCCAAAGTAGTCTATACATCATAAAGCGCTGATGGGCTGTAACAGGCTCCAACTGTTGTCAGCGTGCAGTGCTCAGTTTGCATGTTAAATGTGTCTTATTGCACCTACAACAGCTGCAGTACTTGTTGCTGTTGGTCATAGTGTAAAGCTAGGCCAAGTCTAGCCTAAATTCAGCACGGTTCACGGAACTCGTTGCACATACCAGTGCAGGAGTATTGTGGAGAAATGCTTACCAAAATCCCACAACTCTGATATAACAGCAGAATTTGTACTACATAGGATTGTATGGGAGTTACAGGAGAACTGGCCCACCTCAACAAAATAGCTAGGAAAACTGCACCCGGGAAAGTAAGTGGGGTTCTACTATAAATCATTGCAGCGCTGCAGGCTTTGCATCAGCAGTTTGCAAGCAGTGCCCAAATGGATACCAAAATTTGTGAAACTTTCATGCAGGCCTTTATGCCCCGATCAATGTGGAAGCATGAAATCTCTCCAGCACTGTGAAATAAAACAGAGAACGAAGTTTCAATCTCTCTACAAGCGCAAGTTTCCAAATTCTACTTTAGTCAATATCCATACATTGAACAATATGATTGTTCTTCATAACAAAATGATTGCGTTGTTGTAACCAGCTAACATTGAAAGTGGTCCCAATCTGATCAGACCAAAGGTTTACAAGTCAGGAGACAATTGCAAATATATCACCCGAAATAAAATTGCAGACAAGAAGGGTACATATACAAGCATTTTAGCTTTGCCAATGGTATATTCTTTTTTGTGTGTGCTATGTATAAGTTCACCTCTGATGCCAGGCCTACTCTTCGGCACCCATGGTCTCCAGTATGGTGTCAAATGCAAATGGCACAAACATGTGCCCCTCCCCTCGGTAGAACTTGCTCTGGAACTCCACCCTGCATGCAAGAGTACAGTGTCAGTAGGCTGAGATTGGCTGCTTTATAGGAAAATCAGACTGGAACTTGTGGTCCAGGAAGTGCGCATGGATTCCTGTGAATACCCTTAGAGTTTGTTGGGTTTTCTGCTAGTATATTGCTATTTGGTCTGTACACAACAAGGAACCAAGGCTATCCTAACTATATGGTGGTTACTCTGTAAGTAATGGTGTTTAACATGCTGGGAAGGCAGCTTGAAAAGGGTTTTGATTGGCAAACATGAATAAAGTTATTATTTTGTGGTGACGTTAATGCATCCTTAAGTGTAGAATTTTTGTATCACTTCTGCCCATGGTCGTGTCACATAATGCCCCATATTGTGATGCCCTCATGTATAGCGTGTTCCACATGATGTTAGAACTGTGTTAGCTTAAAGAAATAGAACAAGATGATGAAAGGACATCACAAGCATACAGGTGGAGCGCAGCCCTCAGAGTGTCATGCAATTCTAACCTGATCAAATCTTTTGTAAATGTTGCTTTGAAAGGCAGACTTCAAATATACAAATTATGGTTTATTTTATTTATTTCCTCATTGGCCCTGGGTGTGGGCCATTATATACAGACTGTTCCGAAATTATATCCGTGCCGTAGAATGCTCCTTACAGCTAAACCAGTCAATAGTTCGAGCTCAAATTTTGCACAGAGATGGCATTTGGTCGGCAGAGTCAGCAGAATTGTTTTATACCGCATTTCTTTGGTGTACTTGCCTGAATTAATAAGAAGTCAGATATCCGCATCGTCTGCGGCGGCGACGAAATGAAACTGGCCGCTTTATCAGTTATTGCACCAGTGGCGCCATCTCGTTGGTTGACCATGGAGATAATGCGAAGGGCAGGAGTCTTTTGCGGGAGGTTTTAACTCTTCGGCAACTGCTTTAGCAATGAATACAAAAAGCTTAGTTTAGCCAAAACTGTACTAAGTTTGAAGGCTTTCGTGGTACAGCATCGTCAAACCTCCTGCAAAACACTCCCTCGCCTCCTGTGCCGAATTTCCACGGCCGACCAATGAGATGGCGCCACCAGTGTAATCGCTGACAGAGTGGCCCGTTTTGTTTCGTCATCGCCGCAATCGATGCAAGTATCACTTTTTTTATTGATTCAGGCAAGTACTCCAAACAAATGCGGTATAAAACAATACTCCCAACCAAATGCCATTTCTGTGCGAAATTTGAGCTCGAACATTTAACCGGTTTAGCTGTGAGGTGCACTCTACGGCGTGCGTTTAATTGCGGAACACGCTATCTATACATGAGGGCATCACAATATGGGGCATTATGTGACACGACCATGGGCAGAAGTGATACAAAAATTCTACACTTAAGGATGCATTAACGTCACCACAAAATAATAACTTTATTCATGTTTGCCAATCAGAACCCTTTTCAAGCTGCCTTTCCTAAAATGCTCTTCTTGTTCACAGGTTATCTCTGCAAAGTGATCAGTTAGCACTACTAAATTAAGGAAGGGATGTACAGTCGACGGCCGAAAATTTGGGCGCCTGATTTTTCAGACATGCTTGATTATTCGGACTTTTTCACGGCGCCGCGACATGGCCCACAGAGCCAATGTATAAGAGCGCCTAAAATTTTGGACACACCGGAACTCACTGCTCGATTTTTCGGACCTTGTTCGCACTCGCCGGCAATGCCCAAGCCCCTTATAATGCACACAGTGGAACCTCATTAATTCAAACTGCAGGAGAGATCGAAAACTTGATCAAGCAAAACTAAATTCAAGTTTAAAGGGAGCCCCTCAACTTGAGATTCTGAAATTCTGCGCGAGTCAGTACATTGTGCCCGCGTTGTTTTGAATCCGTACTCTTCTTGAATGTCTTCTGTCGCATGAACTTTGACAGTAGTCAGAGTTCGCGGAACTCATCTGTGCAGAGTCTTTCGTCCTGAATACGGAAAGAGGTCAAGCACGAAGAGGATGAGCGCGGGAGGAAATGAGGAAATTTTGGCTCTAGTCACTAGACCTAATATCGAAGGCCAACGCCGGCGGAGCGCTAGCTTCGGCTGTTTCTCGGTTCTTATTGTTTCGCCACTTTCGCGTTCTCGTTCCGGGCCCATCGTACTGCGAGCGCAGCTCAATTTCCGTAGCGGCACGTTCGCTTTCCCGTTTAGACTTTGTCCCAACCTGTGCATTCATCGGCAACATGCCACGGGCGGCACAGGCAGGCCGAGCTCATGAAAGTGGTTGTCGCCGTCGTTCATGCAAATGTTGCGCAGCGAAATTTAGTCATGAGAAACTTTATAATGTGTGCAATACAACTGACCCCTTCCTCCGGCGTATTGGTAATAAGTTTGTGATTTTTTCGTGGAAATTTGATTTTCTGGACTGCCTGATTTTTCGGTCGTTTTCGCGGTCCCTAGAGAGTCCGAAAAATTGGTCGTCGACTGTAGTAGCCACAAAGGTAGCTTTGTACAAAGGCAGCTTTGTAGTGCAAGTACATATCATGGAACTATCTCACAGCTGCATGAAAGCTACAAGTGAAATGAAGATTTCTAAGTAAAGGTCAGCCTTTTCAAGAATGGGCCAACAGCTATGGCACTTGCAATAAAACAAGGGTGCATCACTGCTCTAGAACGTGCAAATCGCAACAATACTGTATTAATAAATCGAGAAAATTTGAGCTGTACATTTTGGAAGGGAAGGGGGCCATTTACTGGTGAAAAATAAAATGACCATAGCATGCACAGGTTTCTCCGCAGTTGCATAGCACCGTCAACACTGTTCACACCAAGCAGATCCTCAGCTTCTCTATGTGGTGCGCAGTACTCGAGGGAAAAAAAATGGCTTTCTTTGATCACTGCGCATTCCAGTCTCTACAAAAAAACACAGGAGTGACTAGCACATCATTTGCATGTTGCAGCAAAACTAGCTTAAGGCCTGAACTGTGCTCAAACTGTGCCCAAACATGCGTTTTACTTGAAAAGACCAAGCAAAACAGTAAACCAACTTCAGATTTTCACCAAGGTGCCACAGCAGCTGAGGACAGTGGTGGCTGAAGTCCCTATTCACCCTGAACAGCTGGAAATATACTATGTGTTAGCAAAGCTTGGAATGGGGCTGTTTGATATGTCATACTGACATTACCTTACAGAACTTTCAGAGGACAGAAAACAGTTCACGTGCACGTGCGTGCACATGAAAATCACACACCTTTGTGTCTATATGCACAGACTGCAATTCTGTTCCCTATTGCCTGCTGATGCTTTCTGTGCATGCCTGCTCATGCTTGCCATGATTTATCTATTCTTCGAGATAATTGTACTTCTCTATCTTAGATTGGAGAGTAAAATTGATATCATTGTAGCAGGTAGCACAGTGGGTTGTACCTGGTGCCCGAGGCCATAGCCTTTGATGATAACCATAATCAGTGTTTCCAAATATCTTCCCGAAAACAAAAAGAAAAGCTATTTACCGGGAATGGGCCTCTAGACGGCAGGAATGACCATTTTTCTCTTCCTGTTCTGTTGAGTCACGTTTTAGGGTACTGAGATACTGCATTCAAGATCTTGCTTTTTATGAAATGCAGAAAGGCTGCCTTCAAAGCTTTAGCGTTTTGCCAAGGCTCAAAATGCAGCAGTTTCATACCAGTGGAGTCGCATAGCGTGCAGGAAGGCGGACAGCCCCTCCATGATGAGCAGGACGGCCACCGTGAGGACAGCCCAGGCAGCAAACGTCATGTACATGAC
Source organism: Amblyomma americanum (assembly GCF_052857255.1). Taxonomy (NCBI): domain Eukaryota; kingdom Metazoa; phylum Arthropoda; class Arachnida; order Ixodida; family Ixodidae; genus Amblyomma; species Amblyomma americanum. The sequence goes on along the minus strand of NC_135502.1, from coordinate 108,831,742 downwards.
AAAGCCGCCGACAGCGCTCAAGGGCATCAGGCCAGTCTTCAGCACCATGCCCCACAGCACCTCCGAGAGCTCTGCATAACGTGCGCGTGGTCCAAAGCGTGTTGTTGCAATGAGTCGCATAGCTACAATACTGTAGTGTACAAAGAAAACACTTCAGATACAAAGCGATCATCAGCACTTGCATCCTGCACTGTTCCTCAACACTACCAAATTTTGGAAGACCTTCTGTGGTGCCCGACACATGCAAAATGGCGTCAAAAGAAGTGCGTTCCAGCCAGACATTGGCACCCTCATAAGGGTGACCTCATCGTGAGGCTATTCTGGAGAGTTTTAGTATACTGGAGACGTGTTAGCATAGACACAAACTGGATTAACATATGCCTGCCAAGCACACATATTTGCAGGATATGGTGCAAGGTGTTGCATGCACCTGCCACTGCATGTGCACAGCAGGCATGTGTTAATCTGGTATGCATCTATGCTAACACATCTCTGGAGTGCTAGAACTCCTTACTACAAGCAAACAGAAATGTACAAAACATTCTATTAGTAAGGCAGTCATTCACAACTTCATAACAAAGTATTAAAAAAATGTGCTGTGTCAAAGCGTCAAAATGCAAAATAACTCACGGTCACGAGTACTGTCTAATATAGCAAAAGAGCCAACTGTTAGCTGGCACTGCCTAACTGACTACGCATATCCAAGCAAGCTGCCCAGATGACAGATGTATTCTGCTTAAATAAGCATAGTCTATGGAGAAACGATCTGAACGTAGAGGCATGTGGATCGGTTAATACGACCCATACTATTCAGTTGTTTATACCTCAGTAAACATAGCATGCTCTTTTTACTTAAGGCGCAGTTCACAACTTTTGAATGAAAGAAAGCCAATCAGTGTGGCTGTTTAACGAAGCTAGGTATGGGTCAACTGCTTGTTCACTGGAACCTTCAAGGTGGTTTAGAGAGACACATATAGCTGTATTTCAGACACAAAAGCTTCCAAAGTAGCTATTACAATTTTACTCTGAAGCAGTCGCCCACCCTAACGCCTATAATGCTTAAAAGAACACATTAGGAAATATCACCTAAGCAAGACTGATAAGTTATTCCTCAAGAACACTACAGACGTTTTTTTCCTACACGGAAAGATGGCTGTGTTGCTGACAAAATTGCAAATGGAAGTCCTGAAACCCTTTCACATTCAAAACGAGCTCAGTTCGGCAAGTCTTGGTCTGTGTGTGTTTGCGCTGTTGAACCACCATTTTGAATCTTATGACGCACTTGTAGCGGAGCTTTCCAACCAGCCAGAGGTGCCACTTCAGAAGACCAAAAACACTGCCGGAAACTGGAACTAACCCACTGCTTGAGGCAGCCAACACAGCGGCAAGGATCAAGCGCGGGCTGCGTCAGCCAACTCCACCAAAAGCACACGTTGCAACGTTGCAATGCATGTGCAAGGTAGACATAGGCTCCATGGGTGTGAAAAAAACTATGTGGCGAAAGAGCTAAAATTTTGTCTTGCATTTCTGCGCCTCACGTACTGCATGCATGATTACCTGCACCAGGAAACTTTTGTTCAATGAGTCGAATAAGAGATCATGGTGCATGCACATGACACTTCTCAGATATTTTACAACACATCAAAAGGCATACTTGCACTTATACTGCGCAGAAATGATGGAAGACCATGCATTCGCATTGCACTTCACACACACGTTAACAACGTACATGCATGCATGCGTCTGCATGAGCACGTACCAAAAAAAAAAAAGACACTGTGCAATTACAGAACACCCACAACCTGCACAAAGTAGCTGATTCGATGGCTGAAGATCGAATCAAACTGCTTCACCGTATGCATAGCAAGCACAACAGAGTTTCAATGCCTTTGACAGCTTGCAGTTCTGACCTTGCTGCGTACAAAGGCCACATGAAGCCTGAGTGCACAGAATGTGAGGCAAAAGATTCGGCGCTCGTTTTTGCGTCAAGCCATTCTTTCAATTCGTCTGTCTTGCGCAGTTTTAACTTAGATTCTTCGCATTCTTGGCTACGCTCCTCATGCTGCTTTCCACCTATTTCAATAATAAATTCCCACAGATGGCTAAATAGCGTTCCGCAAGAAAGTGCAGTGACATGCCACAGCCACAGTTGCACGGATTCGCGTATGACGGCGCCCTGTGTACTTCACTTTTAAGCAGTTTTCTAGCTTATAAATTTGCTAACATGTGACGCTAACCTATCAGTCTAGCCTGACTTGGTATTCCCCTTTAACAGTAGTCTTTCCGAACCTTAATAAGAGCTGGACAGAAGTTCATGCGGTGCACTCAGGAACTAAATGAAGAGCAGTTTTCTAAAGCACGTCTGGGATTGATGCTGTTGTGTCAAAATTTGCTGGTGTTAATTACAAAAAGGTGCGAGGTGAACATGTTGATATGAACTAACATGATGATATCAACTAATAAAGTGGCAGACTGAGTGAGCTTGTAACACGACATGCAAAATAGCACAACACCACACAGATGAGACAGAACATAAACGAACGCTAAAAATAAAAATGCAAGAACGAAATCCTCTAAACAGGACTCAGACATTGCCAGTTGTGGTTGGTGTACGTGTTTTGCGTGTGTGCCATATTCGCTCATCTTCCAGCCAACAATGCAGCCAGGCTGCCTGTTCCATGTTCCACATCGCCTTGATGCGATGTGTTCATGATCAAGCTATATTAATTCCTAGGCCTATTCTTCAATAGCAGGTGTAGCGCTTATGTCACCAGGCAAATGTGTTAGTTGGAGAAAATCTTCCATTTCCTTAATATGCAGAACCTTTGAGGGAATTACAGTGGAACACAGGAACTGATGAAGTCCGCTAAAAGTTTTTGCTGCCAACCAGTACAACTAGTAGGTACCAGCACACTGGATGCCTATGGGCAATGACTTAGAATACGTACACAGTTTTCGTAGCTCACAGAACTCAAGCTGGGCGTCCAGAGCAATTTCGTACCGGAATGCTCACAAACATTTCGCAGGGCGTGCTGCGCAGGCCACTCTTGTTTTCATCTTTCTTGTGTTCAGAGTTTTCTGCTTGCAAAAGAACATTGGCGGCAGCAGCACTACCTGCTCCTTTTTCCACTCATGCCTACGTAGTGGCAAAAGGGGACTGAGTTCTGCAGCAAGAGCAGCAAAGAATGCACACTCGCCGGCTTTTGAGTACTAGAATTATTCTAATGCCGACGCATGTGGAGTGCCACGTGAAGTGCTTCAGGGCAAGAATGAACCGAGCGATATGGTTGTGTTCGTCACCACACCTACACGTACAAACTTTTATCAACCCATAAAAGTTTCACACTGTCAGTTCAAAATTCTTTTAACAATGTTGAGATACGTAAGCAGCCAGAAAAAGTAACGAAACTGTCTAACAGAAGGGTGAGGATGTGTTTCGGGGAATCCTCCAAGGTGGAGTAAGATTTGAAATAGGGGAGTAATTGCTGATCAACATACACCAAAGTGCAGCCACATGGTTACAGGATGTGGGAGAGTGGGTAATTTTTTGTAGTGCAAGCATGGGGGTGAGGAAGAGTCAGCAAATTTTGTGAAACAAAGGTGAAGGAAGGACACCACCTTAAAGGTGACAGTGAGAAGAAAAGCAAACATGAGGGCATTTGTCCACCATTTGCCCCAACCAACACATCCATGTACTTCTCCAAGCAGCCTGCATGAAGCCTACTGAAGGCCAAGTTGCACTCACGTGCGTGCGCCAGGCTGAGCGCCCACAGTCGGAGGTAAGAGGCAGTGTGGGACACTGAGCCGAGGCAGTACTCGATGGTGTGGATGGTCTGGTTGATGAAGGTGTCACCAAAGTTGAACTCGCCAGACCCTTCACCGTGACCATGGCCTCCACCACCACCACCAGCGGCCTTCGGTGCCTTGGCCAGTGTGCTGTCCTCGGCTTCCTTGTCGGGCCGTGATGAGCCACGAGCAGCAGCCTGTGCATGGATGGATGGAACTTGACATGCACCCAAGGTGATCCCGTGTTTGCCAGCACATGGGGCAAAAGCTAGAGCACGATCCGAATACTACCAATACTGAGTGAGTGCATTAAAGCAAGTGATAAGGAGCAAAGTAGTTGCGCAGTAGTTTTCTTAATTAAATGAGGGCTTACTGCTTTCCAATAGCAAAAGAAGTGACATATTATTGCAATTTCTGTAGCAGCTCATGTGGGGAAAGTGCAAGGTTTAAATAATGAACATTTTTTTTATCGCGGCATTCTCAACAGCATATGAGTAGCATACTCCTTTTCGTGGCCATAAATCTTTTTTGTGATCACGAAGCCAGTGACAAAGAGGCACTGGCCACACTGAGAACCAAACCGGAAATGGTATTCAAGGAGCATCCACAGAAGCTTTCCAGGAGATTGCTTTACCTTGGCTGCCCTCTTGTGCTTGTAATACAGATAGAAGGGCTTGGAAAGCAGGATCCAGGGAATGCATATCACTGCCAAGATGACCAGGAAGCTCTGCAGCCCTTTCTGCACAGAATGCAACAGGCACAATGTGGGCCTTGCCAGCATGTTGCCAGAGCATTACACATCTCCCCAGTGAACATAAAGTGCAGTCAAAAACGAACGAGCAAGCACGACAGTAAACTTGGTGAGCACTTTATCAGGCAGTCATAATGTACAAAAAAAGTATATGCCACCACAGCCCAAACCCCATAAATAAAAAGAGAAGTGCTTTCTTGAACTTTCATCCTGACACAACATGATTTGAAGATTACAGCACAACGGAAGACAAGAACATAAAAAGGTCAGGAGACACGCGAGCGCCAACTTTCAACAGTTTACTGTGAAGAGCAAAGAAAGCACTACTGGGCAGACATTGTTTATGTGTGAAAAGAAAAAAAAAAGCATCAACGGTACTGCAGATACTGCAGCTTTTTGAAAAAGAAAGATTAATGACCTTGATATGCATATGTCACTTAAACTGTCAGGGCTGTACAAATAGTACTCTTTCGTAACTGAATCGAATACATATAGTCAAACTTCGGTACTGAATCGAATAAGCATAGTGCAGCCAGCAAGTGGATCGAATACAAATCAAATAGTGAAAGAATCGAATCAAATAAGAATAGAAAATTTGCATGCTTATTCGCTGCCTGCACGAATATTCATACCAAACCAATTCTTATGAAACAGCAAAGTGCTAGCGGTGGCACTATAGCTCAGAGTTACAGCTGTAACGGTCTAAAGAAGCAACAGTTATCTCCACTGGGAACATGCAGCATGAAGTCAGTAGGTATAATAAATATGTGAGAGTCATGTCAAGAGCATCAATAAATTACCTTTTGCTACTGAAGATGAGAGTGAACAGACTAGCGCCACACATGACTTGACGAGGGGATTTGGTTTGGTTTGATTTGGTTTATGGGAGCTTAACGTCCCAAGCCAACTCAGGGAATAAGGGACGCCGTAGTGAAGGGCTCCGGAAATTTCAACCGCCTGGGGTTCTTTAATGTCATAACTTACAAGCTGTGGCCTCCGATATCGGGCATGAAGGCAGGATTCTCCATTAGGGGGAGCCAAATTTCACCACAGCGCACTCAAAACTAAAAATACGCGGAATGTGTACAAGTGCACAAGGAACAAGCTAGCGTGGAGAGCAATGTATTCATCAAAAAGTAATGAGAAATGCCTTTTCCCTAGTTTTTAGCGCGCAGCTCTTAAGCGCCTGTTCGTAGTCTGGGTGGCGTCTCTCGCTGTCGGTCTCAGCATAACCGGCAGAGTGAATGAACAGCATAGCAGAAGATGAAAAAGAATGCGAAACGCAGCGGAGGATGAAAGTACAGCGAAAGCGAAGAGGGCGCAAGGAGGAAAGCGAAGGAGGAAATCTAAGGAGGAAGGTATGGCGGCAGCCGGAAGACTGGCTCTGTGGTGGCGGCCTGCTAAAAGATGGCACCAGAGTAGCGCGCGCCATCATCCGTTTGCCTGAGAAGAGGCTCGACACTGCCCAAGCCTAAACCCAGAGGCTCCTCCATTAGGCATAGTATGTTCCGTATGCTGTCGTCTATGGTTCAAATACTGCAGCAGCTGTGCTCAAAAATTTCATTCCCAAGAAGAAGCATAATCATCGGTAAATTTTTCTTTTAGGCAAAAAAAGTGTTTACTGCAACCACATAAATATGATGCAGCAGTGCCTACAGTACCCTTGCCAAATGGATACAAGTTCTGCCAGTCTTGATGTCATAAAAACCACTCTTGCATTGCTGCTTCCCCCACTTGCAGCATGAACATGGCATTTGACATTGTAAAAAAAACTGCGCAAAAAAGGACGGGACAAGAGAAAAGAAGCACACGGGACGAGCACTCATACCGCATACTACTACTCTCTTGTACCAGCCTTTTTGCGCAGTTCTCGTTTTTTATAATCTCGTATCAACTAGCCCCTTACCGCACTCTTCCAGATTTGACATCTGCTGACGCACTCAAGTGCGGTACTTGTTAACAGTCCCTGTAGTGGAAATGGCCACGAGCATTTAGAGGCAGGCTTTGTTGCAGGCAAATAGTGAATCTGGAGCAGCTTCCTTATGTTTTGTAGCAGGAGCCCAATGTTGAGGATTAAGGAAAGAAGGACCACAGAAAGCACAGTGCCTCTCAGCACACATGTAGAACAGGGAACTCAAAAGCATAAACAGAAAATGACAAGGGCATAAAAATGTGGTAATAAAGGTATTTTCAGATTTTCAGCAGCACATGCTGGTAGTGCTAAATTAATTTTTTCCTCTTTACACAACCCACAACCGAATCCTGCAGACTCTTCAGCTTCAGTCAATATAGTCGAGCCCGCTCATAACGAACATGAGCGTCACGCGGCGTCCGTTATATCCCGAAGTTCGTAGTAAGTGGACCACAGCTTTAAAGACAGTTGTCAAAACACAGAATTTATTTGCGAAAAAGTCCGTGATAGATGTCTGTTTCTGTAGCACAGATCAGATGAGGGAGGTTTCTAGTTTATTTAAAGCAGAACTGTGCTATCGCCGAGGCCCTTGGCATAGACAAGCTGTCTCAGGCTCCCTATGTAGCTCACTCTCATCCCGCACTTCAGAAACGATGCCCTCGTCCGTGCAAGGTTCTGCGGTGTCGCCGTCGTCATCGACAGAAATAAAATCATTCCAACCAATGTCATGACCCCCTATGTCGGAATCGACGACACGCTGCCACAAATCGCCGCTGGGCTGGTCATCTTCTGAAGCATCAGGCTCGGCTTCAGATACTGTGTTGACGAAGCCGGCCTTGCGGAAGCAGTTCCGCTCACCAGTGGACGTCACCTCCGCCCAGGCCGCTTTCATCTTCTCTACCGCTGAACAGAATGGAAATGGGCACAGTGTTCCCGTCCGCCATCCCGAATTACAACCAGGGCCCGAGATTTGAACGAAGCCATCGAAACGTCCGCACCGCAACAAGAGTGAAAAAAGAAAAAAAGCGTGCGATGGAGCAGACATGCAACGTGAACAGATGGCAATCAAGCCAGTAAAGCTAAAGATACAGATGCACAGCGCCAGCGGAGAGACCAATGAGGGGCATCCGTGAGCATCAGTGCAGCCACCTCTTGGCTCCTAGGGAAGGCCTGCTCCACAGAGCATGGCCTTTGCGATCGGCACCGGCGCGGTTTGTCACGGAGGCCACTCGCGGATTTGCAAGAGAATGAGGAGAGGGGAGCGGAGTTGCGAGGAGGGGCGGGAGGGCGATGTTGGAAGGCGCGTCGGCGGGGAAGGGTAGCTTGCTCGAGAGCTCGGGGAAAACATGCTGCGCGCACCCCGGGCGCACAAACGGGTCGGAGGAAGGTTATCTCGCATTGCGGCACCGGGTTTACACCGTCCGTTCGCTGTAACCGATCAGCAGGGCTTAATGATGTTCGCTATAAGTGTGATTTTGTGCCATTGAAACAATGTATATTTTGACGGTCGCGCAGGTCTCGTTCGTTATAAGCGAAAAGTTAGTCTTAAGTGGGGCCGTTATATGTGGGCTCGACTATTCCTTGGCTGTTCTCAAATTCACTGATATTCTTCAGCTTCATATCTTCCAATGAAGCAACCACGGTAGATTTCTTGGCATGTTTTAGCATGATAGCATTAAGGTGCCTGTGTCGCAGAAAAGCCAGCGCCATCATCAACGTCGTTGGCTGTGAGCAAAAAATCCATGAAATCCCCAGAGGAGCAACCTAGGTGGCCCATCTAGATGGCAGATGGGCCACGTAGATCACGTGACCCTTTCGGCGTCATCACAACCTGCCCAATGGGTTGTGAGCAAACTGCCCACCATGGCAGGTGGCGCTTAAATTAATGACTGCTCGCGAGAGGTTGCTCGGGAAGAGCGATCCCCACTGGTGGCAGCACCTGCCATCTCAAAGCAGTGGTACATCACTTAACTGCTGCATCTCTGTGCCAAGAGTGGTATGAGGACTCCCAGGGATCTATGAATGTAAATTATACAGAATGACCCATTCCAATATATGGGCATTAACCCATTAACCCTATCACGTCATACCCTTAAGGTGGAGCTTACCCCTCCAATTTTTTTTGCCTTAGCAACCTTCTCTATGCAGACCACAGCAAGCGGGAGATATGAAAGCAGTGAGGAGGAAAGTGAGTGATCAGAGTGTGGATGCTACTGGACTGTAGTCCGACCATGACAATATGGAGCACAAGAGAGGTTGTGCTTCGCTGGCACATTATGTAGTGCATGTGGGTAGCAACGTCCAACGTACTGTGCATGACAAGGAGATGCAGGACACCTCTCAGCGTCCCACACTGATGTGTCAGAAACCTGAGCTAGCAGCCAAAACATGGTGGCAGCAAGAGCATGAGGCTCTGAGAGAACGCAGAGCAAAACATTATGAAACTGTCAAAAATTGAAAGGGACTGAGTGTGCTATCAGATTTTCTAACCCCGTGTTTGTGACTTCAGAAAAAAGCTGTGGAAATACAAGAAACCAAGAAATGATTCCAGTGATAAAGTGTACCTGGTTTATAATTAACTAAATAAAACGATATTTGGGACAATATCGTTGAATTTTTGAATTCGTGCATGATCTTGTGCAAGGTATTGACAATCAGTCGCAATTTGATATAATTTTCCTTGACTTTTCCAAAGCGTTCAACCGGGTGTCGCACCAAAAATTGTGTACAAACTCAAGCATTTAATTGGTGATGGTCCCGTCACACAATGGTTTTTTGTCTGAACGTTACCAATTTGTCCAATTTGACGGACATACCTCCGACATTATTCCCGTGGTATCTGGCGTCCCCCAAGGATCTGTACTGCCGCCTCTTTTATTTTTGCTATTTATTAATGATATAACTAACCAAAATGAAGTACAAATGAGACTTTTTGCAGACGATTGCGTTCTTTATCATGAAATAAAACATCAGTCTGACCAGATCAAACTAAATAGCTCTTTGAATAAAGTTTTTCAGTGGTGTCATGACTGGAGTATGGTCATTAACAAAGACAAGACTTTCTATGTCCGTCACAAAGAAAAAAAATCCACTTAAGTTCTGATAACACTGCGCTACGAACTGCTACGGAATATTGATATCTGGGCATCTTTATCTCATCCGACCTGAATTGGACAATGCACGTTCAGTATGTAGCAAATAAGGCAATGAACAAGCTGTTTTTCCTCAAACGTGCCTTGAAAAACTCGCCTCCCGAGATAAAGCTTCTGGCATACACTACACTTATCCACCCGGTATTAGAATATGCTAACATTACATGGTTCCCTTATACAGGCACTAGCGTAGCCGCACTGGAAAGTGTGCAACGAAAAGCTGCGCGATTTATCTATAACCAGTACAGGCGCACAGATTCACCTACTGAACTTTTGCATCACGCAGGACTTCAGCCTTTATCTATCCGATCGAAACTGCACCGCTTGAAATTCCTATACTTACTTCTGCACAATTCATTTAAGCTTAACTCTGAAGACTTCGTCAATATAAGCCACTCCAGAATCACCCGCCGCAAACATCCTCTTACACTTGAAGAATTTTTTTGTTGCAATAACACATTCTATTTTTCCTTCTTTCCGCGGGCAGTGCACGAATGGAATGCCCTTGATGCTTCGACTGTAATGCAGCCGACAGTCCTCAAATTTTTGGAGCTTGCCGAGCTGAGTATGCTGCCACAAAAGTGACTAAATATTGTTAAAATGTTGGTGATATATACTGTGTTCTGTATAACTGATTACCTCGAATTTGTTTGTTCTTGTCTTGATTTAAGTAGACCCATCCTTTTCATTGTATAACTGCTTACTATAATTGTTTTATCTGGAAGTTAGGTATTTTTTTTGACATCCGCCTACCCCTGTAAAAACCCCGGTTGGGGTTGACAGTATATCAAAATAAAATAAATATGAAATGAAATAAAAAAAAAGAAATGTGTTTCCTGTTGCACATGCTTCAAACAAAACAAAAACCAGGACACAACTATATGAGCTCTACGACTGCAGCATACACAACGTCCCAAATAACTTTCGTGAACATCAATGCACATATAATATCATTAAGCTGGGTCCCATTCAGTCATCATTAGTAGGCTTGGAGCCAAACTTCTTAGCCATAACAGAGACTTGGCCAATGAAAGATATCAAATACTTTGAAATAACACCCTATGCTACTGTTAACATAGACTGGCCGACACGAGACAGAGACGTGGCATTACTAATAAAAAAATAAGTCCTTTTCGTTACACTGCCAGAAGATGAGGGGGCGGAACTTTTCAGATACCACCATCATTGTGGGATGCGTTTATTGCAGTCCTTGTTCCAATCCAGACGTAATTCAATCACTGTATGCTTACATCACATTCAGGGGGCCAGACTAAAAGTGTTAGGAGATTTCAGTCAACTGGAGCACACTGCACCATCATTCACCTTGCGCAAATGTTTTCAAAGTAATGCTTTCTTTTAACCTCTCACAAATACCTAATAACAGGACCTACCCGCATACAAGGATATAGCTCTAATATTCTAGATTTAGTGTTTCTCGGTAGTCATTTCCTTTATCTTGAAGCAAACGCACAAATATTAGATGGCCTGCATGACCACAAGATAACTATGTGTTCTGTCTCGTATCACTATACTGCACCTTGTTTGCAATCAACAATAGCGTATCCCAACTGCAGCCGAGCTGATGATACTTGATACCTTCTCAAGAACTATCATCACTTCAACAACTCTCAGATGACAAATGCTGACAGGGAAACATTGTGGCATACACATAGGTCGAAAAATATTTTTCTGCATTGCATTACTAATTGCGTGCCTACCAAGATCTAGAAAACAGAAAAATCCAGTATCATCATCCACCACAAGGAATACCTGGCAAATTAACCACAGCCATGACCAGAAATCCAAAATCAGAAGAGCTAAAACTTTTTACTTATTTTCCTAAAAGATCTCTCCAAAAGTTCTGACATTTTAAATGCTAAAAACAATGAAAGCCAAGCATATATCCAGAGCAAGACCGAAAAAATGCAACCACACTGATTAACTGCTTCTGTTCTATTTTAACTGCGGATGACAGAAATCCGACTCTTATTAGCCCTTGCACAGGAGAGCGACTAGGGCCCCTTACTGTAACTGTACCTGGAGTCTTAACCCTTCCACTAAATTTGGAAACTGAGAAAGGACTGGGGCCTGGTAACATCTCTTACATATTCCTGCACAGATATGCCAAATGGGTGGCAACTGCAACAGTGTCAAAAGGCGGTTAAACGTAAAAGCGGCTCACAAGATGATCGCATAGCGAGGCGTGAAGTCTGAAAAAAAAAAAAGAACGTCAGGAACAGGAAGCGGTGGGAGAAAAGGACGCAAGACAAAGCAGCAGGAACAGAAGGCAGGAGCAGAAATCCAACATGCTCCGAAATCAGACTGCACACTGCGCGAAAGTTAAAAGAGTGCTATTGACAGTAACGGACCAATTTTTCGGACTCAACATGGAATGCTCAAACAACTGAAACATCAAATGCAATGAAAATAGTAGGTTTACTGCTCCTCCATGTACATCTTTCTACAAATAAAAATAGCCTTTGCCCAGCACTCAACCTTATGGATGATGGGACATCAAATCTGCCACTGCCGCAGTGGCTCAGTGGTTACGTCGCTCGGTATCTGAGCCAGAGGACACAATGTTAATCCTGGCCATGTTTCAACACAGACAAAATGCAAAAGGTGCCCATGTACTGCGCGTTGTAGGTGGCCAAAATTAAACCGGAGCCCTCCACTACGGCGTGCCTCATAGCCCGTGTGTCGCTTCAGGGCATCAAACCCTACAATTTTTTTAACATCAAATCTGATGACTTTGTAGCCCCCTCCATGCATGCATGTTCCTTTAAAATCTAAAACCCTTCAAGCTCCTCCCCACCTGCCCATTGTAGAACTGTGCCTGGTAGCAGGGCTCGGACGGGTAGGAGAAGAGAAACATGTTGATAAGCATTATGAGGAGGCTGGGCGCGCAGTAGGTGTCCTTGCCAAAGTTGATGGTCCACTTGGCAAAGATGGTAATCGCCAGGTAGCCAAAGATGGAGCACAGGAACAGCAGCTGGGGCACAAACTCGCACCACACGCTAGCAATGTTGCCAAAGAACCTGCACAACAGGACCAGCGGAAGCTCCATTAGCATCGCTCGATCCCAAATAACCACTTCATTCTCTATGGATGCACCCCAGTAGAGCAGCAACTGCACAAAAGCAAACAAATACACTGCATTCACTAAACAGGATCGAGAGCCTGTGCATGCAACCTATTGTGGCTTTCCTTAATGTATGACATTTTCTGCACAATCTGTCAATTACTTCAGCCCTTCAATGATGCCAAGCTGCTCAGTCAGCTTATGTGAAGAAATTAGGTACAAAGCTTGCTACAACTCAAGTTAATGACTAGAAACAAGGTTTATTATTAAACTGTCATAGCTTTTATTGACTGTACTGCAGCTTAGGGTTAGACATTGTATAGATTCCGCTGATACAATTTATATTGCATATCAGTTTCACATTGCCCGTGATGCCACTGTAGCCAAGAAAAACAAAAAAATAAATTTCTCTGGATGACAGGTGCCATGCAACTTGTAAGTGCGACTCTTCTGTGTCTGCGTGAAATCTATAAAAGAATACAATCAATAATCTATAACAGCAACTGAAGCAAATGCTTTGAAAGCATCATTTGTGTGGGAAGCAATTTGATCTCGTTTAGGGTGCATGTGCCCCCGATTATATTTTCGAGGACTTGAGGGTCAAGCTGCCAACATTACTGTGACTGCAAGGCCTACAGTCTTCAAGACAATAAAATGCTTTTGAGTTTTTTGCAGCCATGCAGTATTTCTACATTATGCCTTTTTTGGAAACACAAAAGCCATTACTGTAAAAATGGTATGAGAAAAAACCTCCAATGTTACATTTGTTTTTCTTAGGGACACTGGTTTGGTAAACACCCCTTGATGATCCTGTGAAATTGGTAAGTGCACTAGTGTTGTGTGTGTTTGATTTCACCTTTCGTTTTCCTTTTTCCCTCCTCTTTTTAACACAAGCGTTAAGTAGCTCGTGTCGCAGAAAATCCAACATCGTCGGCGTCGTTGATCGTGAGCAAAAAATCCCCGAAAAATCCCCTGAGAAGCAACCTAGGAGGCAAGCGGGCCATCTATGTCAAGTGACCTTGCGGCAGCATCACAACCTGCGCACCGTGGCAAGTGGCACTTAAATTAATGATTGGTTGCTTGGAAAAAGCAACCTGGGTCGCACAAGGCCCACCAGTGGCACCACCTGCCATTCACGGGGCAGTGGCGCATTGCTTAACAGCTGCACCGCTGCAAAGAAGTGGTATGAGGACTCCCAAGGATGTAGAGAATGACCAATTCTGCATACACGAGCATTAACTCACTAAGCTATCGTGTCATATGGCGGAGTTTAAGTGTCCCCACCAGTTTTTCACTCTTTCGTCACCCTCATCTGGAGTAGCATGCCAGGTTAACAATCAGGCACACCTCTCCTGTTATCACTTACAACCATCTAGAACATAATCAGTTTTTCAATTCTAATCAGCATGGTTTTAAGAAAGGCATGTGATACCCAGTTATTTGAATTTACTACTAACTTGCATTTTAACATGGACGATAACCAGCAAACAGATCACATTTTTTTAGATTTCTCAAAAGCATTTTACAGAGTTGCACACGGCTGGGTGTTTACTAAATTATTTACCCTTTCTCTTGATTCTCTCATACTGTCTTGGCTTCGTAACCTCCTCTCATTTCGTCAACAATTCACTGTTGTCAAAGGACCTCACCACTATGTGATGTAACCTCTGGCATACCACAGGGAAGCATACTTGGACCCTTGCTTTTCCTAATTTACATTAATGACCTTCCTAATAACATTTCATCCCATTTATGACTTTTCGCATATGACTGTTGCTTACCGCATGATCACTTCAGAGACTGACCACCTGACCCTTCAAACTGATCTTAGCATTATTGTTGATTGGTGTAATAACTAGCACACGATCCTAAACCCTACTAAATGTAAATCTATGACATTTAGCAGAAAACATGGTATGTCTAACTTCACCTACTCTATTAACAACACCTTCCTATCCCAAATGTCTTACAAATCTCGGAATTCAGCTCACTCTAGATCTTTCATGGTCTTGTCACTTTTCAGCAGTCTGCAACAAAGCGTCGAGGACGCTGGGTTTCATACGACGTAACCTGCGCAACCTAGCTCCGTTCGTACGCTCACATACCCAACTTTTGTACGACCCTAGTTGGAATTCATCTCATCTATACGGTTGCCCCATCAAAAATATCTCATTAAAATGCTTGAGACTATTCAAAACAGAGCTGCCCGGTACATTGTTAGTAATTGTAGTCCCCTCGCCACTGTCACCCAGCTTAAAACTCTTAAGGACTTACAGGTACTCAAAATTTGTCTTCACTTTCACTTCTGTGTTTATTTCATAAATATGTTTACACCCACCCCTTGTTTCTGCCTCCAGAAGCACCTTTCCATTCCTCAGCGCGCTTGAATAATCATCTTAGCTTCAATTGTATATATGGCAAAACTCAATCATTTAATTCGTCTGCATTACCTAAAGCAATCAGGCTCTGGAATGATCTTCCTGACAGCATAATCTCCTGTGCTGATCCTGTAGAGTTTAAAACAGCCCTATGTATGCATTTACCCCTCAAGTATTGTTTCAAATGCTTTTCTGCAGTTTCAGTTGGTTTTATATTGTTATCTGATGTACCACTGTTTTTGTTTGCACCTGACTACTACCTCTTCGCGTATTCGAGTTTCGCAGCTTTTCGTATTTTCTATTGTGTTGTTCATATGTTATTTATGCTCCGTTTTAAATAATCTGTGTTCGTGTTTTTTCGCTTTGTATTGCGTCCATTCTACCTTTATTGTTGTTTATTATTTTCGTATATTCCTTTTCCTTGATGCCCCCCTCACTCAATGCTCTACGAGGCCTGTGAGGCATCAAGAAATAAAATAAAAAATAAAAATCTCTCTCTCTCTCTCTTCCATGTCATAGCTCAAACGTGAAAGAGCTTTGCATTCCCATAAGAATGCATCTGATAGCATTTGTGGGGAGCAAATTCACTGGTGCCGGTGCTGAAAAATTGTTTCCAAGTTTTCAATTGGTTTGGCTGCTCTCCACACTCCATTATCAACGTTCATAGCTCTGAGGTATGCAATGAAGGAAAGAGTGCAGGCAGGCAATGTAATACAGGACACATGCAGGCAACTCAGTATATGCTGTATGCCACACAAGGGCAAAGCTCAATAGAGAAGTGCCAGTGTTTTCAATTGAACTGCTTATGAAATCATGCGTAGTCACAATACAGAATGTGGCCTCTACTGGGCAGGTGTTTGCGAGGACTAATAGCAAAGACATTGGCGGCCTGAGGGAAGCCTGGATCATGTCACTGTGCAAGCTTCGAGATCAGGAGGCCTAGGCTAAAGCCCAGCTACCCATATGCTTTTGAGGCCATTTTTTAAATTGACAGGTACGGTTGGACATTCTGCCACTAAACTTCTAGCGCGGTGATAAATGGGTTGCGCTGCTATGAAGAAAACTGGCTACAACTCATTTTGGACCAAACAGAGAAAAGCGAGACTGCTTCACTCACCTGTGGTTCCAGAGGCTAAGGAACACTCCAAAGAGCATCTGAGACACGCCCAGTATGATTGACATCTTCATCTTGTACGAATTAGTGAAGGGGATCTTGTTGGTGGCCAGCTGCCATGCCTGCGGTGAGCAATAATTACATGCTTTGATCAAGAGCATGCACTTTCAGCGAACACATGCAGAACACAATGCAAGGGCACCTACAGGATCCACGCCAAAGGGGTAAGGTGATCCCATGAAGTTGTCCACCGGGTCCAGTTGTTCATGCTCATGATAGTTGGCCCTGGAGGCCGAACAAAAAAAAATTATGCCCTCAGTCCATTGTGATACGTTTTGTTGCAAAAGGCAAATTCACTCCCGAATTGGCATGAAACTAACATGACTAATACTAACAACAAATGCTGAACATTCATCTTTCAGAAACGACTATGTTTAAACCTCTTCAGCACCAAATTAAAGTGTGGTGAAAACCACAGTCTTTATCACTGTCAGCCTAACTACATCCATCACAGGACAAAGACCTCTCCTACTGACCAACTATGTCTTGTGCCAGCTGCAGCCCGTCCATACCAATGGCCAAATTTCTTTGCCTCACATGACTGTGCTGTTGTCGGTTATGCCGTACTATTTTCAGAATGCGCTCTGCTACCCTGAAAATTAGTTCTCTACATTTCATTACATGCCCTGCCAATGCCTATATTCTCCTACCAATTTAAGCTAGGATATCATTACCTTGCATTTGTTCTCACCCAAGCTCACCCTGTTCTCCTCCTACATCTACCATTTTCCTTTCCACAGCTCACTGCCATGTCTGCAATCTAAGTTCAAGCCTTTTTCTTCTAGGCTTCAGCTGTATCCACTCCAGGGACCCCGGAACAACAGCAGATGGTACTTTACAGTGTACCGTAGTGGCTCCAGCGGTCACAAAAGAGCACCTGCTAGCTTTCACTATCATCAGCAGCGGACTGCGTGCAAAAAGAGTGGAATGTGTTCGCTGTGCAAGGGAAAAAAAAACACTTTTTGATCACCAAAGTGAGGGGGGGGTTCATTATTTAAGTGCATCCATTATGCGAGTAAATACTGTACTGGCAAAATGCAACTATCATATTCTTATTGCTCCAATTATTTTCCTCTAGTGTGCAGATCTGCAATTACTGCATGGCCTAGACAACTTTCAGTACCTTGTTGCATATCATAAACCGAAAAATTTTCCCTGCCGAGGCTGCTTAACATTAGTCTTCATCTTAATTTTACAGCGGCAGCTTTTTAAAGAGACATTGAGGAAAAACATATACTCCGTTTCATACATAGCAGTCAACGCTGCCAAAGCTAGCGCATCTGTTCACGCAAGCTAAGTCCACACCCGAAAAACAGTTCGTCGTACAACCTAAGTGCCGTGACTGACAATCTCCTGCACTTCGTTTCATCTCTTGCCACAGCCTTGTCCTGCGACTCATCGAGACTTCGACATGCAAGAATGACATGCGACGGTATGATACACACCTGGTATGGTGAATCGCTCAGACTCCATCCACGCCAAAAAACTAGTGAACGCTCGGAGAACTTCATAGCCAGAGGGCTCGAAAACTGAGTGTGTCACAGCTTCGACTGTGATTTTCAATGCTAGCTCTTCGTTTTATACCACTCTTGTTTTCGTCCACTCAACGAGACTTCGAGAGCAACGAATTTTACGTGGCGGAATAATATGGTTCGGCGGGCACACTACTTCTGCAGCCTCCGCTGTGTTGCCTGCTATGTTGAAACAGAGTATTATAAGCTAGCCTGTATCGAAAGATTACCATGTTCTAATCACAATGAGACCGCTTTCACCTAAAAGGAGCTTTTATAACCTAAAGAATACCGTAAACTGTGGTTCATAAATTTTTCTTTGCATGGATCTGAAAGGCCAGGCTACAGAGTCACCCACTTCCTATCCGTGAACACAGAGTCCTTTTTAGCGTGGATGTCAAGAGTTTGAATAAAGTGGTAGGAATATTTTTAAATGCTTTTTTCCCCAACATTAAAAGCACCCTTTGCTGCAGGACAAACAATAAAACAGAAAGAGCCACAGAAGAAAAAAAAAATTAGATGGGGCTGTTCTCAGTGTCCCTTAAGGGCAGGTTTTCCCAATTCCGTGTTGTTGGCCTAACACCGTGTGTCATGCTGACTGGCCAGCATGCAGTCCTCATTCTTCACTGCATCAGCCCCATTACTTTGATCATTAACATCATGACTATTCCGAATGTTGCTTAAATTTCTCAATGCAGAATTATCCTGCCCACTTTATTACCTTTCAAAGATTGCTAATGACATTTTCCTGCTGCTCCAATTACATACAGTAGACTCACATTATGACGAATTTTTGAATAATATGAACAATGTGGGAACATTTGCTTGGTTTCCCATGAACTCAATGTAAAAAAAAAAACCTAAGACTAACTGTTTCGCATGTGTCTCAGTTAAGATGAACTTTCACAGCGATCGCGACTTACACAAACTACGCACAACAGTTGCTTTGGGCGCATTCTGCACACTGAAGAAAGCTCTAGCTTAAAGTAGTGCCTGTGTCACCTGTTTTTTTTTTTTCTTATCTCATTCAGGCCTGGGTTGTTGACACTGCATTGTGGTGCAAGCTGGTACTTCTTTTTTGAAGTACTTCAAAGGCCACACCAAGAGGTAATTTTGCTGCTGCAAACAAAGCTAGCAAATTATGTGAAAAAATGACAAAATAATATTTCAGACAACAACGCTCACTGTAGTGCACAAGTGCACTGTGGTCAGGGCCAGAAGAAAAACATGAGATGCGTGCCCAGCCTCGAAAAGAGCTGCCTATTAGGAAAAAGTTGTGATGCAGCATTGTCTTTCTACAAAGTAACAAACATGCTTTCAAGTAGGCAACCAGGAAGGCAGTTGAAGGGACCGACCACTGACCACAATATGTCATATTATGCAGCAATTGAAAGACTGTGCCTTTTATTGTAATTGAGCACTGAATTATGAAAAAAAAGACGGGGATTTATAATTTTAATTCGGCATTTAAAATCACATAAACAGAAGTGCCATCTTGTAGTGAAACCCTGCCATTATCAGTGTATCTCGCCATATGACCACATCCCAGTGTAATACAACTGCTGTTTTTTGTGCAGTAGAATATTTATTTATTTATTTATTTATTTATTTATTTATTTATTTATTTATTTATTTATTTATTTATTTACTTTTTACTTGTTTACTTGTTTGTTTGTTTATTTACTTATTTATTTATTTATTTATTTATTTATTTATTTATTTATTAAAATACCTCAAGGGCCCTTGGGTGAGGGTTTTACATGAGGGAGAAATATAGTAGTTTTTTTCTTTCAGGAGTATTAGTCATGTTTTTTTTATAGTTAACGCTATCTAGTGCAACCACAGCCCACTAAAACTTTTGTCAACAAGGTGCATATCACTGTGCCATAATATCTTTAGGTGTAGAAACTAAAATAGACACTACTCTATATTAAAAAAATTTATTACTGTCTGGCAGGTGAGATTTATATGTTTTGGCATATCACTCTTGCCACTGTGCTCACTGGTCACAGTTTATAGTATCGTAATACATAAAAACAGATGCATGCACTGATCAAAATTTTTAACGAAACCCTAGCAGACTCGAGTACATTAAATAACAGGCTCTCTATTGGGCAAAAAAATCAGGATCTTAAAATTCAGTGTTTGGTCCCTTCAACCATATCTGCTTAGTAAATGCTAAGTGGGTTAGTAAAAAGAAATCAGAACACACTTTTTTGTGACAAACCAGGAAGATCCGAAAATGTTGAAGGACTTCGAGAAGGTGTCATTGTAAATGAGGCCCGTGTAGATGCTAAAGATGCCCATCAGCAGGATGATGTACCGGCCGCCAAAAAAGGTGTTCCAAATCTGTTTCATGCATTGCAGAAAGAACCCGGGAAGTTAATGTCAATGCAGTACAAACAAAAAGACTTATATGCAAAGTTTTATTTTTTAATTAATTAATCACCTTAAATTCTGATGTAGATGTCAAAGAAGAGTGCAAAAGGAGTTATACATAAAAAGAGAGACAGAGGAAAAGGCTGATTGTTTAATAAAAGTAATTCTGTTCAATAAAAGCTAAGTTTGCTTTAATTTCAAGTATCTCTACTGATGCAACAATTAAAAACTTGACACCTTCACAGAATGCAACCACCATTACAAACCTTATGAAAAGGGGAATAAATTTTGACCCAAATTGTTTCACTTGAAAACCAGTACAGTTGACCCAATACAATGATACCCAGTTGATCCTCAGGTCTCTTCTGAATGTTAGTCCCAACTTCAATAAGCCCCATGAGCACATCGAACATTCTTGAGAAGAAAACATACAGATGAAATATATTCTGAGTCATACAATTAACAGAGGTTAAAACATAACATAACATAAAACACCAAACAGCTATAAATGCAAAAATCTTCCCCTTAGCAATCATACAACAGCCAGTGAAGTGCTAGGCTCTGATTATATAAGCTAACTTTATGTCCCAAGCTGTTTCTGGGAACATCTGTGGTGCCATTCATAGCAACTATTACAATCATTTTGCAATCAACTAACAGGATAGAACCCCAAATATTGGCTATGTCGGGTGTTCCAGCTAAACGTAACAAAGTTTTTAAGAAAGAATGGTGTCCGAGGTGAATGAACCAACTGAATGCTGTTGAGAGCTGCGCGAGCATTTTTTTCATTCTGCAAACTTAGTTAGTTAGCAAACACTAATTAGTTAACATTTAAAGTAATGACTGAAAAAAAAAGTGCCAATTCGGAAGTTGAAAAACAAGGTAACAACAACAAGGTATCATTTACACAGATGTTTCTACTGGCATAAAACAAAGTCTGCAACATATAAAAACAATCGTGATAGGGGTGCTACCTCGGCACTGCAGGATGCGCTCTTAAAACGAAATCTGTATGTGTCAGTGCACATTAAAGATCCCCAGGTGGTCGAAAATATTTCGGAGCCTTCCACAATGGCACCCCTTTCTTCCTTTCTTTTTTCACTCCCTCCTTTATCCCTTCCCTTACCCCCCCCCCCATTCAGGTGTCCAACAATATATGAGACTGCGCCATTTCCTTTCCCCAAAAAAGCCAATTATTATTAAAATCCCACCGCAGTGGCTGAGTGGTTAAAGCGCTCGGCTACTGATCCAGAGTTCCGGGTTCCCATGGCGACTGTGTTTTTATGGAGGCAAAACACTAAGATGCCCATGTGCTGTGATCGAAATTATTCCAGAGCCCTCCACAATGGCACCTCTCTCTTCCTTTCTCGGGCAGTTCAGGTGTGCAAGGATATGAGACAGATACTGCACCATTTACTTTTCCCAAAAACCAATTATTATTATTATCTCTGGAGCACTGTCCCGAATCCAACTCTGCATTTGCAGTGGCTCCAAGATATGTATCAGCAACTGTTAACCCACTGGCAGGTTTCGTTTTCGGGCTGACAAATAGAAAGGTGCCTTGCTGTAATGCAAACATTGCCTCCTGTTTTTCAACACAATCTACAAGTTCCAAATTTACTCTTTTTCCGATGTCTACAGTAAAAAAAGGTCAGCTTAAGGTATTTACCAATTACCTAACTTAGAAGAGTAAAAAAAATACTGAATCACACAATTCTCAACAGCACTCAGTTGGTATCAGTCACCTAAACCAGTCCCACCTTTCTTTTTAAAACCTGGTTACATTTAGCTGGGACACCTGGTATAATCTCACAAAAAAAAAAAAGTTGTCCAAAGCTCACCTCGTTGTTTGACTTCATGGCCAGGAGGGATTTTTCCTTGAGCACCATCCACAGGGCAAACAGGAACATGAGGGTGCCATGGCCAGCATCGCCGAACATCACCGCAAAGAGGAACGGAAAAGTGATGATGGTGAACGGAGCTGCACCAAAGAGAGAAAAGAATGAGCATCACTGCCACGTGGCCACAAAGAGGACTGCACGCTGGTCTCTTTGGTGCCATTCCACATTTGGGCAAGCAGTGCATTGTTTTCGTGACGTATTTCCCACCACAAGAAAGAAGAGTCTCAGTGTGACAGCCAGCCTTCTGTACTTGCCTACTTTGTTTTATTTTGCCAGTGGTGCATTAGGAACTCCCAGACTGCAAAGAATGCATTGGTCTAAAGCAAAAGTATTTCAGCATTGCAAACTTCCCCTTTTCACAACGTAAAAAAATGGGCTCATGATATCGGTGCCTCACATCTTTAGGAACTAAAGAACGCATGGCAAGCAAGAGGACAATTCTCTTCACTGGTAGTTTACTGGTATTGGTATACTGGTGGTAGTATACACTGAAGCATCATTAACATGTACCCTGCGGGACCACAGAAAAAGAATGCACAAAACAGAAATATGCCCCAACCTAAAACAGCTTAAATATATCCACTGACCTTGTAAAGGATGATATCTAAAGCAGTAACCGCATAAGGCGAAAATTCGCGGCGACACGCCGCGCAATGGGCTGAGGGCCACCGAAGCACTGTCGCTCATCGCGTCGCCCAGGTTCTGGGTTTACAAAAAATTTCGCCCATCGCCCGGAAGTGCCGTGCGAGACTAGCCAATGATGGTAGGCCTTGCGGGTGAGTAACTTCCGATCCGTCTTGCGCACGAAAGTCGATTTTTTTTTTTTTTTCAGCGGACGCATCCCTCACCATGGCAGCTATGCAAGAATTTAATGAAATGCTCATTAATGAAATTCAAAAGTAAAAGGTGTTGTGGGTATGTCCTACACGCACTATAAGTCGCAAGAGCGCAGGAATGTCGCCTGGCGCCTCATCGCAGCGTCCCTCGCGCACACTTTTCTGCGTCACGTGACTTTGTGTAGACTAAAAATTATTACCTAAATATATTTTTCAATGTTTTTATTGTGTTTTATCTTGTATGAAGCCTTAAGAGCGTTGTCCCGTCGCTTCGTGCGGTTTGCGCCAGCGGCAACGATGTGCGACGGCGGCGTCATCGCACGACGTATCGCGAAGGAATATCGCCTCATGCGGTATAAAGGAAGGCACACACGCAGTCTTTTAGAAACGTATGAGCAAAGAAATCAATTGTTTATGTCTGCCGCAGAAGCGATCTCACAGCTATACTAGCGCAGCCTCGAAGGCACACGAGGCCCTGACTGCCCTATTAGGCCCTGTATTTGGGTGAGCAGACAAACCCCGTCTAGCGCGCATGCAGTCTCCCCAACGGTAGTGCCCAGGCTGTCTTAAGCTTCCTCTTGGGGCTGCTTCCTTCCATAGGGTGACGTTTCATCAGTACGAGAGGCAACAATGTCACTATAGGACCATGCTGGAGAAGCGTCGTTAAGTTGCATATTTCGGATTGTTGATGTAATTCTTGCATTTACACTCTTGCCCTGTATTTTCCTTCCCCCCCACTGTAATGCTGTACAGGCGCTGTGAGTACACTGATAAATAAAAATAAATAAACAAACAGCACTATATCTCTAAATATCCAAACGGCGACAGTTTCCACAGCGCCTCCCCACTGCAAAACTTTCATGGACAACCTTTCACAGGCATCACTG
Source organism: Amblyomma americanum (assembly GCF_052857255.1). Classification (NCBI taxonomy): domain Eukaryota; kingdom Metazoa; phylum Arthropoda; class Arachnida; order Ixodida; family Ixodidae; genus Amblyomma; species Amblyomma americanum. The sequence goes on along the minus strand of NC_135502.1, from coordinate 108,807,993 downwards.
CCAGCTGTGGCCCATACGCAGAGATTTGCCCCCAACGCGAGACATGCTGGCAGTGCAGTCACTTGGGAAGCAGTGTTGTCCTAGGCATGGGAAGCATGCGATTCATGGCAACAGTAATAACACGACAAGGCAACGAGATAGGCCGAATCAGTCGTGCAGTATCATCTGTCAGCCAGCAACACAACAATGGCAGCTATGAAATAGCTGCAGCCAGCCTAAACTGAGCAGCTACAGTGCTGCGAAAATGCAGAGTTAAACAGTGGCCATTCTGACACTAGCGCCTGTGAATGGGATGGCGATGGGGCAGTGGGGGTGGCGTGGGTACACTGGCGCTCCCAACGATAGGACAGGAGTGTGATTTCCTGCAGCCTGCCAGCTGCAAGCATGCTCGTCACACGGTGCTCTGTCACAGCATCAACATTTCGCCACGGCTTAAGCGTTAGGAGCACAAATGAAGTTAACTTACAATACATGGCACAGTTCATGAGTGTTTTACTAGAGATTTCTTCCAGAGATGATGACAGGTACACCCTCCTAACCAAGACAGTTGCAATATGCCATTACGTAGAAAGGGGCACCAAACGCATGAGCTTTAGTGAAAGATGTAACGGGAATTTCATTAGATGATGTCCTGAGCAGACCTACCATTTAAGTGAGTATGCCTTAAAAGAGGTTTTATTGTACTTTATTGACTTCTCATGCATGAGAAGTAAATGCATAAAAACTAGTTACATGCATGTTGACTGCGGCTCAAGTTTCATGTACCTCTCTCATTCCTTATCCCCGACACTGTTGTCCATCAGTCAAATACAACATTGGAATTACCAGATCGGATCATTTTAGAGAGTCATGCATACGGAAAATGTTTCACTAAAGCCTGTGCTGTTAAATTTTGCCCAAAATCGTGGCTCATTACAGAAAGATGATTGCTTGATGCACAGTTGTATCATTTCCAAATTGCTGTTTTATGTTAGTGCAGTTTGTTTTTAACCCCTTTCACACCACAATAATTTTAGATCCTGATACGTGAATTCAAACACCCTTTTTTTCTAAAGTAGAGACCTTCAATCAGTGGAAGCACCCCTAAATTTAAGCAAGCTTAAGTTCCTTTTCTTTTCTCAAACAAGGTTGTCAGAAGCCAAGAGGTATCAAAAATCATGGGGAGCTTAATTTAAGATCTCTGATGTGATTATCTGCCTTTCAGCTTTCTCTGCGGCTGTGGTACATGATGACCCTGAATGTTTCAGCATTGCATAACAGCCTTCACACGTCTCCTCCTCTTGCGTGCTTCTTGCATGCTATGTAAAGTGGAATTATAGAAGCTTAATGACTTACAACACTAACACAGAACTGCTAACAGAGGCAACAATCTGTAACAGCACCCGCCTTCTGGCACCCATTTGCACTGTCTCCAACAATGCCAGATGGCAACACCCTTGCATGCCTGCACTGCTGGCACTCTCCCTCCTTTCTTCCCCTCCTCTTTTTTTCCCCTTTGCAGTGGAGACCGACGCCTCACGCTCACGCCCACCACAGCTTGCTTTTAATCAGAGGATAAACGGCAGTAGCATCGTATGGACATACAGTCTTGAAGCTCCTTTGCATGCACTCGGAAACCCTTTGTCTTAGGCAAAGCAGGGGTTCACTTGGGCATGCTAGCCTTCCTACTTTTCACAAATATGGATATGGATTCAGATCTTTAGTGGCTTTTGATGCTGTAAGCACATCAGGCAAAAGCTGCAGCCCTTGTAGAATTAACTGATGCCCAGCTCTAACTACTGTCTTCCTGAACCAGGAAAATTTTACCCTTTGCAAATGAGGACAGTGCTACTAATCATTAAACTGTTCCTACCTGTTACTAACTACTTACAACTGAAATAACTGGTGCAGTGGTTTTCTGCTTTATTTGTCTCGGCTGATTGCCAGGCGATAAAGTGGCTAACAGCCACTGACCTACAAATGAATAAACCTAAGAATGGCAGCTGCCAATCTCACAATAGCAAAAAAAAAGGGTTGTCACTGAACCACCTGGTTAAACAGTGTTAACTTGGTTTTTTTTTTTTGTCTGCCAGTCAATTCTCTACTTTCACTGGCACACTTCACTACAACTGGCAGCTTAAAAAGCTTACTTTTTGCTGTATGGTTTTGCACGAAGCCACCAGTGAATTTATCCACAGCATGTATAGAGTTCATGTTTTTCCCATTAAAATGCTGCAAAACCTAGAAGAAACTCAAGTGTCAGCAGAAACTGTTGCAGCTATGCTGCATGAAGCCACTGCAATATGAAGCATGGATCCCAGTACAGTCGGCTCTTGATGACATCAAGCTCGAAGGGATTTGAAAACCGGTTTAAAATATGCACACTTTGAATTAATGGCAGCCTTTCTAATAAACTTGATGCTGAGGGGCCCACATTGTATGAATAAATTTGAAGTTTAAATTAAGTGACCACTAATTAAAGAGCATATACTTTTATAAATGGCTGCTTACAGCCTAAGCATGTTACATGGCAGAATGAAAGTGTCTATTACCCCGCATAAAGTGGCTGACTCACCTGGGTTCACCTCCCGGTAGCTTGGCACGGCGTATGCATCCACAATGCTCTGGAACCCCACTGTGAAGCGGTTGGTGCGGTTGTAGGTAGGTGGAGTCTCCTTGGTCTCCATGCGGTTGAGAATGGACGGCACGGTGCTGCCGCTACGGTCCTGGAAGGGAAAAAATATCTTTCAGCACACACACTGCAATTGCAACAGTGTTCCAGGGCAAACAGCACTGATGGCAGCAGCAATGTTGCTGCTGCAGTATATTGCAACGTTGTTGACAAATGTGTTACATGGAAATAAATATAAATTGTGCATTAATGTCATTAGCAATTAACATTATTCATCTGGAATTTTTATGTTAAAAACAATGCATTCCCTCACCATATATCTCTGCGGAGGAGCTGCCATCAATGGTTTTGAGGCTAATATTCATTGAACTGCTAACAATATTAACTAATTACAATCGAATCTTGATAACTACAACAAATGAGGAGACTGAAACCTCCTTCTAACTATATGCATTTTAAACCAAAGAAATTTAATTGGAATGAGCGGTTGATACACGTTAAGAAATGCAAGAGCGTTGGAGACTTGCAAGTGAGCATCATGCCCTTCTTTTTTTTTCACATGGTAGATCTCTGGGGGTCTCCAATGCGCGCTGTGTCATATCAGTGTCTCTCAGCTGCAGTTTTTCTAAGATTGCTAAGGTAAACAGGTCCGCGGTAGCATTAGGCGTGCATGAAAAGGGAGCATGAACAGAGCAGTGATTTCCTTGGTGCTGATAGGGCAACGTGCACAGCCCACGCGGGGCAGCAAGAATACAGTTGGCAATAAGCAGCATGCAGCGACAGCAGATGCCAGTGGGCTTTCATGCGTGCATACAGCGCCAGTGGCACTACCGTAACCACGCACTCAAAGGAGTTGATCATTTGCAATGGTTACAGGCGCATGGCCACTTGCCAGCAGGATGAAGACAAGCCTTTATGCCGATGTGGTTTGTCAGTCAAGAGCCGGTGTGCTCTGCAACCTGTATGAATTAACTTTTGCATACATCCATGCATTAGAGTTAGAGGGAGTTTTCTCTCAGTGAAATACCGATGAATTTGACAAGGCTGAAGCATCAGTTTGAATAAACTGGCAGTTCAACTTAAGCACGATCCCACTGTACAAACAGCTAATTTGAAGTCAGAACAGAACAATTTAGCAGAATCTGCAAACATGAATACAAACTGCAATAACGCCCTTGTGGTGCTGCAGGTACTTGTACAAAAAAAAAATGTGGTATATGGGCTATGGGTACACTGTAGTGGAGGGCTCTGGATTATAGTAGACCACGTGGCAGTTTTTCGACATGCTCAGGTATCGCACAGCACATGGATGATTCTGTATTTCACCTCTGTCGAAATAAGTCCACTGCGGCTGGCATCAAACTCACGAAATTGGGATCAACACTCAAATGCCAAAGCCATAGGGCAACTGCGGCGGGTAACCACGAATATAAGCTGAAGCTAGCTAGCTATAATTGGGATACAGCTAATGTGGTTAATGTCTCTTAATATTGCTAAAACATGTTTGATTTCGTTCCATCATTGGCAGTTGCATACTCCTTTTAAATATGTTCTTTTTGGTTCAGAAGTGTCATCCATTTCTTTCTGTAAGTACTTGGGTATTACTGTAATGCAAAACCTAAGATGGTCATCTCATATCAAGAACATCGCTAATGAGGCTAATCTAATCGTACCCTTGGCTTTATATGTCGCAATCTACGATTTGCCATCCCATCCATCAAATTATTGCCATGCCTAACTTTTGTTCATCCCAACTAGAATATGCTTCAGCAATATGGGATCCTCACCAATCTAACCTCTCCTTAACCTTAGAAAAAATACAAAATCGTGATGACCGCTTTATTCTGATTATTCATACTACGCCAGTGTGTATAGACCATACCCCCCCCCACAAGAACTACCACTCATTCCTCATCTTTTTTCGTCGTCATCGCGGGACTGGGATGATCTGCCAAAGAACGCATCATATCAGTGCCATCCATTTTAAGAATGCTTTTAAGACCATTGTTGTTTAACTGCCATGTTCATCCCTCATGTAATGCCCCATACCAGGGGCCTTTAAGGCATCAAATAAATAAAAAATAACAAAGTGACAGGTGCCTCTCAAAGGAGGTCCTCCGAAACACTGGCATTGACTCATTTTCCTGACACTATGGTTAATCCAATTTAGCCGTGGTTAATTGCCTTTTATTTTCCACCCCCTGCATTGTCACGCCAGCAGGTACAAGGTGATCAACCACAATGTCACGAGAATCTGTCGACACCGTTGGCTGGAGGGGGCCTTTTTTGAGTGGCATCTGCAGCTTCGTTCTCGAGTTGCATCAGACTATAGATGCCAACATGGAGATTAATTATTATAGGGCCTTTCATCTGCTTAGGCTCCTGCCATAGAAAACAACGTAGCTGAAATGTAGATCATTTGTATTGCAGACCTACTAATGTCTCACTTTAGGTGAGCTCTTTGCTCAGGCTAGACCCAATCTGCAAGACACTGTAGGACCCAAAAAAAAGGGGGCAGGAAGCCTGGACCAAGAGCGCAGCTACTGTCATTTTTATTCACTCCTGACAAAAACGCAAGTCAGCCAGCCACCTAACGGGAACACTACGTCAACACTACTAGAGCTACACCAAGCTTCAAGGCTACATCAGTGCAAATAAGCACTGGTGCAGTAATAAGGGCAAAAATGAGGCATTAGTTTATTAGTTGCTTGGCAAATGTCAGCAGAAACCCAACCCGCATGAAAACTGCTGATGCAGATCAACTGACCGTTCCTCGGTGCAGCGCCATCTGAATCTTTTCAAGGTCGGAGATGGCACACCAGCACTCTGCTATGAGGCACTTCTGTGTCACGTCCAGGTTGAACAGATTCAGGGCATGGTAGATGGCCTTGATCTTCCGCACCTTAATGAACCAGTTTCTGATGTTCTTGGCAGCGGCGACTAGCACCCGGTGCCGGTGGTCCTTTGTCTGGCCCAGCACCTGTGGAGAGTGCAAAGCAGACCATTTCCCATGAACACTGCTCAGTTGAGTTTTCCTTCAGTACAGGAAATGAGCCAAGAACAAAAATTTTACAAACTGCGAGTTCAATCAAACAAGGACTAAAACTACACGTCTTACAATGGCTGCACATGCAATCATGTACCACATCAACCATCATACACAGAAGCATGGCAGTACATAGAACTGGTCTCCGGTTAACAAAATATTAGAGGAGAGCTGTATGACAGTTTTCATGCACTAGAGGCGAGCAAGTGTGCACTGCCTGCATCAAGCAGGAGGAGAGCGGAAAACCAAGACAATTTTTTAACGATGGCAAATGATGAGCTGCTTTCAGCTGATATATAGTCAGCAGTGATGAAAGGGACTAATTTGAACACACAGGGCTGTGTGGACAATGAATGATCCCTTCCTAAAGTGCTTGCTCAAAATTGCTCACAGATGTTTATCATGGTATGACCACTTTTAAAAGTGACAGTCTGCATGTAGACGCACTAGGCCAGCACTTACGCACCGTGTTCAGGTCTTCAATGCGGGTCATCACGCCAATAGACATCTCCCTTCGATCGGCTGGCGTCTCTGGACAAGGGTAGAGGGTCGCACGAAACCTGTGCAATAATTTCAGGTTAAACACTTTCTGACCTAAATGAGCCAAGGAATACTGATTACAAGCAGACGACAGCAGTTTAACTGCTATACATCACTACTTTGGTCGGCATTCTCTGTAAGCAATTTGAAAAACCACTATGAAACAGCGGGTTAAGTAAACTACAGTGTACTCAGCATGCTAGTACTGCAGACCTCCAATGATTTCAGATAATTTCAGACAACGCAAGAATGACACCTTCTCCATCTGTGATGAGGCCCATCTCTGCATGATTCCCCATGTGTGAAATGTCGAAAGTCTTGACATATGTGATAGCCTGAATATGCTGCTATTGTGATATGTAGTATATTATGGAACATATAAGTGGCAAAGGCTATCATGCACCAAATACAGGACAAACATGCCGTTTGAGATAGAGGAACAAAGTAAAATATGTTGCACTTTGTTTAAAACATACAGTTCTTCTAGAATTCCAGAGAGACTTGTTTAGTATCTACAACTGCATTTCTCACAGACTGAATCTACATAAGAAAGCAATGTCATAAATCACACGAGATACTCTTACCTTGTTTTCTAGAGTTTTGCACATGAAAATATAATCTGGTTTACTGTCAAGTCTCTACATGATTCGCATATATAGTTTATTCTTGCTCTGCAGGCATGCAGCCTTGTGTGCATGTCCAATGCATGACTTTCATGCTCCCAAAAGAGGCCTCACAAGGTGCGGCTTGTTTGATTGATTACCCATGTACCCTGTAACTGCTATGAGACAAGTTTGCTCTCTCGATTTCACCGTTGCAAGCTTGTACAACACAAGTGTCAGTATTCAATAACTGTCGATCTCTCCACAGCACTAGGAATCCGAAACCTACCCTCCCTCAACAGGACCAAGTTATCTCGGGTGGGGGTGGGGGTCACCGCTTTAATGCAGAGAAGCAAAGGCTGTTGCAGGTGTTAAAGAGTTGCAGTAGTATGGTAATTGGAGGGTGTATCGGTGACCGCTAAAACTGTACGATGCACGCCAGCCAGTTTGGCAACGTGCTCGGGCACTTCCGGTGAGCGGGCAATAAACGGCAGTTGTTTCATGGCTATCGCACGTGTCGGTCTCCTGTATACATGGTGTCAGAAGTGACCAGTTCCCGCGCCAAAAAAAAAAAAAAAAAAAAGACGGAGCTTCTGTCTCCAGAGCCGTTAAGTTTCGGACAACTGGACTCGATTCAAGCAACGGGTAGAGCTCTACTTCATCGCCACTGAGTCAACAGAGCCAGGACGACAACGCAGCAACGCCCAGAAAGCCGCCATTTTGCTTCACCTTGCCGGTCAAGAGGCAATAGATGTTTACAACACCTTCGATCTTACCGCTGAAGACAAGAAGGACTACGACAAGCTAGTGCAAGCTTTTGAAGCCTACTGCCTACCTCAGAGCAATGAGACGTTCGAGCGCTACGTGTTCCGGAACCGCACGCAAGCCGAAGGTGAGCCGTTCGAGCAATTCTATCGAGACCTGCAACTGAAATCCAAGACCTGCAATTTTGACAACCTTCGGGAATCGATGCTGCGAGACCAAATAGTGTACGGCACATCTAGTAAGACGTTGAGGGAAAAGCTTCTAGCCAAAAAGGACTTGACACTCACCACAGCCGTCGAGTGGGCAAAGGCTGAGGAAATCACTGCCGCACAAAGCAAAGTGTGGAGTGAAGACAAAAGCGTCGACGCAGTGGGTGAAGAGAAAAACAAGCATCAGCAGCACAGGAACGATGCGCTGGGTTGCGGCTGAAAGTCGACACCGGCGCGCAGGCCAACCTGCTGCCGCGCGGTCTGTTTGAAGCCCTGGGAACCAAGCAGCAGCCAGAGCCAGCCAGGGCTGTACTACGCAGCTACGGCGGGAATGAAATCGTGCACATGGGAAAGGTATGCCTCCTGGTTCGGATTGGCGCCGACACTCGACTAGTGGAATTCTTTGTTGTGAAGAAGGGCCATCAAGCGATCTTGGGACTGCAGGCTTGTGAGCAGTTTGGTCTTGTCAACAGAATCAGAGCAGTAAAAAAAGATGAGGCTTTGTCCGAGTGCGTTCGCCGGCAGTATCCCAAGTTGTTCACGGGCATCGGAAAACTGAAGCAGGAATACAGCATGACTCTTCAAGATGGCACCCGTCCAGTCGCCGAGCCAGCCCGGCGGGTACCTCACGCAATTCGATCGCGGCTGAAAGAGGAGCTTGATCGCCTGGAGGCTGCAGGAATCATTGCCAAGGTGCGAGAGCCATCTGACTGGGTAAGCCCACTTGTTATTGCTCGAAAGAAGAACGGCCAACTTCGCGTCTGCATGGACCCCAAAAAAGTGAACGAGGCTTTGAAGAGGGAACACTTTCAGCTTCCGCGCAGGGAAGAGATCGAAAGTGAACTGGCAGGAGCGAAATATTTCAGCACGCTTGACGCCAATAGTGGATTCCACCAAATCCCGCTTGATGACATGTCCTCGAGAATTTGCACATTTAGCAGTCCATTTGGTCGTTACCGGTTCCTAAGGCTGCCCTTTGGTATTTCATCGGCTCCAGAGATATTTCAAAGAACAATGACAGAGATTTTCGACGGTCTACCAGGGGTACGCATCTACATCGATGACATTTTGGTTTGGGGTGCCTCATGGGAAGAGCACCAGGAGAGACTGTACAGAGCCTTGGAAACGGCCAGTGCTGCTGGCCTAACTCTTAATTGGGACAAATGTAGGTTCGGAGTGAAACAGATCGACTTCCTTGGAGACAGAATAAGTGAACAAGGCATCAAACCAAACCCAGAACTGGTAGAGTGCCTAGCCCATTGCCAGAAGCCGGCTACGAAAAAGGAAGTCCAGAGGCTACTTGGAGCAGTCAACTATTTCAGCAAGTACTTGCCGAACTTAGCAAGTCAGACAGAATCACTTCGTGGTCTGTTGCGGGAGGACTCTGTCTTTGAATGGACTAGAGCGCACAACATCGAGTGGGCCCGTCTAAACGAAATGCTCACGCAAGCTCCTGTACTTGCTATATTTGATCCATCTTTACCTACAAAGCTGTGCACTGACGCATCCGCCTTTGCATTGGGTGCAGCCCTTTCCCAGCAGCATGGTAGCAACTGGCGGCCTGTAGGCTATGCGTCAAGGGTCCTGACAGAGACCGAGCGCAGATACGCACAGATTGAAAAGGAAGCCCTTGGAATAGTGTTTGGCTGTGAGAAGTTTAATGAGTTTGTCTTGGGCCGAAGAATCACTATAGAAACCGATCACAGTCCATTGATATCTATCTCGAAGAAAGGACTCTGAGACATCCCGCCTCGACTTCAAAGGCTCTTCCTGCGACTGCTGAAATACGACTACCTGTTGCAATTTGTTCCTGGGAAGAAACTGGTTATTGCTGACACTCTTTCCAGGATGCAAGGGAAACGCTTGTCAGATAACTTATCAGATGACTTGGAAATACCCGCCATAAGTGTCTTGGAGGACCGGGTGAGCAAGAGAACAATGGACAAATTGAAAGATGCCACGGCTAGGGACCCGGAGCTGCAGCAAATCATGGCAAAACTGCAGGCGTCACAGTCTTTGAACGGGGAGTGGAAAACGCACACCAGTGAACTGTCAGTGGTGGAAGGTGTGTTGTTGAAAGGTACCAAAGTTGTCATTCCTTCCGAGCTTCGAAAGAAAATGCTTTGTCGGTTGCATCGAGGGCATCTGGGCATAGCGAAATGCACATCACGAGCACGCAGCCTCATGTACTGGCCCAGGATGGCAGCTGAAATAAGAGAAATGGCGGAGCGGTGTCCGACCTGTCAGATACATGCTTACAAACAGCCTGCTGAACCTCTGCTGTTACGGGATACGCCCAGTCGCCCATGGTACAGGGTGGGAGCCGACTTATGCGAGCATGCTGGGAAGCATTACCTTGTTGTGTACGATGCCTACTCTAACTATCCGGAGGTGGAGGAGTTGAACGGCACCACAACTACTGAGGTCATAAACAAACTATCTCGGATATTTGCATGTTATGGCATCCCCCACGAGGTCTGCACTGATGGAGGTCCCCAATTCACAGCCAAGGAATTTAAGGAATTTGCAGTGATGTTTGACTTTGAACACATCATTTCCAGCCCTTATTATCCGAAATCGAATGGACTCGCGGAGAAAGGCGTACAAATAATCAAGAGGCTACTCAAGAAGGCAGGATCATCAAAGGAGGAGTTTTGGCTTGGCCTCCTCAACTATCGTGCGTCTCCGCTGGAAGACGGTGTCTCACCATCCAAGTATCTCATGGGTCGCGACAGCAGAACGCCGCTCCCGGACCCCTGCTCGGATTCAGCTCAGCAGCTCTCAAAACCTCGAAAACATAAGCAGGATACGAACAAAGGACAGCAGCTCCCGCCATTACAGCCTGGAGACAGCGTTCGGATTAGGTCTGGAAGCAAGTGGGGCACAAAAGCTATAGTTTTAGATCTTGTGGCCCCCCGATCATACAGAGTAATAACAGAGGATGGAAGCGAATTTAGAAGGAACCGTCAAGACTTGTGAAAAACGAGAGAGATTTGCAACCCAACATCACAACAGCTTCATCCTACAGGACGCAGCGCTGGAGACGTGGAAAGTCGCCCAGTGTTGCAGAGAGCGACAAGACCCCAACAGGCCCTCATGCGTGTTGACACTCCGTTATAGAGTGCAAGATCAACAGCCCCAGCAAGGGAGCTGTGTACACCACCTAGACTACTAAGACCGCCTACAGCATCCTCGCCAGCAGCAGGAGAAAGGGGTTCCGCGGAGTTCGTTCCTCTCACACCCCCTAGACCAGCTGGAGCGTTGGGGGCAACCGAACCAAGCGTGTCGCCCAAGCAACAAACAGGAGAGCGGCCAGCGGTGCAACCTCAAGGGGGAGCAGCAGAGACTGCTACAGAACACACTACATCCTCTGGACCGACTAGAGTGGTTGGTGCAGAACTAAGACGGTCCTCAAGACTCAGAAGGCCTCCCCGCCGGTTGGCCCACCAGAATTAAGGCGCCCCGTCCTGCATATCACCTGCTCCCTATTGTGAAGGACTTACTCTGTAGTCACCTTCTCAATGTTTAAAGAAAAGAGGATGTATCGGTGACCGCTAAAACTGTACGGTGCACGCCAGCCAGTCTGGCAACGTGCTCGGGCACTTCCGGTGAGCGGGCAATAAACGGCAGTTGTTTCATGGCTACCGCACGTGTCGGTCTCCTGTATACAGAGGGTAAAGGAGTAGCACCAATCTAGACCATAATGTGCCAAAAAGTCAGTAAAAATAAGCCAACAGCAGAGGCAATTTCTTCACATTATCAAAGGCATCAGAACTACTACAACAGTGTTCGTGCAGTTCTGAAAGGTTCACCATCACCTGTCCTTTCTAGAATACGAAGATGTAAAGAGGCTGCAGTGTTTTAAGCCCATGCTGAGTGATTAGCTTTGGTTCTAAGTTTAGGGGAATCTCCCCAAGTGGAGCAGATTAGCAATAAGACAGTAATTACTCAATGGCATCCCTCCAAGTGCAGCCATAAGGCTACGAAGGAAAGCAATACAGCTTCTACAGAAACTTCGCAGTTGAAAAAAAATTAGTCTTGGTCAGAGGTTTGAACTCGGGACCTCAGCGGGGCAGCCGTTTTACCATTTAGCTAACCAAGACTGATAGCATATGATGAACCAAGATTGATTTTTTTTAACAACAATTGATCAATAGCAAGAAAGTTAAGTAAGACACCACGATAACTCGGGAGTCTTGCATGTCCAGGCTTTGAAATCAGCTCCATTTGGAGCTGGCATAAAAACTCATCTCTCACCCTTCACAGATCTTCTTCACTCGTGTCTTTAGCTGCTCTCCTTGGAAGAAGATGATGAAGACTATCTTGTAGACTTGATCGCTCTGGGTCAAAAGAATATAGTATGCTTAAGAATGCTCTAATGTCAACACCTGTTCCTCGTACCATGACACAATATAATAGTTTTAGTCTAGTCACCTTTAAAGCACAAATGGGTATTTCATCTAAGATGCTGTGCAATTTTTAAAAATTGGCAGTTAGAAGAGCGCTTTGTTTTGGCATAGCATTGCCAGTGGTGTAGCACATCAGAATATAGCTAAGATGTTCTAATAAGTAGGCTGGACAGCCTGCATTGCTTTGATAGCTTTTAACTATTACTGTTAGTCTCCGTACTTACTGAGAGGCATGTGGCCCACTGTAAATAATATTCATATCAGTTTTTAGAATTTCGAAAATGCAGTTACCCCTGGCACTGTGGCCTAACAAATTTTGGCTGCATCGAGCCAAAATACATGTGCTTACGAGAAGCTTGCAGGCAAAGCAACCCCTCCAGCTCATGTAACTTATTGAAATAGCCAAAATATGTAGGACCCCAGAGCCAAGAGTAACTGCATTTTCGAATTTCTAAAAATTCATATGCAGATTAATTATGGTGGGCTATGCATCTCTACATAAATAAGGAGTCTAACTAAAGGTTAAAAAGTTAATTTCTTAGTAACAGTTAACCAGCCATCTAGTCTGCACATCTTAGCTGTATTCAGATGCGCAACACCACTGACACTGCTATGTCAACAAATGCAACCTTCAAACTCAAAAAGCCTATCTTTAAAAATAGTAGAAAATCTTAGGCGAAACATTTGGTATAAAGTGACTGTACAGCCCAATTTTCTGATGGTTAGCTTGTGCCAAATGCTGCAAACGATTACTTTTAGCTCAATTTTTCTACATGCCATTCTAGTTAGCTAGAATTCCAAATAAAAATGACATCAAAACAGGCTCTGCTACAGTGCACACAATATAAACGCATTAGTAAAGCCCTATAGACAACCATCAATCACATAAGCAGTCTACGAGCATAGTGAAAAATGAGTGCGAACACAAGACAGCCCATAAAGAGACCCTTAAGGAACAGCGGTCTTTGTTGGTTGCCTTGTGTTTGCGCTCAGCTTTCATTTTAGGAATGCTAACACAGCACCTGCTCCATTTTATTGCCTGCAGCAAAGGATGAAAAAAAAAAATCCGAACTACTCACAGTGACTGGGTCCTCCAGTGGCGTCTCGATGGCTGTCTGACGAAGGAACACGTTGCCACGACACACTCGCCACAACATTCGCTCAAATGACGGAAGCCGGTCCCGTAGAACCACTCCGGCCACGAACCTGGCCGACGCAAGCACCGTGGCAGCAGCAAAACACACAACACCATCAGCACACACACACAAAAAAAAAACTACGCTCGATAAAAGGGCACTGAGGAAATGCACTACAAGCATAGGAGGTCTCATTACACCCTACAAAAGTGAAAAAAAATAACTCACAGGACGGTTACAACTATGTAACACAAGATTCAGCGATAGCTGTTTAGGAATTTAGTTTGGGGGATATTCTGAGGTAGAAAAGATAATGATCTCATATCACACTGGTGTAGCGGTCAAGTGATGCACCCCATAGTGATGCATAGTGCCACCCATAGGCTCATGAGACCCAGGTTGACCAGCGTAACCAGTAGGTGCTAGCGCACCCACCGGTTATGCCGACAGCAATGGCAACGAGAATGCCAGGGATAGGCACCTAACAGCCATCACTGTAAAAAAGCCTGAAACACCATCAGCCTGGAGGGAAGTAGTACTTGAAACACAGCTTAGGGAAACATTAAATGAATAAATAATTCAAAGCTTTTAGCTCCTGTACAAGAGACTAAGATTAGGAATGCAAAAATTACAACATAAAAGATGAAAAAGGGCAGTTCACGCGACGGCAGGTCATTATTTAATCTCCCTCCAACAGAGTGCAATTTTCTCGATCTCTTTCCAGTTTGGTCCCTCAAGACAGGAATTCCAGATTTTCATCACAGCAGTATCATCAGGCTTGTTTTGAGCATGCTTTTCTTCACTCCCTTAATGAGGCCCTTGGCTCTCTTCAGTTAATAACCATTCTGAAAAGCTGTAAGTCTGAAATGCAATTAATATCCACATAATTCCTCCATATCAGAACAGCAGTGTTATCTCAGAAAGCTGTGGAAAGGCCTTTCCCTGAAACTAATATTTTTTTCACCATGCATGATGCAGATGAGTCATACATAGTTTGTGTGGCACTGAACCAACTATGGAGCTGCCAGTAAAGTGACTTGCCTACATCCATGAACTGCACCCACCACTAAACCAGCCGCACATTTTGGTACCCCTGTCATACGGTATGTATCAGTGGCCACCACATTAACAGTAGGATGATAAACCAATGACAAAAAAGGTCAGAAACACTCTGGAACGCTTTGGTTAGGCTTCCAAAAAAAAAAAAGGACAACGTGCAATATGGGACAGAAATCAACGTGGTACTGTGCTCACTTTATTTTTTTTTTTCCTGGTACCAACAGTCTGCTTGTTTATGTCATGTCATGCCATTTACATGGCAGATAATGCAAATTTTGGCATCCATCGCTACCCTGCCCCCACTGGAGCAAAGCACGCACATCAATAGGACATCAATATATGAACACACATCAGAACACACAGTCGATTTCAGCATGATGAAAGCAAATTCTGGTTGGAAAAGAACAGCACCAAACAGCAACGCTAACAGGTACATAAAAACATTTCATCAGCATTCAAAACAATAAAATTAAAAATTAAACGTTTAATTTTTAAAGATGGGAATATGGAAGGAAGCACAAGTGTGCTGTCAGACTAGCATCGAGATTGTGCTACACTGATGAATTAAGCTTCGAGTAGAATAGACTCAGGGGGACAAAAAAAAAAACAGTTTGAGCAAATCTCTAAATAGAGTCCAGAGAAGAGTTTCTGGGCACTTGTAGACATTCGTACTTGCTTACATATTTAATTTAATACTGGATTCGGGCGTCTTTCCTGAAAAAATGAAATGTGCCAGGGTTTCTGTAATCTTCAAGGGCGGCGACCCAAACTTGGCAACAAACTATCGCCCAATTTCAGTCCTCCCTGTATTTTCTAAGGCACTAGAAAAAATCATTTTTGCTCGTATAACTAACTTCTTTAACAAAGAAAACATAACAAATGCACAGTTCGGTTTTAGGAAGGACAGATCGACGGAAACTGCTTTACTAACATTAAAAGTAAATATTTTACGAAACATAGAAAGTAATTTGTTCTCGTTGGCTGTTTTTATAGATTTCAGCAGGGCTTTTGACTGTCTGGACCATAACATTCTTCTATCCAAAATACAAGCTTACGGGATCCGCGGCACGTGTCTAGCTTTGCTGAAATGCTACCTCAGCAACAGGTTTCAGAGAGTGTTTGTCAAAAACTGCAGCTCATCCCTTTTTCCGATAAAGAGTGGCGTACCCCAGGGAAGTGTGTTAGGTCCGCTGTTGTTCAATACATAAGTTAATGACTTGGTGAATATTGATAATACAGTAAAACTAGTGATATATGCTGATGATAGTACTATTCTTATTTCTGGCCCAAATGCTGATGGTTTAATCATGCAATGTAATGAATTTTTAGCTAAGCTATCCACATGGTCCAGGTTAAACAGACTTCAAATCAATTGCACTAAAACTAAAGCTATTATATTCCACACTAAAAACAAATAAGTTGAAATAAATCACACTATAACCTATGAGCACCAAGAAATTGAAATCGTTGACAAAAATAAAATATTAGGTGTACATTTTTCCTCACATCTAACCTGGGATGCTCACATTGATCACCTTCGTAAAAAACTTTCCTCGATTACAGGAGTTATATCGCGCTGTCGTACTGTACTTCCACCCAAGATAAAACTTCAAGTACATCATGCTTTGTTTAACTCTCATTTAAGATACTGCAGTCTAGTTTGGTGCACAACCACAAAAACCAATTTAAATAAACTCCTGGTTTTACAGAAAAAAATCATCCGTTACATAGCAAATATTGAGCCCATGGAAACTACAAAGGGTGCATTTGAATCATTCAATATCATAAGTGTAGACAAGTTGTATGAATTTCGCCTATTACAGTCAATCTACTTTTCCTCCCCTGAAGTTACTAACCTTCTAAAGTCCTTGGCATCCTTAGAGCGACGAAATATTAGCGTGCAAACAAGAAATGTTGATGCGCGGGCAGTTCCTCATTTTCATACATTTTATAAATATCAGTCACTTACCCATAACCTCCCTACAATACTAAACAAATATAGACACACAGTGGGCTTGAACAAAAAACAATTACATTCCTGTTTTGTGCAGTTGTGATCCATTAATTTTTGTTTGTTGTTTCTGCGTATGTGCTTTTCAGTTGTTTTATTTTTGTTTTCAGTTCATTACTGGTAGCTTTATGCGATTGACATCATTATTACCTGTCACAGTAACTGTTTTATTATTTCCCTATTACTGTCTACCTATGTACTATTCATCTATTATGTTTCTATTCTTTACGCTGCTGCCTTGTAATGGTCTCTTGGGCCTCGTCAAGCTTTTGTGTAGCTTTTAGCCCAAGAGACCATCCAGTTGTCTTCTGGAAATAAAGATGTATGTAAAGATGTATGTATTCTGACAGAATTTGACTCATAAGAAACTGAGAAGTCAGATCAAATGACACAACACATGACTGCACTGTTCAGCAAGGCTTGACTGCCCAGTGAGCCTTGTGCACATTTTACATTAAAGCCACATAACAGTTGTCAAATCCTGAGAGCAGAATTTCAGCTAAAAAGTTTTTGATATAGAAATAAGTTTATGTAGTTTTATGTGCGTAATGATATTTCTGTGCAGCCCCATTTTTGTGACAGGTCATTGATAAAAATCTTGTCCAAAGAGATCATTATCACAGCACAGGAGAGGCATTTAAGATAAATTAGGTTGTGTTAGGTTAGCCAGGAGAGAACATTTGAGAACAATGGTCGGTAATGCACGTAGCACATAGTTTGTCATATTCTGCTATTTTATTACAGTAACAGTTTTTTTCAGTAACATGCAGCACATAAACATTTCGACATGATGTTAGGCCGCCGTGCTTGTACAGGACAACAGAGAAGTTGTCATAGAAGGATTTCCTTGCAAAGCCCTTCTCATTTCTGCTTGCCTCATGACCAGTTCAACCTTGCTAAAAATTTTAGCCACTTCTGTTAACCCATTAATGCCCAGTGCTGCTCAGGAGCAACAGGTGATATTTTTTTCTCTCCAACTATGCCAGCTCTGACCTTTCTGTTGACATCTGCTGTAAGGCAAGGGACAAACTTAACAAAAAAAAGATGTGGCCGTTCTGAAAAATGCACTGAATGAAGCCGGTTGACCAATCTATTGCATTTTCATGACAAAGGTGAGGCGATGAAAGATCGTTAGCATGACAGCAGGGCATTTTACAATCACAAATCTCATTTCAGCCTCTTGCATCATCCATATGGGTTAGCAATAGCTTGCGAACATGAGATCAAGGAGAACAACAAAGAATCTCCTCACTGTGCACTTAAAAATAGAAATTTTTTTCCTGCCACTCACATTCATTTGTAGCAGACCCACTGTACATGACAACTATGCTTTCAAACATCACCTGTGATGCTCAGAATTCCTCATTGGCCAGCACATGGGCCCGGGAGACACAGGAGTGCTGTCCGCACACTTGCTGGTGCACACAGGGGTTCTACCATGGTGTGCGCTCCTACATAGCCAGCTTACCCAAGCCTGAGGGCCTGTCCACCAGCTCTGAGGCCCTCATCTCCCAGCAACATGACGTGCTCTTCCTGGGCACTTGGGTCGTGCATCTGTGTGAAGCGAAGAAAGAGCACTCAGTATGAGCAACACAGTCACATCACACATGCAAGCATGCTTTTTCATCCTTTTGACTCGTCAAAGGGGCAACTCCATCCACTTATCACTCTCAGTAAACATTGATATTCTGTGGCTCTTTTGGCAACGTTAAAGATTGTCCAGCAGTGAGAGATGCACTATCAAGGAGAGATGCTTGAGCTTAAGCATCTTCCCACCAGTAAATTCAAAGTCGTGATGTCCCTACCAAAAGCAACTGGTTGAGGCTGTTTTGAAGTGAATGGCAGTGCAGTGCACCCTCTGGGATCCATGCAGAAAAATAAAGTGCCAACGCACGCATTTTACTCACGAAATCGACCGATGATAGAGAGGCACCCGTATTTTATTTTTTGGCCTTTTTCAGATTTTAAACTTCTGTTTGCAGTACGAATGGTCGCTCTGCAATTAACCACATTACCCTAACAATTCAGACAGACATTTTTTTGGCCCCAGTGTGCATCTAAAGAAGAGAGAAACAGAGGGTGGGGGAAGAACTAAGGAAGAATTCGACATCCCTTGTGGCTTCTCGTAAAATCAGACCACGAGGGAAAGAAGCTCAACAGCTCCTGCGATGGTTTTAAATTGGCAACTCAAAAAAGTTTTAAAATTTCCACATACCACTCTTCAGAGCAGCTAAAGGTTGCTGAAATTACTTGCAAAAGATAAGTACCTCCTAAAGTGTTCCTAAAGAACCTAGATCTCTTATTATGCAGCCATGTACAACTCATACCTTAGAAAGTTATCAAATAGCAAAAACCATTTTTCCAAGAGGTCTAGCACTGAAGAGAAATGGTAAATTTTTTTACAATTGTGTCAATCTACGTGATGCAATATCTCCTCAGCCGCATCTCACTCCTAGTAGCCAAGCTCACAAAGTAGGCATATCTTCGTACCAAGCAAAAGCTCATTCGCAGTCTCATTCCCTGCACATCAGTAGATTGGAAAAACTTTTCCAGATCGCAGCCAGCATTCCAGATAACCTGACATTCCATAACAGTCTAGCTAACAATGTATACTAAGGCTCACAACAAATGTTCCGATTGTTCTCCATCAGCCTTGCTTGTCCTTTTGCCTTGCACTAGCAATTGTTTGCTTAATACTTTAGACATATTTTTATAACCAGGAATATGGCACTTGTATTTTGTTTTCATTCACTTCTGTATTCTTTTGTAACCACTCCCTCTGAAATGCCTTTGGCCCTGAGGGATATAAATAATAAATGAATGTGCTGCATACAAAATTTCCAGCTGCAGTTGAACTAGTGAACATGCCAACTTTGAGCCTCAACAAATCTGTACCACTGTTCCAGTGATGAACTTGCTCAACAAAGCTGAGTGTATAATACTGCAGCTTTCCTACAAAACCGTTCAAAAATATTGGGTGCATGTTAATATGCAGGAGTTACAGGCTACATTCAACTCCACCAAGAACACTTAATGTAAAAAAACCACATTGTGAAAATGGCATGCATAACCAACCCATATCTGGTGAGCATATTGCTAACTATGCAAGATCAGGTTGTGCACGCCACATAACAGCCAATATTTGAGGCTGCTACTCAGCAAGGCAAAAATCGTTATTGCACGTGAAAAGTTCTGCAGTTCAAGAATAAATTTCAAAACTGGAGAAGGGTACTTTACTCACGTAACAAGCTGAGCTTTCTCCTCGCACCAAACACACATTTAATGCAGGCAACACTACGACAACTCTTGCAACAATTAATCAGACCTGTCAACAAAAATCAAGCTCTAAGGTTCCCTAACCAGACATGTTCAGGAAGAATGGGCAAGACTTGAGTGGAGACAAGGAATAAGCAAGGGGTGTCAGGCAGTGCAGAACAGCAGACACAACGGCAGGAAAGAAATGTAGCCAAGCAAGACAACAGATGCAAGCATGCAGTACTGAACGGACTTTCGTGCCTATTGGACGGAACCGGCAGCAAGATGGCCAATCTTGCTGATCAGAAAAACATTTTTAGGGAACAACGCATTTTTGCTGCCTTTTCCGACAGTCACTGCAACAACAACCACAGACTGCAGAACTGCTCCAGAGCAGGGTACCACACTTCTCCCATCTCGCCGTCATTTTAACCCCACTGCATCAGTGCACGGTAGCTTGCTATCTAAGTGTACAATAAGTAATTACACAGTTGAGTTAGCTTTCCTGACCACTTTTCTCACTGCACCCTCCACAACAGGTGAATGAGGGTGCACCTCGCAGAATTAGCGGGGACAGCACAAAGTGAACAAAAGGTGGCAGTGAACCCTCAGTTTTCATCTGAACCCGGATGAAGACAAGCCACCCCGTCCTAACATTTGTCTGTGGAATGGGGGCTTCCATCCTGTTTCGTTTCATTCTGTGCTGTCAAGAATTTTATCTTCCCTGACTTCTGCCTACTGGGGGCCAGATGAATCTACACTTTAGATTGTGTGGCTCAAAAGAAGTCAATGCATAGGAGTACGGAAGCAAAAGAAAACTTTTTGCGTGTGCTATTTGTTAGCAAATGAATGCATAGCTCAAGGATGGCATTAGGCTCAGGATTCAAGACGTAAACCATTAATTTTGGTACAATCGACACCAATCTCTCCTTCATGAGAAAGAAACAGGTCAGCACTTCTAGTGAACAAGCAGTACGTAGAGAACACACCCAGTCTTAATTCATTCAACATTAATTCAACATTATGGAAACAACAATGATGAAAACACTGCATTTAATCTGACTGCACACACATTATGCCTTGATGGCCATGCATGCTGTGCGAGCCACAAAAACAAGGGGGGCAACACAGCTATCTTTGTCTACACTACACTGTCCTATTGCTGTGCTCGCTCTGCACTCAATGAGTGCAGACTGCTTTCAGCTTTATCAAATGCCAGTCCAATTCCCTACAACTTGCAGTGTGAAAACACCTCTCACAAAGCAGAGGAAGGAGCCCAAGTCAGGAAAGACTAGTTTTGCATACAGGCACATGGGGCAAGGCAAGAGAGAAACACCAAAATGTACTGCAAAGAAGAGGCTGTTGAGATGTGAAAATGTTACAGCAGTACCAGCTCAAGCATACACAAGCCAACATGACCGTGACCTGATTATCATTCCCTGATGTAACAACTTTTTTATCTTCCTGTGTACAGTACTCTGAAGACTTTGCAAACAGGACCGCGGAACTTGTTCCATTCATAGTAGACAACTCAAGCAACGTGGACAGGCAGGAAGTACTTTGCCTTCATGAAAAAAAAACAGTGGTTGAAATCTTGTGCATCCCATGTTAGCGGGCAAAGCAAAGCACACATGCTTTCGCACAGGAAGCCATTATGTCAACACCCTTGTTGTGGCTATATCACGGAGGCAGTAGAGTACAGTACCCGCCCAAATTTTTTACACTGGCTGAATGTCATGACACGCTTGTGATTTCAAAAGCAACGCTAGTAAAGGCTGACGAAAACTGCAAGCATACATAGTCCAGTCAAATGCTGACTTTAATAGCACCTTCCTTTTCCTGCTACAACCTGCAACTTTTTGGAAGCACCCTCTTGAACTAGGCCCAAAGAGGCACAAAACCAAACAACTGCCTAGCAAGACCGAGTCCTCTCTTGCATTGCAAGCATGCTCCTGCAGGCAATAACATTTTTACAGGCAAGGCAGCATCACAAGTTGAAAGTGAATTTGCTTTGTCTGTTGTCTTGCTTTCTACTGGCTGTCACAAGCAGTTAAGTAAACAAGCAGAAATCTTAAAAAAACTGTTACCATGCTCTGCTGCTTATACTTTCTCATCACATTTAAATATGTTCAGTTACAGCACAAGGGCAAGAGGAAAACATTTCACGAGAAGTTTTGCAGTTTTAAAGAGAGAAAAAGGGAGGGCAAACGGCATCCATCATCTCGTGAATGGCCAGCCAAGACGGGAAAAGCAAGGCCTGGGCTTATTTCAGGGGATCTGCTGTTTCGCCCATGGAAGCATGCTTGCGGCAACAAGATGGCACCAGGACAGGACTGTATTTCAAGAGAATTTCCCAGCTACCTGTACCGAAGATATCTTTAAAAAAAGAAAGAGAAAAGAATAAAAACACAATCAGTCGTGCTGGAATGCTTAAGGCATATATTTATTCAAGCATGAGAACCTGGAAACTCTAAAAGTGCCAAGCAAACACTGCAGTAGCACAAACTGTTGCTATAACGCGTGCTGTAGGACAATGGCTACCATTCACTAACATTACAAATGTATGTCTGAATGCCATCTGGAGTTGCGCTGCTGCAATTGCCTGCCTAGTGCAAGTGCATACAAACATTATGTGAAGCTGTAAGGTGGCCAGAAATAAACCTTAGAGAATTGTGTGCTTTTTGTAAAGAATAAGTGTGCTACTGAATTTACGTATTTTGCATCAAAGACCAGACCGTTCTTAACAGTACTTTTTTTTCCATGCACCAAGAAATAGTAACTTAAATGGCTAACAGCGAGAATCACCAATCAATATACTAGAAAAAAAATCTGAAATGAGCATTGGAAGGTAACATTGTGGTAATGTTCCAGCAACAATTAGTGCTGCAACAGCCCTTTGCTCTCCTCAGAACTCACATCTTACCTAACCTGAACAGCACTAATGAATCCTACTACACTTCTTAGTTCCAGGGCGCTAAATGTAATGTCTGCAAGCAAAATTCAGCATTAAGTGCATGGGGTTTCATGTTTAGCTGTGATCTTTTATAGGTAAAGAAAAGAAACTGCAAGTCCTGCTGGTTTTTGAAAGGGTACACAGCTTGTAAAATTCTCAAGGCAAGAGAACTGATAATAAAATTTACAGCAGAAGACCATGACAAGCTACACAACAACAGCACATAAATGCTAACTAGGCGATTGAAGAAGCTACAAGCATACAGCATGTGGAAGGGGATTGCTTGCAGTTTAGAATAATTACACAGTACAGAAACCCCGTCAACAAGGGTAACCTTCTTGACTGGTATTTGCTCACTTTTAATTCCTTTTAACACGTTTAACTAAAAAAATTCAAGGCGTGCACTTAAGTCTCCTTATGTGCAGAAATGCAAAAGCATTTTTAGTACCACATGTGTCGGCATCCAAGAACAAACTGCAGGGACGCAACTTCTTGTCTAGACATGCTTTTTTGTCTTTTTTATCTTTTGTGATGTCAAACTCATCGACTATTTGTTTAGAGATGTTCCTATCACATGACTAGTTGGGTCCCATCATGTGACTGGCTGATGACATCACTATCACTATTACTATCACTATTAATATCACTATTACTATCACTACGACTATCTTACTACTACTAGCTATTACTATCACATTTAATGTCACTATTATTACTCCCACTATTACTAACACTAACTATTAATGTTATTAACTGTCATTGCTGCCCTTCAACTATTACCACTAACTATTGTCACCGCCTATTTTTGTTAATTATGAATTACCTGTCATTTCATTTCATTAATCAATAGTGGTTAATTACCTGCTATCGTTACTATCGTTGTTCTTATCATTGTTATCTAGTTATCTTGTGGTCACAGCTCGTGTACACATCTCGTGGTCGCGTCTTCCATGAGGCAAGAAATGCTTTTGCATTAATATCGCTACACATACTACCAGGGGCCAACTGATGCGTGCAGGAATTAAACGGTGCTATCTTAGCACGTTCTAGACAATGCTAGGGAAGCCACGTACCTCGTCAAAAAATGCCTGTGTTTTACGGAGGATGTGCTTCAACTCAGTGAGCTCAAGGAAGGTCTTCTTCAGAGCCTCCGCATTGGTGTTCACCTCCTTCAGTTCATTCTCGAGCTTCTCAAATGTGGCCTGCATGACAATCAAATCCAGACCAGTGTCTACACTGACCTCTTTTAGCAGCCAATGTCTGCCACCACAGAGAGCAACATTGCCTTTCCTGCTACCTATACCATTAAATTGCAAGTCCAGACAAAACGAACTGGTCACTGCTTAGTGCACTACATCTGCCCATGTTTCTCCTGAACAATTAAGAGCCATGTAACAGAACTCAAGAGTTAATTCCAAGCGCTTGCGATGGTTACAAGCAGCAATTCCATATCTGTAATGTCTGTGTGATCAAATGTGCCAAACAATCTGCATATCGATGAATGGATTTTTAAATTTTCATCAGTCTACCTGTACATTACAGTCAATCAACAGTATGTATGACTAATAGCATATGCCTACACTGTGGTGGGCTGCAAGGCTGGACTACCTGGAGGCCTCCAGCGTGCACTAAAATCTTAGTACGTACATTTTCGCACCACACTTCCATCGAAACGCAATTGTCATGCCCAGGGTCCAAAACACATTCATGCTCAACAGCACAATGCTGTAGTCAGTGATATGACATAGCTCTGAGAAAAGAGAACTTGCCTCGAGTTTCACATTGTAAGCACAAAGCAGCCATGCATGCTGTGAGCCATGAAAGAACTATATATGCTAATGAGGAGAGTAGGAGGGCAGCTGCTTTTGCGGGAAGCAAATAAGCTTTCATGATTTATTAATGCTTGATTCACAAATTCACACTAACCTCGATACTATGTATTCAACATATCAGGGTGTGTTAACCCTACCTTGAAGAGCTCGGCTGCCAACCCACATGCGCGTTCGATCCCAGCCGCGGTGGTCACATTTTGATGGAGGCAAAATGATAGAGGCCCGTGTACTGCGCGATGTCAATGCACGTTAAAGAGTACCCCACGTCGTCGAAATTTCCGGAGCCCTTCACTACGGCATCCCTCATAGCCTGAGCCTCGTTGGGACACTAAACTCCATTAACCAAACCAAACCTGCCATGAAGAGCCCTTATGTCAAGCAAGTTTCCATAGCATCAGGCAGTGATGTTCACGAGGCTGAGCAGCTCACTAGCTAGCTGCCTCACATTGTACTTCAGGGCAACAAGAGACTGAAATTTCACTAATAATTCAAGTTATATTACTAAATATAGTGATTAAAATGCTGAAATCAGGCATCAGTCATTATGCTGCCAGAGCATAATTATTTATTGATGCCAAATCAAGATGGCAGGTTTATACTACTGTAGCATGAAGTAGCTGCAAAAAGATGCAGACTATACTATATAAAAAAGTGTAATGTCTCCAAAGGCATTCCACCTGCTTCATAATCTAAGCTGATCAGTCCTGTCTATTTCACAAAATAGCAGCATAAAATGATTCGACATATCAAAAACATCTGTGAAAGACTATTTTGTATTATGCGACAACGTTCTGAAATCTGCAAATCAATTGAAAAATGGCCACCCTGCTATGTTCGTTATCAATAAATTTCGTTTTGAGGATTACAGTGGTGACTGAATTAAGGGACGAAGTCAGCACTAACTCACATTCTTCCTCTTCCTGAAAGCAAGGACCATTCTCAAAAGTATCATCACCACCACCACCATCAGCCTGACTACGTCCACTGCATGCAGACCTGTCACTCAAAAGTATAGCACTGTGCAATGTTGAACAAGTAAACTAACAATTGTATTAAGGAAGCCAACAGTAATTGAAATAAAAGAAAGCATATCAGAATGTTTCTTTTTTTTTTATTTCTAGTGTTGACCAGTGGGAAATTAAAAGCGTAATCTCTTTATCTCTAAAATATAACTGATTAAAAAAGCAGAAGGAATAACCACATGGCAACAATGAGATCTGAACCAATGACCTCCATATGTCACATATAGGGCTCTACCAACTAGACTATGGCGGCGGCTGTTCAATCTTATGTTTTTGGGGGATATATTTATGTTGTGTGTGACCAACCCTTCCAAGTGTGTGCCAGCGCCACACTCGTTCACAGTGGCGGACAGAGTATCCTGTATTACCGCGAGTCACGTGGACACACTTGATATCATGTAGGCACAAGAGAGAAAATTTCTGGTATGATATGTCACTAAGCACTTCGAAACTCAGCCGGAGCACCATCAAATGGAGAATCCTCATCATAAGCACTGTCAGATATAGTACACACTGTAGACATGGCGAACAAGTTGGAAGGTTCAATGCAGTGGTTCATTCCGATAGATTTGAAAAGAGTGCATAGCACAGTGAAATTTAATTATAACAAGGAACTCTGAGAGAGCACGAAGTGAATAAGCAAATGTCAGTGACGTGAAAATGAAGGTATACGCAGACGCTAAGCGATGGTCCTGTTTAAAGCAAATTATAACCCTTCGCCAAGGCTAAATCTAATGCGAACTGGAGGGCAAAGCAAATAAACAGTAATTACAAGTGTCGCTGGTTCCCAAAATTTACACTTTGACAAACAGCACTGACTCCATACATCAAAACCTGCTCTAGGCCATGCCACAAGATTGACCAGCTCCTTTGTGCCCACCCAGCATGCTCAAAGATATTGTGTCCACAGCCACGGGGTTTTTTTTAGACAAATTAGGGGGCAGGTTTGCTGTTGTCGCCAAGCTTAAGAACCTCTTATTCACATTTTTCGCGAACTTCCAGCATCTGCAACTCTCTATACCCAAACCATAGCAGCTATCATGTATACCAAAAAAGCAGTTGCAAGAATCAGGGGGTAAGCAATCAAGATATCCGACAAGAGCACGGCACTCACCTCCAAGTCGATCATTTCTCGAGGCTGAGGTGCCTCTGGGCTGTCGCCAGTGTCTGGCATGTGGATGCCATCTCTTTTAATCTCTTTCTCCAGGAAGCCTGGGATTTCACAGAAGTAGATACCAAAGAAGCAGCTGAGTAATGTAAACAGCAGCACAAGTTCACTTTGGTACACACTTTAAGCATCTGTGCACTTGTAATGGATCAGATCAGATGTGTGCCGTTCACTAAAATTGCAAGCATACTGAACCATACACTAAGGCTAAAGTGAACCATTTAGGTTAAAGGTGCACGACATTTAAAACCTGCTAGAGTGACATAAGGCTAAATAGCTAGAGCACGTAGGAGTTCTGAAACTGCTGGAGAAAAGAAACAATTGTTTATTTTCTCCAGCAGTTTCAAAGCTCCTATGTGCTCTAGCTATTTAGTGTAATGCCACTCAACCAGGTTTTAAAGGTCATGTGCCTTTATTGTCTCAAAACACTTGTGAAACTAACAGCACCAGGAGTGAAAACAGCAAGATAGGCTAGGCACTAAGCAAATATCGGTGTTATAACAAACGTTTTTCTTTGTTCAATTATGTCTGGTCTAGAATCAGAGGCATAGCTTACACCTTGAGCCTCCTTTCAACTATGCACACTGAATGGCAGTGTGGCATGCACTGCACATGCGAGTTGGTTCCCTATGGCCCCATTAGAAAGCACCAATAGTATGCAGCATTAATAAATAGTATGCAAGGCCAGGCACTCCCATGTTCACGGTGGCTTTAGTCAAGATAGTGCAGACGTCCACATACTCATCTAAAGCACTCGAACAGCACACTGGTGAGGGCGTCATTCACAAGCCAGATGAAAATGGTGCCGCTCATTCCAGCTGCATTTCAGTTTTACAGTTGGAAGTTGAAAAAATTCCGACTGGAGCTAGCTGGAAGATTTTCCACAGGTGTAGCCAGCTGGGAATTCCATTTGCCAGCTAGAAGCTTAAGACGTTGCAGTCGGGACTGAGTGGTTTCTCCTGGAAACTGCAATTCCAGCTGGACATGATTTGTGCCAAGATACGGATAAAATTGGAGATTATCATCTTCCGTGTTCATGTGCATGCGGAGAGGCCTACGGCTCTAAACTACACCTTACCACGCATGCACATCCGAATTGATGGCGGTTTACAGCAACGCATGTCAGAGCTGTTCGAGCACTTTGTTGTATGGTCTGTACAAGACATTAGAGTGACGTAAGCGGGAATGAACATACTTGCACGATCAGTGCCACACATTATGAATTAACAAGACAAAGTCGGTACAGCTACTCAGAAGATGACATACAGACAACCATGCAATTACTCACGTAGCTTCCGTTCCATTTCGTCGCAACGGCGAACCTCGTTGACGAACTTGCGCTGAAATGCGTTGACATCTGGGTTGAGCTGTTGACAGAGAGAAAGCAAGAAAACGTACTGTAAAAACTGTTAACTACGATATATGAGCGAGCATAAGATGCGAGCAGGGCGCGTGAGCGAGGTGGACAGAAGCGAAGCCTCACGTCTCTGAACTGGACTAAACCAAGCTCGCCGAGCTCAGACACGCAGCCGTACGCTGCTTCGGACTGCAGAAACAGCTGGCATAGCGTCATTTCCTCGCTGCGGAAGAGGCCCCCCATCTTGCAACGAATTAATTTAAAACCTGCTTTAAAACGAACACCCGGTCTCCGCTACGCTGGCTACGCTGTGGAACGTCTAGAACACCGGCAGATGCGCGTGGCGCGAGACAGCCGGCCAGGAGCGCACGCACGAGCTAACCGGTCATGCGCGGCGTTCACTGGGATTAGAAGACGATTGCGCATGACTCGTAGGCACGAATGTGAAAACGCTCGCCACGTTAGAAATGAAGCTGTGGTTGAAAGCAAACTTACCGATTGGTGCGGCATGTACTACAACAGCTGCCATTTTGATGGGACACAGTAAAAGCATCAAACATCGCAGAGACCTAACAGCGCGCTGATATCAAGCGAAACAGTTTTGTATGTACAGCTTATTTACGCTGAGAAAAGAAAGAGAAGTGCTCGTAGCAGCGCCGTGCAATCATCCGCATAGCGTGACGCACGTAAACAATTTCAAACCTGAAGGACGATGGCGGCATAGATACTCACGTCCCCACGTGATCACATCGCTGCTGGCACGAGCGCTCCCTTTTTAACGAGAAACACCAGGCAACGGGTGCGCTCACATCAACAACGACTCTTATTGATCGTCGTCACATGATTGCGGCAGTCCGCAGTGCTGCTGCTACCGTTTTATCAGGGCGTATGAAAGTGTACGCATAGGTTAAGAATTGGGAAAAGTTCATATTGGGAGAGAAAGCTTTTTCAGGCAATAGTGAAGATGGGGGGCCTTTTCCGCAGCGAGGAAATGACACTCTGCCAGCTGTTTCTTCAGTCCGAAGCAGCGTACGGATGCGTGTCGGAGCTAGGCGAACTTGGTTTGGTCCAGTTCAGAGATGTAAGATTTTTTTGTTCTTGTTCACTTTGCTTTCGCATTGAGTCGTGATTAACACCGGTTAATCAAGCACGCACGCCTGCGTTTCGGTTTTCGCAGATGAATTTCTGACCGCATTTCACTGATTTCTGTCTGCCCCTTGTCTTGCCTCATTCTAGCTAAACCCAGACGTCAATGCATTTCAACGAAAGTTCGTGAATGAAGTTCGCCGCTGTGATGAAATGGAGCGGAAGCTACGTGAGTGTCGAACATTTTGTAGCTTGTGTTCTGTATTTTGCTTTTTCTTGTGTTCGTTTTTATCGTTTCTCACGACGCCCTCCAAACCGCCAGCTATCTCTTGCAATACGCGTGAAATTCTGCCCGAGTTGACTGCTGATGTAGGCGTGTTTGTTGTACTAGTTTTTTAATGTGCGGTTTCCCAGACGGAAAAGTGCGAATACATATACGTTAATTGTACCGAGATTCGGATACGATTCTGTGTTCTATATACTAAACTGGCATATTACGTCGGAAGCTACTGGGGGCTCCTTACAGCTTCGATTTCGCTTTCACTACTCCTCAGTGGCTAATAAGTGTTCATGCATTTAACCTGTTTCTTCCTCTAGCCGTGCCAGGTTGTTGGGAACGTCGCTGCCTTCTCATGGTTTTCAAACATTTTCTACGCACTGCCGACCTAAAGATTTGAGTTTGGTTGGTTATCATACTCTTCTTCCACGAAATCCAGGCTTTCTGGAAAAAGAGATCAAGAAGGATGGGATTCCAATGCTGGACATTGGTGACAACCCAGAAGCACCACAGCCCCGAGAAATGATAGACTTGGAGGTAAGTGTCTGTAGTTTCCTTACGACTCTTGCGTTGCTTTTGGAGACGGGTGTAAATAGTTGTCTGGTTTGCTATTTAGAACTCAGTCTTCACTGTGGAGTTACATTTGATGGCCAGCATCAGAATCCATTTGATTGCAGGGGCAGTTTTTCTGCACGAACTGTGGTGAGAGCCAAATGGTGATCACAAAGCACAGTTCTAGCTGGGGAAACCGGAGTTCTTGCTGTGGTGTGAGGTTGAGGTGGACCTAATAAAGAGCCAGGATTCATTGGCTGGAACTTTGATGAGGGACCTTTATTGACCCAGCGTACTGGTGTTTATATGTTTGCATCATGTGGCAAGCCTCGGGTTCACAGATGAGACAATTGCAAGAACACACAATCCTTTCAGACATGCGTTCTGTACTCAATTGAGAAAACTATAAAAATTTGTGTGACTATATATAGAAGCACCTGTTTCACGAACACAAAATGAATGGCTCAAGAACTTTCTGAAATGACGCACGCCCTACACTTCCACGCTTGGAATCGCAGCCTTATTCTTGTATCACACATTTAGGCACAATTTAACTTGTTTTTATCATTCGGAGTTGTTTCTGCAACAAGAACTCAGCTATATTGACCTTTAATTAAGCATTCTACTGCTTCAGATAAGCGACAGCAGCAGAAAACACTTCCAAAGCCGACTATATATAAATCTGCAACATTGATCTTTATTTCTTGTTTCGGGAAACTTTTTTTTTTTTTTCAGGGCATACTATAAGCCTGCCATTCTGTCCAGCAGGACCTTGAAATGTATTTCGCATTCCTGACTTTTCGAAAACACCACTGAACACCTAAAAAAAAAAAAGTCACGTGCACAATCGTAGATACCGTGTCACAAAAGGGATAAATCCAAGATGCACATTACAAGTGACGGGACACGACATGCTCATTGTAGTCTGAAAGTCTGTCGGTTTTGTCTCTTTTTTTTTCACTATGTTAACATGGAGAAGTTCAAAACCGACGTAAGCCAAAACTACTAGACAATGCTTGCCTCATATGGACAGTTGCTGGTTTTGCTCCTCATGTTGCAAAATTCTGCTTTTTTGGCTGTGTTGCTGCAGGTGGTTGGGTAAGTTTAGGTGATCAAGAGAGGCATATGCCTCTGCCGATACTTTCCAGTCGTTTATTTTGTTTATTCTTTACCCACAGCACCAATTTTGGCATAACAATGGGGGGGTTGATACGTGTAACATAACACAAAAAAGCAGGTAAATGAAATAAAAGAGAAAAGCAGCACAGTCACCTAGAGAATAATAGAAAAGAATAACAAATATCAATGCAGTACACATGTTAATGAACAAGTAATGCAACAAAAAACTTCTAATGTGTGCTATGTGTGTTCCATGCAAGTATACTATGCAAAGATGAGAACGAAAGTGGAATACACTATGAAACACAAGAAGCATGGCAGCTGCTCATAGATAACAGCTCCTAATCTAATGATGAAATGATGTGACCTGGCTCAAAGCGGAATAGAGCGCTTCATTTGATGAGATAGCCGTAACAATGGTTGGCAGATGGTTCCACTGAGTGGTTTTTTGAAAAAAAAAAAAGAGTTGCTGTATGCTGCCGCCCTGCATTTATATTCACATACTTTTTGGCCATGGTCAGGGCGTGCGGGTACATAGTAGTGTGGTTTGAAGATGTATGTGTCGTGTGGAATGCCAGTGTGGGAGTAGTGTATGTTATGCAAAAGTTTGAGCCCTAGCTTGGTTCTGCGGTTGTCTGATTCCCAAGCTAGAACCTTTTTAGCCATTTTTGCACTGAAGTTACAATGTTTAAATTACTTTCAAAGTATATATCAATCTGCCAAGGACTGCACTTTCTCAAGTTTTTCTTCACAAGCTATGTATGGTAGGTGGGTCCCACACTGTGCTAGCATACTCCAGTACTGACCGTACATATGTTTTGTAAAGAAGTTCTTGGGGAGGCTTGCGGAAAGGAACGCGTATTTCAGAGGAGAAATCCTAAGCTTTTGGAGACCTTTCCAACCGTATAACTTACATGGCAGCGCCAGCAGAGCGATGGCGGGAAATATATACCTAAATACTTGTATTGTGGGACTGCTTTAAGACACGCATTATTTATAATGTGTGTGGATACGTGTTTTGTATGTTTCCTTGAAAACTCCATGCACACAGTTTTATCCAAGTTAAGCTTCATTTTTCATTTTCCACCCCACTCGTAGATAGTTGGGTCTGATTAGTGACAGTTCATGCATCCTGTGTGAAAATGAAGTGCAGACATGGCATAACTGTCACTGTTCAGTTTGGTATGCCCTGAAGAATTTAAATGTGTATGCTTGATTTTCATGGAAACCTCTACACTTGAAAGGCAAATGACATGACCCTATTTAGGCACCCACTGTTCAGATGCTTCACCCCCTGTTTGGATTGGACGCAAAGTTTTGTTGCCTGCAGAAAGGCCATGTGGCCTGGATGCTCCCTTTTAGAGCTAAGTGGTAACTACGTAGCTCCTGATGGCGGCATTGCATCTTATCAAATGAGGTGCTTTGTTGTGCCCCCATAATTTGTGCCCTTCATCAGCACACTCTTGCAATTATTTTTCTATTGTGAAGTTTACCTCGAAGAATCCAAAGCCGCTCACGCAGGCAAGCAATGCCGCCAGATGGGGCTCAGAGCAGATGCACTTCTATGCCTGCCACTGAAATAATGAATTGAAGGCTGTGGTAAACTTGAAAAATTTTTTTTGAAGAAAGGAAATAGGGCAGTATCTGTCTCGCATATCCTATCTCAGTGGACACCCGAACCATGTGTTAAGGTAAGGGAGGAAGGTAGGAGTGAAAGAAGAGAGAAAGAGGTGCCATATTGGAGGACTGCGGAATAATTTCGGCCACCTGGATCCTTAACGTGCACTGACATCACACAGCACATCGGTGCCTTTTGCGTTTGTTTCGCCTCCATCGAAACGCGGCCGCTGCGGCCGGGTTCGAACCCGGGAACTCCGGCTCAGTAGCCGAGCGTCCTAACCACTGAGCCACCGACTTCTGCTGGAACAAATTACATTACTAGCTCGCGTTGTTGTGCTAAAGGAGGCTAGTTTAGGGCACATGGCACCTTGTTTCTGTCGGTATGCCTTCTTTATGCAAGTAGTGACCAGCAGAAGCAAGACCGGCAGTATAGGCTTCTTATCATCATTGGGGCAAGTTGCACATTTGGGTACCATGGTTTGGGCATCCTACGTGGCATGTTGTGTGTAGGAAATGCTTCTCATATTTCACTGTATCCATGCCCACATACTCGTGCACTGGGCAGGGGCACTGCGCTGTGCTGACTGCTTGGATGGAGGGATGGGCTGCAAGCGGCTCGTGTCTCAGTTGCATCTTGCCTCAGCAAATTTTAATTTATCAGCTAACTGATATATCAAATTATTTTGCTAATTTCAGTACAACCAGGTTTATCTGTATTCGCAAACCCAGTGGGGTTCATGCCGACACAACTCTTTTGAAGATTTATCTGCCTAGACATGCAAGCTATTGTTACAGGTACTAGCTACACTAACTGCAACCTTGTGGTTGAATAGGGCTGCTCATGTGGACTAAGCGCCCCTTTTACTTTTTTTTTCCAGGCTACATTTGAGAAGCTTGAGAATGAGCTGAAAGAGGTGAACACTAATGCTGAAGCTCTGAAGAAGACTTACCTCGAGCTTACTGAGCTGAAGCACATTCTGCGTAAAACGCAGGCCTTCTTTGATGAGGTACGTGCCTTCACTGTCATGCTGTAGCAGTATAGTGTCAAGTGCTTTGGTAACTTCATTCAGTCTGCCAATTTTATTTCTACATGCTGAAACCCTCTACTGCATGAAAACTTGGCATTAATTAGTCGTGCCTCCAGCTGCACCTAGTGAAATAAATGAGGCATATTGAAACAATTAAGAATTGTGAGGTATCATCTTAAAGATTAGAGAGAGAGCATCTTAGGCTAAGGTTGGTCACAGTCGTAAAACAATGGACTCCTGTGGTTGCCTTAAAACATTGGGTGTATGTTGCCCTCAGTCAGGATTTTCCTACAGCCTTGCTGCACAGCATGCATGGCATATTTCAACCAAGTTCAACCAGCCTAATGGTTGTCATGCTAGAGGCACGTCTGCTGATCATTTTTCATGTATAGTAATTGACTCTCCATAGATGAAACTAAGATTTGTGAACCGACTGCACTAATATACATGCAACTTTGCTTCCTTTGCTGTGCTCGCCACACTAATAGTATCTGGTTAATGTGGAGGTCTTTCTCTCTGGTCAGGTGGAAATGGAACAAAATCTCACATTCTGATATTCATTTCAGCCACAGTGCACTTGTAATGGTTTAACATCCCACAGCTGCACATGTGCTGTGAGGGATGTTACAGTGGAGGGCTCTGAATTAGTTTCGACAACTCAAGGTTTTTTAGCATGCACAGACATTGTGCAGCAAGTGAGCAATCCTGCGAGCTTTCGCTTAGCAGCCCATAACCACAGAGTCGGTGAAATGGGGGCATTCTTACAACATTGAGCTGGGAAAGCATGTCAGCAAGAGCACACAAACTACCAACCACTCATGTTTGCGGAGGTCAGCATCTTCAAGTCATCTGTGCAGGATAAAAAAATGGAATGCGTGGAAACCGTCTTGTGTTTTGAATGCATATGCAAAGCAGTGCAGTATGATCTTTCTGTGTTAGTTTTAGATGCAGGCCATTCCATAGTGACAACTGAAAATTCCCGTGAGAGTCATTGATGGCTCATTTGTTTCAAACTTCTCGCAGATTGAGGTGTGCACACTGTGCATATGTTGAAATGTAGCATTACAATGGCACTGAACTTCCCAGTCATGCTACTGGCATTTAATACTTGTGGAATATCACAGGATGTTACAGTTTATCATTACTGTGAAAATTGCACAAAATTAGAGGGATCTTTTTTCCTGAGTTTCATTTATGCAGAGTCCACCATATATTTGCAGAATGCCCAGACACTTGCAGAACTCAGCACTTTGCCTTGAACATATACTTGTGCTTGCATATGCACTTTATCATGTATACTGGTGTTCTGCAGGTTGTTTCAGCCCAAAAACAAAACTGTTGCATGCTGTGCAGCATGTAGAGCCAAGGAGTTGATTTAACCGTGTAATGCCCAAGCAGCAAAAACATTGGATAAAAGTCACGAACTTCAGTTCCATTATTGTTTTCTTCATTGCAGGAATGAAATAAATTAAGCTGGGAAAACAGTTTTCAAGTGCTTTAAGAGTGGTAAAATCACATCTACACTCAGATGCATACCGTAAACTAAAATTAAAAACTGTTCAATCACCTGCTTACACTGTGGTATGACTGTGGAAATTTCGAGCTGTTTTGCCATTATGGTTAGCTTTTGCAGTGAGTTATCTTTGAGCAAGTCTCCTGCATATCTTATAGCTGGTGCCTTGTTTTGATATAATATATGTTGGAAAAGGCCGTACCTGCAAAAATGAAAGCTTGTTAATTTTTATGGTCTCCATCTTGCATTATGCACTGGGCATTACAGGGTTTACAAGAGAGATTGTAGTGGGTAGGGGTGCAAAAGCAAATAAAAATAGGATTTATTTTTATGCATCCTTGCCAGTATTGTTTGAGGGACAACATTAGGTGCATAGGTGTAATCAGAGATAAAACTTTGCAGGATGTGGATTTGAAGGAAAGAATTTCATTGCCTCTCTACCCAGTTGGCGTTCATCCCAATGAGTGGAGCATGCTACATGCTTATATGCTTTTCCATGACCTGATTTCCCTGACAGGGCACAAATAAATTTCTTTTTGTGCAACCACATCCTACAAAGTTTTGTCCACGACTATAGAGCACTTTTAAGTATGACGCTAGGGGTATGCGCTCGTTTGCCAGCTGCTCCATCAGTTGATAGTCACGCTACGTCATCGAGAAAGCAGGCAGTTAAGTGATTCAGATTGCATTTCCTGACTTCAGCACCTTTTGAAATAGCTTTGTGTAAAACGTACACGGTAACATCTTTGCAATAAAAGAGCCGCACTTCTAGAATCACAGCGCATGGGAATTGGTACTGGGCTAAACTGGGATCTGTCGCATGCAGCTATTAGTTCATGAAGACAGTATTGCAGTTACCTGTACACTTTTGCCTTAAGGACCATTGTTTTGCGAGTTCAGCACTGGAAAATGGATAGGCATCAGAACATGTAATTGCACACTGGACAGCACTTGGCAAATGAGCATTTGAAACTGTGCTGGATCTAAAAAGCACATCTTCAGCATTTTGCTGACCACCTCTTTTGATGCGGGTCAGTGGTCCTTTGCTCTCGACTTTGTGATTAAATCCCTCTATTTTTTTCTGCTAAGCATTTGAGAGAATAAGCTGAGCTGTGGGCAGGCTGGCATCGCTTGCAGCTTAATAGCTTGTATGGAATGCATATTTTCTACTTGCCTAAGAGCCATATAGATAGCCGTAGAATGTAGTGCCCCTGTTAAGATTAGATTGCAGGTGGCTTTGAGCAGAGCAAAGGGCAACTGCAACAACCAGCCCCATTTTTTTCCTGTTTCAGTGTTTTTGCAGTAAGTCACTGTGCTCAATTTATTGTTCGATTAGATCTGTCTTATCAGAGCTTTGCAAGAATGACTGTGTATGTGTGTGTGTGTGTTTTTATCTTCCCAAGGAGCACATGTAATTGGCCCAATATTGTGCATGTATTGGCAAAGGCTGGTCCTACAAAGCGCCAATGCAAAGCCATTTTTTTGCAATATTGGGCTAATTACCTGTGCTGCCTGGGTTAATATACCCTTGGTGCAGGTAGCTGGAAATCTTTTCATTCAGTCTTGTCCTGGTTCCATCTTAGTTGCTGCATAGGCAGTGCGGCAGATTTACAAAGTAAGCTTGCCCCTATTGACCCAGTCACGAGATTTTTTTTTCGTTTCCCCTGCACAAAACATCAAAATTTCTTTTCGAGTGCTTGACCTCTAAACGAAGAATGTGACCACTTATGCTGGTGAAACTTAAATCTGCAGAGTTTGCCCTTGCTGAGAAAACTGCCAAACTATTTCTGGAAACAGACACATCAAAATGTCATGAGTTCAGATCAGGGTTGCAGAGAAAAAATTCCGGCTTTAAATTTCTGTGATAAAAGTTGTTTTTTTTTTTTGCTGAATGGGCATTAACATAGCCACAAAAGGCCCTACCATCAGATTTTGCAAACAAAAACCCAGTAGAGTTGCTGTCGGGGTCCCTTCGGAGAGTTTTTTGGAGAGGACTAAGATCGTTACTTGTGGGAGAATTGCCAGTGGACCAATGGGGAAACTGAAAGCTGCCTTGACTCCTCATGATGAGGGAAAAGAAATTTGTGGTCATTTAGCTGGCTACAAATACTGTTCTGAAGCAAATGCTATCTTGACATGTGGTCCCATCTAACCTGTGGCAGGGTACAGGTTAGCATGCAGGGCATGCTAACTGTACAGCTAAGGGTCTTGATCTAGCTGAAAACATTTTTTGTAAACTGCTGCCTGCCGTTTTGTACTGTGCCCTTGTTGGGGCCCAACGAAAGCAAGGCTGCATGCTAAAAATAAATGCTTGCAGCAGAGAGCACACTACCTGTGTAGCCAGGACTTGATTGAACTAATCAAGTACAGATTCCATCTGCCTTTGCAACCCTTTGTTTTACATTGGTGGGCAAGCAGCAGCTTTGTGCCAGTGTCACAAGTCTGTTACTTTAGGAGCCTTGCAAAGTTCAGTGCTAAACGTACAGATGCTGATTGATCACTCTACATTCTCTGGGTTAGCCTTGGTTTGTATAGGTTATTACGGGTCATGTGCTGCATTTTCAAGGTACGAGTTCTGTTGAGCTGACTTTTCGTTTCTTTCTTCCTTTCTTTCTCTCTTTCTTTCTTTTCGTATGCGGGAGGTGCGGGGTTCGATCCCCAGTGCCGCCGGGCACCCACCAGTGATACAATGGGTACAAGCTTTCCCCTGGTCTGGTGCTCGGCTTATTTAGGGTGAAATGCTTGGGAAATGGGTCTTTGACCCCACCTTGAGAAAAATAAAAATACCTTGTGACATGGCGCTCTTTGGCCATAGCTGCCCTTGCGCCACAAAAATCCATAATCATCATCATCCTTCTTTCTTTTCCGTTCACTTTGGCAACACAAAGAACTTAATGGAAGTTTGTCGGTTTTGCACTGGTTTCTATGAAAGCTGCTGCCTGCTCACAATTTGGCGTTGACAAATGGTGTTTCTCCCATGCAGGAAATGTTTTCCCACCCCAGTGATCTTTCTCTCTCTCTCTTCACATGGTGCTGTGTAGCGTTGCCCGTCTTCTTCTCTTGCCTTGCCTATCTACTTGTGTGCAACTAACCTGCTTTTCTCTCTCTGGCTTTGTTTTCTGCTTTGTTGAGGGGGGCAAAGTCTTTTTTCGCTAAGTTGAAGGGAGGGACAAGCCCTCACCACTTATTGGTCCAGAAGAATTGCTACACGTGGAACCAGACAGTGTGGGCTGTTGGGGGAGGAGAGGGGGGGTTGCATGTTGCACTTCGGGGAGAATTGTTATGTTACCCTTGTCTTCCTTGCATGTAGGCGTATGCTGCTGTTGAAAACCAACCTGTGCGTTAGGCACTTCATGTGCGGGTCAGCGGTGTGTCTGTCGCATTTATTATGTGCAGGGTTACGTCACTGGTCGGTGGCTGTTTTCATTGTTTTTTTACTTTTTCTTGCATGTAGTGGAGTAACTGGCTTAATGTGCTCCCCGTGCCCTATGTTCAGTGGAAGCAATGGCCTCTTCGATTACTGCGGTTAAGTTTGTCCTTATGTGCGCTAAAGTGCACTGCCTTGGATAAACGAGACTTAATGCCCCAGTTTGATGTAGCAGTGATAAGTGAAGCTGGCAGATACTGCTTCCCTCTCTACTTTTATGCAGTCACTATATATGCAATCACTAGGAATGGAATGTAGTAGTGCATGTTATGTCACCAAGTGTTTCTCATACTATTGCATGGGGCATTTACTGTCAAGAAACTCGTAAGTACAGAGAAGTAGGTTATTTTTTGTTGCGTTGGAATAGGGTGCGAAACCCTGCACATAACTTAGTGATGTGACAATATTGTGGATGGTTTGATGCAAGTCTTATGGGAGCCAGCCAGCGGCTCTTTTTTTTTGAGCCACTGCAGTGCATGTGTATGTAACGTGCTTTCATCCTTGTGGCTCTCTGCGTGGAGCAAAGCAGGGCTGCCTCCCAGTGTGCATTGCAGGGCAATGCTGGGCTTGTCAGGAGAGCCCCAGCAGCTCTCCATCTGTGGATGTCTGTTTCAGCTGCAGAGTATGCATGGGTGCACGCGTCCGCCTTGTGCTCACTGGGGAACGCCTTGTAGCATTTTATGGTCTTGAGCAAGTTGCGGCTGCAGAATCAAGCTGAGGTGCCTGCACCTAGGTGCAAGCCTCCGCTTTTACAGGGTTGGCAAGACCTGAGCGGGGCTGCTTGGTTGATATATTTTCTTTTTGCAGCTTTGGCATTGCGAGACCTAGGTTTGCACCTTTGTTGATTGTTCCGCTGCACTTCCAAGTAGGTGATGACCAGACTGCCTTGCACGAGTGTCTCAAGCTGTCAGATAGCTGAGGAATATAGACGTCTGTGGGGGCCCCATCCTGCTCCTTTTCCTGTAGAACCTGCTCCTTCCTTAGTTTTCCTTGTGGTTGTGTAATAGTGGAAAGCTTCCCTGGCTTGAGGTGAAAAGGCTTTCCTGCTTTTATTTTCTAGGTTCTAACCCCCTTGTCACGTCCATTTGACACATTCCTCCTTCTTGCTTCATTGCACTTTTCCCAATGCTGTACATGCAGTTTAACCTTTACGTCTGTGCTCGTCTTGATTAGGACAGCCTCCTGTAATGTCTGTCGTGCACATTGTTTGTAGTGCAGACTGGTGGACAAGAAAACTAATCACACTAAAGCCACTGTAAAATGCCGGGATCCAGCAGATGTCTTAATTTATTGCCTCCCTTGGAACCCTGTCCTCCTCGCCTGAACTGCATTCTAAGGCATTCTGTCTCCGCCACTTGACTCACTGTTCCTTTGCTGCAGTCATCCTTGCTTCAGAAAACAGGCTCTTTTGCCATCTTCATTTCACATTCGTAATTTTTTTGCTTAATGAGGATTGTGCAAACATTTCAAAAAGTTTCTTCAACACGTAATGGGTAAGTGGCAGAAAAGTTGTTGATAGCCTTCTGCATGGTGCAACAGTTCTGCATAATCACAGTGCCCTGGATATCGATGCATCATACGTACAGATGACTGTGTCGTGACTGCTTTCGTGAGCCTGCAGTCAAAGGTTGCACTGTGCCTCGCTCATTGCAAAAAAAAACTTGTAATAGGGTGAAGTAGAGATGCTAAAGCAAACACTCCACAGTGAAAACTGCAGTGCAACCACTGTACAGAACCTTCAAGCTATAATGAGGAATATTGCAAAAAAAAAAAAATGGAACCTTCAAACACCTTCAACAAGCACACTGTCATGGTTTTTGGGATTAAGTTACGCAGATCTTAGACTGAAAATCAGCTCTGAAGTTGGCTGAGCATTATTCTTAATACTCTATTACGGTTCGCACATGTGGAGAGGCGAGGCACAATTTACTTTACACGCCTTTATAGTGACAAAAATGTACATCTGAATTTTTCGGCACCATGTCATTTAGTTGAACCACAAGGTGTGGCTTCTCTGGTTACAGTGCTGCAAAGGAACTGAGGGCTTGCATGTACTTCGTAGACTAGAGACTATAAAGTCTTGGTTTTAATGCAGCCAGAAAAGTGGCCAGAGTAGCAGCTAGAATATAGGCGTGCACATTTATTTCACATATTTTGCACTGTGAAGGTGCCAGAGCATGAATGTATCAGTGAAGACTCATTGCAGAAAAGCAGGACAGGTTTGTCTTCAATCTCTTGTGCTGTCTTTTCACCACCTGTTCTTTCATTTTTCACCTTTGTTCTCACCCATTTTTCTTCCTCTGCTAATCTCTCCCCATTCAAGCATGGGTAAGGGCAGATGAGGACACTGCCTGGAGCTTTGAAAGGATGTCCACGTAAGCAGATTACAGTTAGGCCATATGAGCATGTCAATTTATCTAACCAGTTGACTAAAGGGACCCAAAAGATGGCTTCCTTGCATAATTGTGTATCCATTTGCCAATAGTGGAGGTCAGAATGTAAAGACCACTTTAACTGCATCTGCATGTTTTTGTCCTTATTGAGCATATAAAACATGCCTTTAGTGAAATTGCTGTTGTTATTGGAGTGCTCTAATTTAGCCGGAGCATTTTTAGTTGCATTCAAACCACAGGCACATCTTGTCTGCTTGTAGTGCAATTGTGAGTGCAATCTTCTGCTTAATTGATGCTGTCTGAGCTTGCGTTTACTTTCAGTTCATGCAGATTCTCTGTCATATTTATGCCTTCTGGTCATCGAAAGTATTTCTGGTAAACTTATTTTTAAAGGAGCTTTTCATCTTGGTCAGTTCATCTATGTAGCAATGTTTTCTTTTGTCCACACTTATGACTGAACTTTCCCGAGCTAATTCTCAGCTAAAGCACGACTAACTTTGAGGAATATGACTAGTTTATGGGGAGCTCCTTCATTTGGAAGGCTAAGGATGCAAGCTTTTGTGTGCCTTTGGGAATATCCTTCAGAAAAAAAAGTTAGTCTTGTTCTGCATTAGGTGCATGCAATACATATGATGCAAATGCTGCATGCCGGCACTTGTTTCTTTTCTTTGCATTTGTTTTGCTTGTAATGTGTTGTCAGGCATGATGTGTTAATCTTGCATGGCTTGCCTCTTTCTTCCTTTTTATCTTCTTTTCTTTTGACTTAGGCTTGCCCATTTTCCTCTCCTGCTTATTATGTGTAGGCATTTAGAGTGAGTTTATTTGAACACGGTGTTTGGGCTGCAAGAACGAAAATTGATTGATCTACGCAATAATTTGTGACAGTGTGCAGATTAGAGTTGCACAGTACAAACTATAGAGGAAATTCAGCAGAAGCAGTGAAACTATTTCTTAGTGTAACGAACTGCACTGTAAACTGTACTTGAGCAGCAGCGAAACATTATTGAAACCTCCTTAATATCATTGTATTTCTTAGCATGGGGAACATACGAAACATAGAGCGGAGAGTAGAGAAGGATGTTAAGGGATATAAACTGTCTGGGAGGCCTCTAAAAAGTTTAGTAGTGTTTTTGTATCACTAGTATGAAGTGCTTCCTTACTGACAGTATATTTCTTTGTACTTTCGTAGATCGTTCACCCAGTAGCTGGACTTTCGGTGGACTTTTTCATGCTAGATGTTGGGAGGTTTGCGTTGTGGCAGTGGCAGTGGTACTTTAGTTGTTGAGCTACAGTGCAGGAGCTCTGCGTACATTATACTGCACATTTTTTAAAAGCTCTTCTTGCGTAGATCAAACTTTTAATAGCTTTGAAGTGTAACATGCGTGCATCTTTACTGTTCGGGAGGCCATTTGCCACTGCAAAGACTTCTTTAAGCTGGCTCTTATGTCCCCGTTTTAGGGGGAGTAAAAGATGTTGCAGGAAAGGGAAAATGGACTAGCCTCAATTTGTGTGTTTACTTCCCTATTAGTTCTCCCATCCTCTCCCCATCTCCCCTCCCCCCTAATGGGCCGTGGGGACAGAAGAGCAGGCTTGTGCGTACAATGCGGGTGCGTTTGTCACACCAGGCGGAATTTCATCACCGTGCACAGATGCACGACCCGAGTGCCCAGGAAGAGCACGTCATGCTGCTGGGAGACGAGGGCCTCAGGGCCGGCGGACAGGCCCTCAGGCTCGGGTGAGCGGACTATGTCGGGGCGCATGCTGTACGAGAGAACCTTTGCGCTGCAAGGTTGTGGCACCCAGGTCTATTGGCACATGTGCTGATATAGGTGCTGCAGTAAGCTCACGGTGTTTGGAGCTGCTGTTGAGTTGAGTGGAGCTGCCGCTAGGTTTGCTGGTATTCTGTAGGCGCGAGGCGCACTGTGCTGATGCACAAAAGCGAACAGGAGAGGGCACAGAATTTGTGCACATATCTGCCTGTCTTGTTTCTGTGAAATTTCCTGTTTGCTTTTGCACATCAGTATAATATAGTACGCCTCATACCTACAGAATAAACAGCCGACTAGCCACTTTTGTAGCTTTGGTTGTTAGTGTATCCTTATGCTTGGGGGTTCAGGTGCATCTGGAGATGTATAGTCTTATTGGTAACTGCTGCTGGGCAGGGATTTGGCCGTGAACCAGTGGCCTGAGCATGCTCCCTCAGTGCCACTGGCATATGCTTAGCTTAAGCAGGTTAAGCAGATTGTGGAGGCTTGCTGTAGGCGTCATGTAGACTCCCCTGCACTTAAGTTTACAGAGTTGCTCCAACCACTCTGCACCTATGATGGCACGTTATGATCTGGTAACCCCAGTAGTGTCTGGCCTGATAGTTTTTTTACCTATGTGGCAGTCACCTCACATGAGTAGACGACCTAAGTGGCAGCCTGCAAAGCTGTCTTTTAGTGTGTTGCTTTGCTGGGGCTTTTGTTGTAAAGGTGGCAGGCAGCCAAGCTTAGCGTCACTTTCAACGAGTGGACTCTTGCCTTGTAAAGTCACTTGGCAGCGATGTGCCAAGTGTCATTGGAATTGATGTTGATGATGACTGAAAGCTAATAAGCACAGCACACACAATAAACAGCATTTTAGCACACGTTTACTGATGTAATGAAGTATTGCAATTCAAGACAAGCGTGAAGCATAATAGTGCCCTGTCAGGCAAAATAGCACAATGTTTTTTGCTCTTCCTGTGCCTATTATGGTCTTAAAAGCTACTTTTTAACACCAAAATTTAATGTATTTTATAACACATCTGCACCCTCTCATGCAGGTACTTTTAGTACTGTAATTCCTAGAGCAGTGGTATGAAGTTGCACACGTAGACTGCATGAAATGTGTTCAGGCTGAGCGAAGGCAGTTTGCTGAACTTGCTTCGAGGCGAATGTCACTGAAGTGTGCCATTGCCATGTGGCACTGCATGAGTGACACCAAAGGGGAGTCACACTTGTGTCGGGCACTTTTGCCTTTCCCAGTTGTCCTTTTGTGTCATCCTTTTCGAGAGTTTCTTGGTCATGAGGCTTGATTCTTGCTCTGCTGTGCAGCTTGTATAGCATTCCCAGTGCTCAAGAGTTTTTGGAGATGAGAACTTGCCTGCTCAGGCTGCCAGAGCTTTGAGGTACAGGGGAAGGTGCCAGACATACACCGCACAGCCTTGCAGCAAGCTTTATACCCTGGGAATGTTTCTAAAAGATGGCATGTGGCAATGCTAAAGTCCTACACGACTATATGGTCCATTATTGTGTTTAAGCAGGAAGCCAATGTATGAAAGTTTAGAAT
Organism: Amblyomma americanum; assembly: GCF_052857255.1. Classification (NCBI taxonomy): domain Eukaryota; kingdom Metazoa; phylum Arthropoda; class Arachnida; order Ixodida; family Ixodidae; genus Amblyomma; species Amblyomma americanum. The sequence continues at coordinate 108,763,691 of NC_135502.1, read as the reverse complement.
CTACACATATTTCAACTTGACTACATAAAGACAATTGAGCTAGTGTACGTGTTGAGACTAATATCTAGTTTTCATCATTTGCTTCAGTTTCTGTTAATGTGCCAGAGTCAGGATTTGTCAGAAAAGGTAGATTTGTTGAAGACTATAATTTAAGTCCATCATTTGAGCTTCCTACTTACACTTCTGCCTGCTTAACGGTAAAGTGACTGCCACGTTTCATGTTTGTGCTTAGCTGATTTGTTCAGTGAGGTTTGCAGCTGTCTAGTTCAAGCTAGAAAGGAGTTAATGTAGTCTTTCATGAATAGCAGTATGGTCTGGAAGCATGTACTCTGCCTTCTCCTTTCATTGCTGATGGCACCGTAATGGTGGTTGAAATAAAAAGCTACTGGCACTGTCGGGGTCTTTTTTTTTTTTTTATGGGCGTGGTCTTAACGTGGAGCAGTAGAGAAATGTTAGAGGACTTTTACGTTTGAATGCTCTCATAGGTGCCATGCAATTGGAATTAGGAACCCACTTCAGCAGAAAATATAAATCTGAATCTGTGATCAGTGTAGACAGTTGTCAACAAGTTTAAATTGTACACGCAACTTCCAGCTTTGCAATCATGTCAAGCTAGAATTTACGCCTGTCTTCTTATCGTGCAGTCTAAGGTTATAGAAAAAAAGAAGCAGACAGTCACGATTCTATGCCAAGGCTTCTTAGTAAGCTGTTTGCTGGTTCGCTAGTTGTCTGCATGGCATACATACAGAAATGCTTCTTATGTGTTGGTCTTTGCTGCCCATGCATTGACTTGCCCCGTGGGCAAGGGCATGGTAGTTGACCTTAACATTCTGGCAGGCCTCGCTCATTTTGTGGCCACATATTATAAGCTGCCCTAACAATAACACTCATCTTTTGGTTATAGTTGTGATGTTCTGCTGTGTGCATGCAGGGTACTGGGTGTAGCACATGAGGGATTAGCACTTATCTTCATAAAATGTAAGACTAACCCAAATTTTCCTAATATTGATAGCAACGGCGCTGATTTTTATAAATTTTATGGGCATTGACAGGGACTGGGATAGGAACTGGATGAGGTGTTCTTATTCAGTTCTCATCTGTGTCCATCATTGCATGGTTGTAATACAGCATTGCGATTACGAAGTAGCCTTTTTCTTTGTTATACAGAAGGCTGAGAGTGAAATTTGCTTTTTTTTGTTGGTAATCCCTGCCATAGCCTTGAGTAGATCAGATGCACTTTACGTTACCATATAGAGCACTTTGGGCCAAACTTAACATTGCATGTCTAACAATGCCACATTTTATGCTTGGCCTTACAGTGTGGTTTCTAACAGCCACCTTTCTTGTACAGGTCTGGATGTTGCTTGCACAACTAAGAGACGCTCAACTCGTGTTGTCGCTTGATATCTTCGCATGTGTGCATCTAAACATGTAACATTGTCATTTGCCAGTTCTCTAGGTTTGCACAGTTTTGCTTTGCTAGATTGGGGGTACTTGTAGCATCGTGACATTAAGGCGTGGAAAGTCTGAGAACGATAAGTTGCTGAGCTTGCTGGTTTTCAGACAGCGTGCAAAATCTGTTAGAATTTGTTCTGCTCCTATTTGGTAGATGTATCTCCTGTATTTTTTTTTTGTGATGAGAAAAGTACATTCCTCATCTAAATTTTATCCTTAGGCTTCTCTTCTTGTGAAGGGTATTCTGTATACAAGCGAAGTAGTTATAGTATGCTTTGCATTGTTTTTGGGTTCGTGCATTACACTTTGCATTAGGGTAAATGACAGTTGCATGTCTGAGTTTCATGCATGTTGTCATGTATGTTGTTTGTATGAAATATAACCCACCACTCTTCCAGCTAGAGTGTGCTGAACTGTATCGCAGTGCTGGAGCTTATAGTAGGAGATCTGGTATTAGTGCATTGACTAGGCTCTTGACTGCATTGTGCCCTGAGTGCCCGAGGTGTGTTGTGTGGAATACTTGCCGGCACACTCCAGGGTTGAATGTGGCAGCTCAGTGTGGACACTGTTGACAGTGATCTGTCGTCTGATGTGTCTTGTGCCAGTGATCTGTCAAGCATATTTGTGGCAAAGCCTCCCATGTTCCTTTTTCTTCGCACTAACACCTCTGCTGCACAGACTCCAACCTGCTGTAGCAGCCTTGTTTCTAGCTCCAAGCATTTTTTCCCCTTCCATGCTGTGGGCAGTTCCCTTTGCCACCCCGAATCCTCCTCATGGTGTTGTTGTGGCATGCATCTGTTGGTGTGCGTACTCTGCGCTCTCCAGCCTTACCTGACCTTCCTTCTGTGGGGATTGTCATGCCAAGAACAGAGCGTCTCACGTCTTTCTGCCGGTTGGCATTAATGCAGCAGTCGCATGCTCGGACCATGGACTTAGAGCACATGAATCTCCAATTGGTGCCTAGCGAAATGACTGCATCTTCGTCCATGCAACTTGGGTAGGTCACCTGCCATTCTGTCTCGCACATAGTTTTCTGAGCCGCAGACTGTCTCTGAGCTTGGTGCAGGTGAAGTGCTCGAGTGAACGGGTTTCTGCATGATGGCAAACCCTAGCTTTTGGTGCAGGTCGAGCCCGGCGGGGTGCCCCTTTCAGCTGCATAGTCTGCTATCACTGACTCTTCACCATCCCTGGAATTTCTCTCGCTGAACCATGCGCTTTTTTGCGTCCCGTTGTTGGCACAGTGCACGCATTGTTTTTCTGGCAGTTGTAGGTACTTTACCATCTTGAACGTAGAAACTTCCCAAAGTGACCAGCTGTCCAAAAGGCAGAGGTTTCCTACTCCATCCATTTCACATATGCCTTGTGCATTTTGAACGGTAACAAACTAAATTGCCAAATTCCTTCCATTGCAGCCTTCTGCCCATTTGGCTTAGAATGTCACGGTGCCTCTAGAGGTCATTTTTGCGAACAGTATAGTTTGTCCTGTGCTTCAAAAAAACTACATTTTCTTGCCATGCTGTATAAAAAAGTAACTAGGATAGTTATCATGTAGGGCTTCATTCAGTGGCATGGGTGCACTTATGTGCCACCCCTAAGTGATTGGCTGAGATGCACCCCATTTAATCACATGACTGAAAGGCAAGTTTTGGTTGCTTACACCAGCGTTAAAGGGACACTGATGACAAATAAAGTTGACCTGTATTGATACAGTACCGCATTCTGATAAGAGATCAACCACTCTTGCAGAAAATGGAGCTTTTATAAGCTAGAAAGACACACATAAAAAAACGAAGTTCAAGTGGCCCAACCACTGGCAGATATCAAGTAAAATGTGTGCGTCGAAACAGATTCTTGTGCCCGGATGCCAGAAGCCATGCTACACCGCCATTCACTTCAGAACATTGGCAACCAGTCCTGTTCGGTTAAGGGCATCATGAGTTTGCATGAACTGACGAAGACGATTTTTAAATCCAATTTTCTCGCCAATAAATGCATTTTTTGCTGCCGTACAAACATAACTGTAGCCAGAGAATTTATTTTTACTGAGAACACTAATTGAATGTAGTTGTTCTTGGTGTCCCTTTAATTAGTCTTCAAAAACTGCACGAAAAGTGACGGCAGGAAGGAAAGAGGACAGACACGCAAAGACGGCGCAGTGTATGTTTCCTCATTTTGTTCCTCATTTTTTCAGGCAGCTTTTTGGAGATGAACGAATTGCACCAACTGGCCTGCCAATAAACTGTCCCTTTAACGCTGGAAGTATCACTAGTCGTGAAAAGACCACTCTGATTCAGTTACGTTGTGAAAGCTCCTAAAAGCTCCTTTATTTATGATTGATGCTATTTCAAGGCATGCGAGGCAGTGCTTAGTGCACATGCCAAATTATGGCTGTACTTCTGCATGCTTACCATTGCTCTATGCAGGCTACTGTGGCATTGCACTCACGGGGTCTAGTTTAGTGGATAACTTTTGCATGCTTTTATTTTTTTGCACATTGCAACCTCTGACGACACTTGCCAGCGCATGCCCTGAACTGCGTTTGGTAAAGCATTGCACTTGCACCTTGCAGATTGTTTTGGTTGTTTGAAATGAGCCTCTGTGCACCTTAGTCGCGGAAGTCTGCCACGGATGCCACCAGCTGCTGTAGAGGCCTTGGCAAGTTAGGCATTGCTGGAACACTGGAGACGCGTATTGAAGTTAATTTTTTGCGAATGTATAGGCAGCTCAACAGTGCTGAAATTGTGCACACTCACTGCTAGTGTGCCTGTACCATGCTCTAGGAATCTGGTGATATGTGTTCGGTCACTTCGTGCTGCTGGGATGAAAATTTTCTAAGCGCAGTAACGTGCAGTGAGAGAAAGATGCATTTAAACCTTTAGATGACTTTGATGAGGCTTTCATATCTGCGGCTTTATTTCTTTTAAAAAATGTGCTGTTTGTAAGACTTCTGAACATTGCCTTTTTCGTGCAAGCTGCCAGTGACAGGACTGCCTCAGTCACTTCTCCTGTTTCATATAGTCGCCACTTGTATGTTTGTGCCCAAAATTTCAGGTGTTTTTTTTATTAATATATCAGGTAAAAACAGTATTCTAAATTTAAGAATGTTTTCTGTTTCCTGCCTTTTCACTTAAAATCATTTCTTTTAAACATTTCTTGGCCTTTAAATTGGTGCATAAAGGTTGACACCTGGTACCAATCAGTGAAATCCAGTGCAGATAGTTGACGTGATAAAGCCTGCGGAATGAATGAACAGAAAGCAGAAAGTTCAGAGAGTGATTTAATCGAGATGAAGTGGAAAGACAGCACTGCATCATTGGGCAGTAAAGCCACAACATCCACTTGGGCCCACTCCTCCCCACTAGTTGCATATAGCCTCTCTGTCCACACGTTTATAAATCTCGTATTTGATGCTCATTAGTTCGTCTTGATTCTTGGCAATAATGCCTGCTGGCTACCATTAATTGTAGGGTATTCTTATTGGAGAGCATTTCATGGCACAATCTGACAGCCTTTGGCTGGAAGTCTCTGGCCATGTGGAGGAGGAGCGGAGGCATTTCATAAACCATAATAGTGAACTGTCGCTGTCTTCAGTGCCGTTACCTTGAATGTTTTACTACTCTGTGCCCATCTCTCTTCCCTCCACGTTGGGGGCAGTTTTAATTAGCTGCTATGTATGTTAATAGCATACTTAGAAAGCATCTAAACTACCCCATTTTTGGAAGAAGGGTGGGTTAATTAAGGGGACTAAACAAAGTAGTCTTTGCCTGTGCAGCTTGTCATAGCATTGTTTTCTTGTAACTTGTCTCGTGTATGTGCTAACAGTGTTATGTGTGCGCGTCGCTGCCACGGTGCTTGCATTGGACAGGTTTGTGGCTGGAGTGGTTCTGCGGGAGCGGCTTCCATCTTTCGAGCGCATGCTGTGGCGCGTGTGTCGTGGCAACGTGTTCCTTCGCCAAGCAGCCATTGAAACCCCACTGGAGGACCCAGTCACTGTGAGTATACTGTGCACTTTTCTTTTTTTTTACTCTATTCTAAGCTGTTCTTGCAAAGTAGCTTGCAATGTAGCTTGCTTGGAGGTCCATTTATTCATCCTGTTTCGTTCGACATCACATCACTTCAAAAATTGAGTTGCGTGGTTGCTAGGCATGTGGCTTTTGTGGATGGGCAGTAGATGCAAGTGCTTGTAGGTATCTACTGAAGTCATTGGCCTAGTTAATATCGTAATATTATTAATAGCTTGCAGTGAGTATCTGGTAAGATGTCGGTACAAAATGCCTCCCTTGTGGTGTTGCCACAAGAAAAACTTGCATAGAGTTCATTGGCTTGCATGAACTGAATACATGCTCATAAGTTTTAGCTTTAAGAACAAGGCGCAACTAAAAGAATATTCTGAATGGAACAGACTGCACACAGAGTGCAGAATAAGTACGTAAATCACAAAGTACAGAGTTTCAAATCGTACTTGTTAAAACTGCCATATCCTGATGTGTGATGTCTTTTTCAACCCAGGGTGACCAAGTCTACAAGACTGTGTTCATTATTTTTTTCCAAGGAGAGCAGCTCAAGACAAGAGTGAAAAAGATTTGTGAAGGGTAGGAGACTGAATTTTCTTTCCATTCTGCCTCATACACTATTTAGACAGCTTCAAAAATGTGACATTTAAGTTTTGAGTTTGACTGATGGGTGCATTATGCGCAACCCTAATTAGTGTTTGCGGGAATGCTAGAGCACATTGTAGGTCGCTTAATTGTCATCACACGTTGACTATGCGATAGTATTGGACATTCAACTGAATTTCACTGCTTCTCATCTCCCGCCATTCGTGTGGCTAGCTGCTTGCTTGTCTGTTGGCACTTCACGCACACTCGGATGGAAGTTAATTATGACGGCTTCCAAGCTGCAGCGCAAGGGCCCAGCAGTTTAACGTGTGTGAGGGCGGTTGGTCGATGAATACGACATTCCAAGCATAGCGTAAGAGACTGGCAGTATAACATGCGGGATGTTAAGCTGCGGCAATGGCGTAGTATGAAGCACTGGCCAGCAGAACTGATCTGTTCGCGCCGCTGAGGGTTCAAATCTCGCTCCCCCGGCTATGAAGTTTATTTTTTAGTTTCTTCCCTAGGTGTGGCATCGGTCATCACTTGAAGCCGGCTTTTGGCTGTAATGAGGTTCTCATGCTATTGCATAAAATCAGTGTAGAAACAGTGCAAAAACACTTTCGTGCTGACACTTTTGTGCCAAGAACCGAAGGTACTCCAGCTTCCAACATGGCATGCCTCCTAACCAGTCTGTGTTTGCACAAAAATTAATTATTAGTGGCTGGAAATGCAGTGCAGACTATCATAAGCCCATGGCCACAATGGAAACTGACATGGAAAGCTTTATGCACATGTGATTCTGTTTCTACTGCATATTCCACTAATTTTTCATCACAAAAGGGATGGAAGTCCTGAGGGGTCACAAAAAGAAATATAAATTGAGAAATCAAAAAAGTTATCTAAATTAGCAGTTTTATATTCCTCATCCCCCCTCCCCCCTTAACCAGCATTTAATGGTTGAGTGAGGAGTCTTCAGTCAAGGGGCTTGATTTTTTTCGGTTGGCTGCGATTTTGCAGCGATTTTCATGTGCTGCTCTGGGGGTTATGTTACATATTGTACATATTGTGAATGGCATGCTAGATCTTCAAGGACCCAAATGATGGTGCATTTTTGAAGCACACTAATGTTGACGTCCGCAGTTTTGACTGCAAAATACACATAACGAAGAAATTAAGGCTTGGAAAGAAATAGTGCTCTGTGTTTACTTTTCAGTATCAGTATATCTCATGTGAATTCTAATGGCAGATCGAGAGCGCTCCGCCGGATCACAAACGGAGCGCGTAGTTCAGGCGGAGATCACTCCCTCCCATTTTGCCAATGGAATGCATGCGCTCTTCAGCGCAAGAATAGCCTGAAGTTCCGGCAACATGGCGGCGCCCATCGAAGCGCGGCCTCTCGCTTCACCAGCGATTCGTCCTTGCCGCCACTCTGTCTCTCACGTTCACGGCAAACAAAAAGCGCACGAAGCTTTCGCTTTGTGTGATGATGCCCGCACCACAAAATTCTAGTGATGAAACGCGCCAAATTTTCAGATTGCTTCCTTATTTACAGAGCTGCTAGGCATATAGAAGCCTCTGAATAAAATTTCTTGTAGTTGCGAGTAGCGGTGTGTCCCCTCTGTGTCGTCGTTTGATAGCGCCAGGTTTTTTCATAATGAGGCTTAGAGAGTATGCGTCGTCTGACGTCAGAAAGCGCGGGAGGTTCAAACAAGTCAACGATTTCGGTCTAAAAAGCAGTCACAAAGAATTGACCGCGATGGAATTGACATCCTGTTAAGAAAATGTTTTGTTTTAACTTGTGCAGACGCAAACAAAACGAAAAATAATTACATTTGGGACAATTCAATTTTAAAAAAAGTCAAAAATACTGCTTGTACATTGCCCGGATCACCGCGTAGCGACGACAGGAAGGCAGCGGCCGGTCGTGACCGGAAGCAGACGCGGGAAACTAAAACGTCGCGAGGGGTGCCGGTCAAATCTGCCGATTTCAGCGGAGCAAATATCGCTGCTCCACGGAGCGATCCGGGATCGACGTCTGATCCCGATCTGCCATTGGAACAGACAACTCGCACTCCCATTTTGCCATTAGAATACGATTGCTCCCAACAGAGCAGAAAAACTTGATCCGGATCTGCCATTGGAATTCAACATCAGTATATGGAACAGTCTCGCATAATTTTCTGGTATCCTTTCTACATTTTACAATGAGCATTGGCAAAACTAAGTTTGCGAAGCTTTTTGTCATTGGTGGCTTGTTGTGCATCATATTTTGATGCGTTTTGCAAGGTTAAATGTTTACTTAGCACATAAAACTGGTTCGACTAATGTCGAGCCTGTGTATATCGAATTATTGGCTCTACTGAACGCGTAGATTGTCCCCTAAAAAATTCTATGTAAAACTATAGGAAAGTGGCATACTATCTTGAGCTCCAATTTCTCCAGTCACTTGACATATCGAACTGCACTTGCCATGCCCGTGCACTTGGCGCTTCTCCTAACGGCGCTTTTCGATCACTTTTCACGAGCGAAAACAGGTCTGCTGCGCGGCCTTGGGCACCTGCTGACAGCTCTGGTGCTGTGAAACCATGTGATACCTTGAATGTGGGGTGTGCATGAGAGTGGCGTCTGATATCTTGTAATCATTTTCCAAGCTCCATCACTGCTATGCCATGAAGCCAGCCTAAAGTCTAGCAGTGGCCCTCGCCTGGCGTGCTTCGCTGCCGAAGGCGTAGCAGGCACCAACTGTATCTCAGTTTTAATGAGCAATTATTCTATTTATAGTGTACCGGTAACAGGATTAGACATCTTATTGCCGCGAATATTTGCAGTGTTTGTTCGTTTTTCAAATCTGCCGCCACACCATTTTATCGCTTTGTTTGCGACGCAAGACGCGACTAGATTTATCTCGATTGATCGCAGCCAGGCAGAGCTAATTCTGTGTTGTTCCGGAATGTTCTAGTAACTTTGCGCTCTTTATCTCGAAAGTTCGCTATCAGCTTTAAATTGAGCACGGCCAACAGCGGCGGGCATTCTGTTCGACGACCGCCGAGCACGCTTGTCGCTTCGCCACCACCGAGTGATTCAGTCCATTTTGGTTGCAAGTCAGCCCAATAAACAGTTTTCTTTTAGAAGACCATTTCGTCCGTCTTCATCGCTGCTTCGACTGCCGTCACCACTACATGACATCTGGTGGAGGTGCGGGGTAGCCTTCCATGTTCCGGACGCCTCCTTCAAGTCGTGAAGCCAGCCCTCAGCGATTTGCACCCGAGGACGAGCCAGCAGCTCAGCGAGCCAGCCGACGTCTCCAGGGAGAGGAGCCTGAGTTCGGGAAACTGCCGGACCGCGCCAGACAGCGAAAAGACGCTGCTACGAGCACCGCAACCTCGCCGAAGATGTCGACACCGATCATACTACAGCAGCCGTGGGTGCCGCCAACTTTCAATGGATCCCTAGGCGAAGACCCTGAAGAATGGTTGGATCAATTTGAGCGCGTGGCGTCATTCAACAAGTGGGATGATGCGGCAAAAATTGAACACGTGTTCTTCTCACTGGATGGCTCCGCACGCACGTGGTACGAAAACTACGAGTCGTCCCTTACGACATGGGAGCTATTCAAGAGAGAACTATTGAAGGTATGCACCAGTGTCCTGAGGAAAGAAAGAGCCGAACGACTCCTCAAGTCCAGGATCCAGCTTCCGAATGAGCCCGTCTGTGGTTACGTCGAGGAGATGAAGCGCCTATTTCGCCGCGCCGACCCTGGGATGACCGAGGAAAAGAAAGTTCAATTTTTAATGCGCAGCGTAAAAGAACAACCCTTCGGCAGCCTCGTCCGCCAGCCGCCAACAACAGTCGAGGAATTCATGCAAGAAGCCTGCACGATTGAGAAGACCCTCAACGTCCGAGATCGGCAGTACAATCGCCCTTCCTCTGCCTGTGCAATCCATTCGGACGCGCCGGTCACCACCAGCGACAGCTTGCGAGAAGTTATCCGCGAAATCGTCCGAGAGGAGCTACGCCGATTACTGCCATCCTCCCCACAGCCACAAGCAGCGACTCTGATGGACGTGGTACTAGAAGAAGTGCAGCAGGCACTTGGCACCCCGACGGCCACAGAACCCTAGGCCATGACCTACGCCGCTGCAGTAAGGACTGCCCAGCCCCAACGACAACCCCCACGTCCTCCCCGAGATGAGCCACTTGTTCCACAACGCCGCCTCCCAGCCCCCGCCCGCCCAGCCTATGACCGGCGCTCAAGCCCCAGGAAATGCGACGCCTGGAGGACTTCCAACAACTGGCCGTTGTGCTTCCATTGCGGTGAGGCCGGCCATATTCTTCGTCACTTCCCGTATCGACATATCAGTCTTCGAGGATTTGCCGTTAACGCCCCACGACCACGCCTCGGACAACGTCCGCAGGAAATCGACGAGCACCTACGTCAAGAAGAGTACACGCCGAACCGCTTTTCACGCTCACCATCGCCGTCAACCTCGTGGTTTGTGTCGCCACACCGCAGCTACGCAGCCGCGGTACGAGGAAGATCTCCCAGCCCCCGTAGGGGAAACTAAAGGCAGCAACCTCTGGAGGTGAGGTTGCTCACGAGCGAAACGCCAAAGATCCTCCACCGACCACGCCCCATGAAGACGCTGCACCCACGACGCCGCGCACAATGAAAACCCCGACCACGATGCAGGCTGCCTTGAAAACGACGCCGCCACCCAGAAGAGCTTCGACCACACGCCCCACCCGCGACTCGCATACGCGACGAAGCCGTGACCCGATGCCGAGAGCGACATGCAATGCAAGAGCCAGGACCTCCGACTTAGAAGTGACTGTCGACGGCCGGAAAGTTACCGCTCTAGTCGACACAGGAGCCGATTACTCGGTGATGAATGGAACATTCGCTGCGCAGCTGAGAAAAGTCACAATGGCTTGGGACGGCCCACAAATTCGCACCGCAGGGGGCCACCTCATTACGCCATCAGGACGATGCACAGCGCGAGTGACTGTCAAAGGACATACCTATCCTGCGACCTTTGTTGTGCTACCGCAATGCTCCCGCGAAGTGATCTTGGGTATGGATTTCCTTAATGAGCATCAGGCGATCATCGACCTGCGATCCAAGCTGATCACGCTTTCGACGGACGAAGCCATCGTTTCGATGAAAACTCTGGAAAATCACATTGCCCTGAGTGTCCTGGAGGAAGAAGTGAGCGTCCCACCCCGATCAAGCGTTATCGTGACCGTAGGCGCCACGAAAGCCATTAACGTTGAAGCCATCATCGAGGGCAACATGCAGTTGCTCCTAGACCGAGGAATCAGCATCGCAAGAGGCATCGCACATTTGCGCAATGGCCAGGCCGAAGTACTGCTAACTTCAGCGAAGAATACCGACATATTAACAGAGGAACGACGATTGCTTTCTTCGACGAGATATCCAACGTACGAGACTCCTTTGCCCTCTCCGACCCCTCCACAGAAGATTCCCCTGACCAAGGGATATTGCCCACTTTCGACATCAACCCAGCCCTGCACTGGAACCGACAAGACCAGATCCGCAATCTGCTTCAAAGCTACAGTGACTGTTTTTCGACATCGCCGAAGGTGCGACAGACGCCAATTGCCAAGCATCGCATTATAACGGATCTACACGTCCGACCTCTCCGTCAAAGCCCCTACCGTGTGTCACCGCGAGAACGACAAGCCATCCGGGACCAAGTCGAAGAAATGCTTCGCGACGACGTCATCCAGCCTTCAAACAGCCCATGGGCGGCACCGGTTGTTCTAGTGAGAAAGAAAGACGGCGCACTTCGATTCTGCGTGGATTACCGCCGCTTGAACAACATAACAAAGAAGGACGTCTACCCCCTCCTCCGCATCGACGACACACTGGACCGCCTCTGCAATGCCAAATATTTCTCATCGATGGACCTCAAAAGCGGGTACTGGCAAATTGAGGTCGACGAAGAAGGTCGCGAGAAGACAGCATTCATCACTCCGGATGAGCTGTTTGAGTTCAAGGTGATGGCATTTGATCTCTGTTCCGCACCAGCGACGTTTCAGCGAGTAATGGATACAATATACTGGCAGGCCTGAAGTGGCAAATTTGTCTGGTATATTTAGATGACGCCGTTGTCTTCGCCTCAAACTTTGAAAAGCACCTCAAAAGACTTCGAACAGTACTAGACGCCATCAAGTCGTCTGGCCTAACCTTGAAGGCAGAGAAGTGCCACTTTGCCTATGAAGAGCTACTGTTTCTAGGCCACATCGTTAGCAAGGAGGGAGTACGCCCGGACCCGCAGAAAACAGCTGCTATTGAACAGTTTCCACCGCCGGCCGATAAGAAAGCAGTGCGCAGATTTCTCGGACTGTGCGCATATTACCGACGATTTGTGAAAAACTTTTCGCACATCACTGAGCCCCTGACCAACCTGACGAGAGCAGACGTGCCGTTTAAATGGGAAGCGCCGCAAGCAGAAGCCTTCAAGGAACTTCAACGTTGTTTACAGTCCCCACCAATCCTCGCGCATTTTGATGAAAACGCCGATGCTGAAATTCATACCGACGCAAGCAGCGTGGGCCTAGGGGCCGTTCTCGTTCAAAAAAGCGACGGGCTGGAAAAAGTTATTACGCTAGCCGTTCTCTTTCCAAAGCCGAGGCTAACTATTCGACAACTGAGAAGGAATGCCTTGCCATCATCTGGGCTACGTCAAAGTTCCGCCCCTACCTATACGGACGACCGTTCAAGGTAGTCAGCGATCACCACACGCTGTGCTGGCTTGCCAATTTGAAGGCCCCCTCTGGCCGACTCGCTCGATGGAGTCTGCGTCTCCAGGAGTTTGACGTCACCGTCGTTTACAAATCCGGACGCAAGCACTCCGACGCTGATTGCCTCTCACAAGCCCCTGTAGATACACCGCCGCCGGATGACGATGAGGACGCCTTCCTGGGACCCATCAGCCCCAGCTCGTTTGCCCAGCAGCAACGCTCGGACCCCGACCTAAAACGCCTCATCGAGTACCTGCAAGGCAAGGTTTCTTCACCCCCCGCTTCATTCAAGCGAGGACTGTCTTCCTTCTGTGTGCAGAATGAGGTCCTCGTGAAGAAGAACTTTGCAGCGAGCAAAACAGCCTACCTCCTTGTTGTACCTGCTTGTCTCCGTGAAGAAGTTCTACAGGCTTCTTCACACGACGAGCCGACAGCTGGGCATCTCGGGCTTACTCGCACCCTCCGCCGCATTCAAGACAAGTATTACTGGCCCCGACTGTCTGCCGATGTCGCACACTATGTGAAATCCTGCCGAGATTGTCAGCGACGAAAGACCCCTCCCACACGACCAGCAGGATTTCTGAACCCCATTGAACCTCCCTCAAGGCCCTTTCGGCAGATCAGCATGGACTTGCTTGGCACTTTTCCAACGTCAACATCTGGAAATAAGTGGATCATCATAGCGACCGACTACCTGACCTGCTACGCCGAGGCGAAAGCCCTGCCGAACAGAACAGCAGCAGAAGTCGCCAAATTTTTCGTGGAATGCATTCTTCTTCGACACGGCGCCCCCGATGTGCTCATCACGGACAGAGGAACAGCATTCACGGCGGAACTAACGCAAGCCATCCTGCGTTAAAGCCAAACCAGCCACCAGAGGACAACTGCATACCATCCGCAGACCAACGGACTGACCGAGCGCCTGAACAAAACCATCACCGATATGCTCGCCATGTATGTCGATGCCGAACACAAAATTTGGGATGTCATCCTGCCTTACGTCGTCTTCGTCTACAACACCGCTGTGCAGGAGACCACCCAGATGACTCCTTTTAGGCACGTCCATGGCAGGGAGGCCACGACCACGCTAGACGCCATGCTGCCCAACGTTACAGAAGAAGAGAACGTCGACGTTGCCGCCTACCTTTAACGCGCAGAAGAAGCTCAAAGGCTTGCCAGATTACGGATCAAAGATCAGCAGCGGTGCGACGCCAGACGCTACAACCTACGAAGACGCAACGCGGAATATAAGCCAGGAGACCAAGTCTGGGTGTGGACGCCCATTCGCCGCCGTGGATTGAGTGAAAAGCTTTTGCGCCGCTATTTCGGCCCGTACAAGGTTCTTCGTCGGCTGGGTGAACTGGATTATGAAGTCATCCCTGACGCTATGACTGCATCCCAGCGACGCCGCGTACGACCAGAAGTTGTCCATGTAGTCCGTCTGAAGCCGTATTATGTGCGTTAAAGGCCGCTGCATTTCCATCCTCTATTTTCGCAAGATCCGTTTCTTTTTCCTTACTAGTCGCATTATTTGTTTTAATGCATCGGGTCGATGCTTCTTTGAGAGGGGAGTAATGCCGCGAATATTTGCAGTGTTTGTTCGTTTTTCAAATCTGCCGCCACACCACTTTATCGCTTTATTTGCGACGCAAGACACGACTAGATTTATCTCGATTGATCGCAGCCAGGCAGAGCTGATTCTACGTTGTTCCGGAATGTTCTAGTACCTTTGCGCTCTTTACCTCGAAAGTTCGCTATCAGCTTTAAATTGAGCACGGCCAACAGCGGCCGGCATTCTGTTCGACCACCGCCGAGCACGCTTGTCGCTTCGCCGCCGCCGAATGATTCAGTCCATTTTGGGTGCAAGTCAGCCCAATAAACAGTTTTCTTTTAGAAGACCATTTCGTCCGTCTTCATCGCTGCTTCGACTGCCGTCACCACTACGCGACATTATGATAGGCAGTGACTAGTTCAAAAGAACAGTCTGCTGCAGCTCGGATGCAAAGCAGGTTTAGGCCTACCAACACCTAGTGAGCAATACGCTGCCTTGTACGCTAGCAAGCGGCAAGAAAAGCCTCACAAATGTGGGTGCAATGTATCCTTGCTTCTGGGTTACAGATAAGCTAATTTATTGCCATTTTTTATATATCGAATTGTCAATATATAGAATATTTCGCATCCATACCCTTCGAGTTTGATATATCCGGGTTTGACTTCAACGGTGTGTGCACTAGTAACATAGCTGATCATATGTGCTATGTGCACATAAAGTAGTGCATGTGGCTATCGGGCTGTTCTGGTGCCGTATGCAAAGCCATGCGCTGCCGTGTTCCCATTAAGTGATTAAGATAGCGCATCAAAAATGGAAATCGTCTTCTTTTACGGTGTATTCTGGTTGTTAGGAGTATTGTAATGAAGATGCTGTTTAGGGTGACAAAATTTTTGTGTGTGCACACATGATTTGAGATTACATGAAACTAGCGTTATTGGGCTTTCTCACTTCGAGGGTACCGCAGTTTGGTTTTATGTTTTATTAAGAAAGCTGTACTTTTTGCACATCTTTTGCAGTGTTTCAAACTCTTTTGTGGAAATGGCTTCTTTACAGCCTGAAGTAGATATTTTAATTGCTCTAATATGTCTTGTGGCATGATTAAAAAAAACGTTTGAAGATCAGTGTGAACGAAGCACTCTGCTATGCTTTCATACTTTCTTTATTGGGATTTCTTTCTGGCTACTTTCTTTGCGGCGCATCGTGTTTAATTGTGAGAGTATTGTGCAGGTTTCGTGCAACACTGTACCCTTGCCCCGAGACACCAGCCGATCGAAGGGAGATGTCCATTGGTGTGATGACCCGCATTGAAGACCTGAACACGGTGCGTAAGTGCTAGGAAATTATGCATGCTGACGGTTACGGTGCAACCATGGTGATAGTCTTCATGAGCAAGCTTGTACAAGCACTTCAGCGAGGTATCAGTAATTGTTCATGCAGCTGTGTGGTTTCTAACAAGTCTTTTTCAGCATTGCTGACTTTGCCTCCTGAGAGTGCTTCATTTGTATTGTTGAGTCATTTGTTTGGTTTTCTGCTGGCCTCCTGCTTGATCCAGGTAGTGCACACTTTACTGCAATTTCTTTGAAGCTTGCAGCTTTTAGTTGTGTCTTTGGCCCATGCCTTGTACCAGAAAGACGGTACCACTGAGCAGTGTTCATGGGAAACTGGCTGCTTCGCTTGCTTTGTGCTTTTCAGGTGTTGGGCCAGACACAGGACCACCGGCACAGAGTGCTGGTCGCCGCGGCCAAAAACATCAAGAACTGGTTCGTGAAGGTGCGCAAGATCAAGGCCATCTACCACGCCCTGAACCTGTTCAACCTGGACGTGACTCAGAAGTGCCTGATTGCCGAGTGCTGGTGTGCCGTCTCTGACCTCGAGAAGATTCAGATGGCACTGCACCGTGGCACGGTCAGTCCAGATTGCCATTGGAAGCCTGTGGAGGGCTCGGAACTGCTCACCTGCTCACCTTTCCGTAATCGGGGGGAGGAACCAAAGCAGGTGTTTTCATGGCCAATTGTACTCGGTGCATCCCTTGATTCCGCGAAATGCCGCTGTCTCTAATTAGACTGCTGTGCAGATGTACAATGGTATTTCGTGCTGAGCGGCATTGTCTGAGTACTGGCCTGACTAAGTATTTGGCAGGTGAGAACTAGACCATTCGTAAAAGTTTTTGCAAGAAGTGGTGAGGAGGAATGCTGCCTAGCTGTGTAGTGAAGACAGCTCAGCCATTCACTGACACTTTCCGCTCTGCCTTTGACCCTGTGGTGTAGCGCTACTTTGTTCTCTTCCAGTGGTTGTCTTTTGTGCAACTTTTGGAGAGTGCAATGAAGGGACTGCTAAGTTGCACATGGATGTGGCATTTGTTAAGAGTTAAGGCGGCTGTAGGTTCCCCAGACCAGACATTGGTGGAGGGAGGAACAGGACTTGAAATATGCCCATAGTTTCATAGCTCATAACAGAGAGTAGATTGAGCCCCATAAGTCCCTCTCTGGCTATGCCCCTGCACATGGTTTAACAGAGAGTGGATTGAGCTGCATAAGTCCCCCTCTGGCTATGCCCCTGCACATGGTTTAACAGAGAGTAGATTGAGCTGCATAAGTCCCCCTCTGGCTATGCCCCTGCACATGGTTTAACAGAGAGTAGATTGAGCTGCATAAGTCCCCCTCTGGCTATGCCCCTGCACATGGTTTAACAGAGAGTAGATTGAGCTGCATAAGTCCCCCTCTGGCTATGCCCCTGCACATGGTTTAACAGAGAGTAGATTGAGCTGCATAAGTCCCCCTCTGGCTATGCCCCTGCACATGGTTTAACAGAGAGTAGATTGAGCTGCATAAGTCCCCCTCTGGCTATGCCCCTGCACATGGTTTAACAGAGAGTAGATTGAGCTGCATAAGTCCCCCTCTGGCTATGCCCCTGCACATGGTTTAACAGAGAGTAGATTGAGCTGCATAAGTCCCCCTCTGGCTATGCCCCTGCACATGGTTTAACAGAGAGTAGATTGAGCTGCATAAGTCCCCCTCTGGCTATGCCCCTGCACATGGTTTAACAGAGAGTAGATTGAGCTGCATAAGTCCCCCTCTGGCTATGCCCCTGCACATGGTTTAACAGAGAGTAGATTGAGCTGCATAAGTCCCCCTCTGGCTATGCCCCTGCACATGGTTTAACAGAGAGTAAATTGAGCTGCATAAATCCCCCTCTGGCTATGCCCCTGCACATGGTTTAACAGAGAGTAGATTGAGCTGCATAAGTCCCCCTCTGGCTATGCCCCTGCACATGGTTTAACAGAGAGTAGATTGAGCTGCATAAGTCCCCCTCTGGCTATGCCCCTGCACATGGTTTAACAGAGAGTAAATTGAGCTGCATAAGTCCCCCTCTGGCTATGCCCCTGCACATGGTTTAACAGAGAGTAAATTGAGCTGCATAAGTCCCCCTCTGGCTATGCCCCTGCACATTGTTTAACAGAGAGTAGATTGAGCTGCATAAGTCCCCCTCTGGCTATGCCCCTGCACATGGTTTAACAGAGAGTAGATTGAGCTGCATAAGTCCCCCTCTGGCTATGCCCCTGCACATGGTTTAACAGAGAGTAAATTGAGCTGCATAAGTCCCCCTCTGGCTATGCCCCTGCACATGGTTTAACAGAGAGTAAATTGAGCTGCATAAGTCCCCCTCTGGCTATGCCCCTGCACATGGTTTAACAGAGAGTAGATTGAGCTGCATAAGTCCCCCTCTGGCTATGCCCCTGCACATGGTTTAACAGAGAGTAAATTGAGCTGCATAAGTCCCCCTCTGGCTATGCCCCTGCACATGGTTTAACAGAGAGTAGATTGAGCTGCATAAGTCCCCCTCTGGCTATGCCCCTGCACATGGTTTAACAGAGAGTAGATTGAGCTGCATAAGTCCCCCTCTGGCTATGCCCCTGCACATGGTTTAACAGAGAATAAATTGAGCTGCATAAGTCCCCCTCTGGCTATGCCCCTGCACATGGTTTAACAGAGAGTAGATTGAGCTGCATAAGTCCCCCTCTGGCTATGCCCCTGCACATGGTTTAACAGAGAGTAGATTGAGCTGCATAAGTCCCCCTCTGGCTATGCCCCTGCACATGGTTTAACAGAGAGTAAATTGAGCTGCATAAGTCCCCCTCTGGCTATGCCCCTGCACATGGTTTAACAGAGAGTAAATTGAGCTGCATAAGTCCCCCTCTGGCTATGCCCCTGCGCATGGTTTAACAGAGAGTAGATTGAGCTGCATAAGTCCCCCTCTGGCTATGCCCCTGCACATGGTTGTCTAACTCACCACTGCTCTATGTCCAGTCAGTTTAAAGTTTCATTTTTCACGACGCCTCCACGCGTTATAAATGAAAAAACAAAACTGAAACAAAACAAATGGTGTTATAGAAGCAAACTATATGGCACAACTTGTCCAGCAGTGCAGTTTTTAATTTTTGGTGGCAGGCTCAAAACGTCAGTCATATAATGACCGATGGCCTATGGCGCAGAAAAAGGGGTGTGGCCTTCCTTGACAGGGTCATAATCAAAATCTGACGTGTTTGGTAAAATATCATGGCACTATGTTCCAAAAACCTTACAGCACAAAACCACTCACATCATGTACAAATCAAGTGCACGGCATAAAATAGGTGAACAGTAAAACGAAACCCATGCGAGCACATGCTGATGTCCCGGGCCTCTGAGACGAAGTCTTGCGACTGAAAATGAAATCCGACCATTCCACATGCTTGTCTAATTCACCACTACTGCTCTAAAAAAAAAAAACAGCATAGGAACCGCAAAACTGATTCTATGATCGGCGACCGGCGAACTATGTCCGGAGTTTAATTTACCACGTCATCTCCTCGCGTTAGAAAGTGAAAAACCAAAACTGACACCAAAGAAATGGTGTTGTACTAGAAGCAAACTGGATGTCCCACTTGTCCAGGAGCACCATCTTGAATTTTTGGCAGCAGGCCATATATGACCGATGGGCAAGTTTTTGCTCTTAGTAAATGGTTTACACCATTTGGGCTTCATTCCAACTAGCATTAGCCAAATTTTGATCCCAGCAAAAGGCAGAGACTCACTGCAAGGCTTGCCCAGCCACTAAGTTGAAAGTACATCACTTGTAGCGGCTGCAGCGAAAGTGGCAGCACGTATTGTGCTTTATGCAGTTTGGCAAAGTAGGCCCGCAGTCTTCATCATATATTTTATCTGGCTTTAAAGGGACTGGCATTTTTTGCATGTGCTGTTATGCTTTGTTCAAGAGAGTTGTGCAGTCTCTCCTGTTATGACTTGTCGCAAAGAAAAATTTACAGTATGTTTGCCTTTATGGCAATGCAAATTTTAGCAACAGCTGGGGTGTTACTGATACCAGTCCTAAGTGTTTAGCAACACAAACTCTGCAGACATTTCACACCTGTGCTCACAGTTACTAAACTCTCATTGGTGCAAAAGGTTTTCTCTAGTGAATGCCTTGGTGTTGCAGTAGCCGAGTGCAGTAGCAGTCGCAGGGTTGTGGGGAGGTGTGACAAACACCCACGGTCGCAGCTTGCTGTGCTTGTCACACAAGTGAGCCGCATTACCTAAGGTAGTCCACTCCTTACCGGCGGGAGCATAGATGCTGTCAACATGATTTTGCTGAACGCACCATATACAGCCGTTGCTTTAAAATGCAGTGACTTAGGTCTGAAAAAGAGAGGGTAGGTTGCATTGTCTACCGTTCAGCCACCCAGAGCTTCTCTCTTCCGCACGACGAGGTCACCTTCTTAAACAGGAATGCCTCAAGGCAGTGACCTCAGGGTGCAAGCCAGGGCGATGCTGCACACTCAAGGCAAACTTTTTCCATCTTTTTCTTGAGTGTGCAAAACCTGCAGCTCATTTAAGTTTCTGATGCAGAAAGGGAAAGCCATTGAGGTTAGAGTGCTCACATATGTCCAATGTAAACAGCTAGGGTCATGCAGTGCGCCTCCACATGCGGGTTTGTGGCATCTGCATGTTCACAGTAGCTGATGTTTAACTTGAATCTAAGACTTGGTGTCATAGCTCGAATTGGCATCATAAGTCACATCACCTTCATTTTGTACTAAACAACTATTAACAGTTGGTAGCCATCGTGGTGGCTCAGTGGTTATGGCACAGTACTGCTGACCCAAAAGACATAGGTTCGATCCCAGCCGCGGCAGTCAAATTTCAATGGACGTGAAATTCTAGAGGCCCGTGTGCTGTGCAATGTCATTGCTTGTTAAAGAACCCCAGGTAGTCGAATTTTCCGGGGCCCTGCACTATGGCGTCCCTCATAGCCTAAGTCGCTTTGGGACGTGAAACAGTCCTAAACTAAACTAAACTATTAATCATATGTGGGCTTTTATGCTTGGGCATAGTTGTGTATGTGCAACATTTCATGCAGTTTGAAAGTGTTATTTCACAATTTATCATCATCTCCATGGTTGTGACTAAAGCTTGGATATGTTTTGTAGCGAGAGCTACACTATGCTAGCACTTCGAGCCTTCAGCATAGCACCCCTTGAGCTCCGTGGCGGTGCCATGGCTGGTCACATGGTGCGGAACAGCTGTTGCTGCCGGCAGCGCGGCGCGCCAGCGAAACAGAGTGGTGGTGGAGGGGGGGAGAGAGTGAATCCACATTCAGGGACGAAGATGAAGGAACGCCAAGCAAAATGGAGCAGCGAAAGACTGACTTTGCAATTCGACTGAGCGAGTTCCACTCGATCAGATGTAGCTCTCGCGTCACTCCATGTTTAACCAGAGCTAAATCACAGCCACTTTTTTGTCTGCTGTGTAAGCATTTGATCTAGGATGATTTGCTGATGTGTTGTTCTCTCCTCCAGGATCGTGGTGGCAACACTGTGCCATCTATCCTGAACCGCATGGAGACTAAGGAGACTCCGCCAACCTACAACCGCACCAACCGTTTCACTGTGGGTTTCCAAAACATTGTGGATGCATATGCGGTGCCGAGCTACCGAGAGGTGAACCCAGGTGAGGTGGTCTCACGTTCACCAATGCAGGAGAGGCCTCTCGATAGTGCTGTTTTATACTTTATATGTTTGGCTACCTCTGGCTAGCTACCTCTGGCTAGGCTTCAGTGTGTCACTATGCTGAAGGCGCCTTGCCACATGGAATGATGTGCAGTGCAGTTACTACTCAAATTCTGTCTGTGGCACATATACAGTAGAACTGCGTTGATATGTTACTTAAAAGAATGAGGGGGAAAAAATGCATATTCAGGAAAGCTCATGATTTAAACCACCTAATTTTGAAAAATGCTACTGTTGAATGAGGTGCAAAGTAATTGATCCTTTCACTTCATAAAAGTGTCTGTTGGCACTTCTTAGCACAAGCTCTGAGCAGCTCCTTTTCAAGTGCTCGCAGAATTCAGCCGCTCATACGGTGTCCTGAGCACGGAAAAAACATTGCAGCACATTCAGTATGTCAGTGCCAGTGCGAAAGTGGCTGGTCATCGCACAGCGCACTTCTACCTCCCCGACTTCATATCGGCCCATCTAAATCTTGCACGAGGCAGGCACGCTTACATGGGGCACGCCCTCACCCTGTTTTAACATAGGCATGCCTCCACTTTCCCACCAACTCTCGAAAGTACCCCGCCCGCAGCATACCTTCTGTGCATATCTTATCCTATGGCGCACTCACGGGGCGCCCGGGGAAGTAGAGGAAATCAATCAGGCGTAAACATGGTAAATGAATACCTGGAACAAGCAGGTCTTGTACCAGCACCGGAAAAATCAAAACTCCTTCTCCTCTAGCGCATTTCATACCACAAGAACCCACAACCACCTAATCCACCTTCACATTGTGGACAACCCGATCCCTCCACACACGCCAACAACCACACGTGCCAAAAACTCATACACACCTTAGCTCTCAGCAAAATACTATGCACTGTGCCCAATGTAACTCTCAACCGTAAGCAACAGTCCCAGATAGAATGGGTACTTCACACACTATACAAGACAGCCCTAAACCTTCCAATTTATACATCTAATGCCAAACTGTACGCCACCAGCCTCTTCCTCAGCCTGCCCAGCCTCCCTCAGCAACTCCGTGACCCTTTGAGACCGCCTGCACATTGCACTAGGATACATATGACCTCGCACTGTCATGCTCCGGTGTGTCCCTGGCCAAGCTGAAATTGCAGGAAACAAACTGGTCCACTGGCTCACCAGCCACATCATGCACTGGGCACCTGTAATCCCCTGGTCTTTCCAACAGACACGGAAATATAGCCTTCAGTACAAGCACAGCATAAACACCCACTATGAAAACATTAGGGAGGCCCTCCAGACACTGCCTTCCCCACACTCAGCGCTACCAACACTAAACGTATTACACACCCCTGCTCAGTCCTACCTACATAGTCTCTGAGCTACCCCAGCCTGCCCTAACTGCATCGACCCTTTGCAATCTTAGAGCATTGCCTCTACAGACTTTGCCAGTCGCCATACAATCCCGCCACCCTACTGGAGTGCATGTTTGGCCTCGGACCAGTTTGAGGATCAATTGGCACTGGTGGAGCAAGCTCGTTCCATCCTCGGTGGCTAAAACGAAGCTGCTAAATAAAGTGCTGTCTCTCTCTTCCTCATTTTCGGATGCTTCGCTCCCTCGCACCAATGCACTGTGAAGAAGTCATAGTGGCGGCTCCCTGTTCATGGCTCTTTATGCTGCGGTCCCCAGACCTGGACGCTCTAATATAGGCGCATCGTTCTAGGTTTCAGATGCTTTGCCCTCTTGCCCTTTTTTTCTCTTGTTTCGCCTTTTTGCATTTAAGCTGTGCAGAGAAGCCACCACAGCAGGTGACTGCCGCTGCGTTCCAGCATTCAATGTTGAGTTTTGGCCGACTCTTGCACTTTCACATGTGCTTTTGGCCACTAAGTGCTTTATAGCACTAAATGCTTTATAAGACCAGAATTTGTTCCAATTTTGAATACAGTAACTGGAAAGTTATCTGGGAACATATTAACCGGAAGAAAAATAGTGTAACTCTATGGGACATTTTTATTGCCCATAATCTTGAGCACATGAACAGAGAGCATATGAGTGAGGTTCTGCTATACCGTCTAATACGTTGAACTCTTTCTTGACTGCGCCATAGGCCATCGCCATAGAGGCTCGTGTACTGTACGATTTCAATGCATGTTAAAGAGCCCCAGGTGGTCGAAATTATCCGGAGCCCTCTACTACGGCGCCCCTCATAGCCTGAGTCGCTTTGGGACGTTAAACCTCTTAAATCATCCAAACCATAAAACGGATATATCGAGCGCCAAGCAATGCCCACTTGGACGGCAGGGGACAGCCTTCATCGCACTTAACAAGTGAATAGTGGCAAGTGTTCATGCCATGGTTAGCGCGTTTGTCTTGCATTACCTCGAACAGATTGGCAGCACCCCAGGAGCAGTCAGCATGGACGGCAGGCAGTAATCACTGCAGTTGTCCAACTCGCATTGGCTGGTACAGACGTGATGAAAAGGGCATTAGTTTTTGTTCTGGCATACCATTTTCTACATGGCACTGCCGTGATGCGTGGAAGCAGCCCTAGCTGGCGTTAACCTGCCGCCGCTGAATGCTGGCAGTGCTATGCAGAGGAACCAACATAACTGATGTTTGATGCTGTTTTTTGCGGCCCCGAGAATCACCACAAGTGCCTCCAAAACAATGCTAACAGTCCGGAAGAGGTCTTTCCCTAGTTCCTAGAGCTGGTCACCTGAGTTGCTGCCCCTCGATGACTGAATTGCGCTGCTCTTGCATGTATTTTTTTACAATTTTATCTCTCGAAGTTTAGCTATATCGAACTCATCTTAAGATTTTTCTACCTCTTCATGATAATAAGGTATGACTACCTGCTTGCACAGACCACTCCTCATAATGATTGCGGCGAAAGGTCGTAAAGGAGACGACTACCACATTTACACTTATATAACGTGAGAGGAGAGTTCAAGTCCTCATGAAAATGAAGAAAATTCATATAACGATTACAATGTGAACTCTGCCTGTTCAAGCCAACTATTATCCGAGGGCTGGAAAAAAGATATAGATGGCGTGCAAAAATACGGAAGTTATGGATATGTGGATATTATTTGAAAAGCAGTACTTCTGAAATGCACGTGAAAAGTCTCCAACATGTTAACGCACACACTCGTGCAACGGCATCCGCCCTCGCCGCCATGCGATTGCTGCTCCATGTTTCGTGCTGCCCAGTCCTGTTTACGTTTGCTCTCGTTTTCTTGCTCCTGCTCTGCTCAACTTTTTTTCTGTGCCATATCTTAACAGCCTGCACTGCTTTCCTTCCCTGTTCGCATCCGCACTCTCCTTTGCTCTTGCGTACAGCATAGCCCCAAGGCCCCGTTTAAAAGTTGGCTTCTCCTAGCAGCTCTTGAGCCTAGAGTGAAGCTCACTGTAGCCATCCTGAGGAACAGCGACAAAAAAGTTGCATGTTGGTTCCGAATATAATGCGGGAGGCAGGTTTAAACTGATGAACAAAGGGAAAAGCTGGCATTTTATTCATGTAAATGCAGTATCTGTTGCTTCCCAATTGACTGCAGCTGCACAGTTGAGAAAAAATTTCATCGGCCATCGAAAGGCAGAACTTCTTCTAGTGCACTGTGAACACAAGATGTGACTCTTATCCCCATGTGTTTGGTGCAGCTCCATTCACCATCATCACCTTTCCATTCCTGTTTGCGGTGATGTTTGGGGATGCTGGCCATGGCACTCTCATGTTCCTGTTCGCTTTGTGGATGGTGCTGAAGGAGAAGGCTCTACTGGCTGAGAAATCGGACAATGAGGTGGGCCATGCCACGTTTTATTCTTTATGCACAGGTATCAGAATAACAGGGAAAACATTTGTAATGAGCACATGGTCCGGTGCTGCAATTTATTGATCAAGGTGGATTTGGTGGAAGTCGGTGCTTTTTCATTTGGTGAAAGTTTCAGACAACTTGTGCATGAACTTGGCTGATACACCAGCACCAGACTTGCCTGGTTTTCAAAGAGCAATTGAGGAAGTTTTACTTGCGGTGTAATAACTCGTGGCTTGTTGCACTCTACAGGGTGGTTTAATGCCAGTGCAAGGTGGAAATCTGGGAAGAGCTCTTGCACTGTGTTTTAATGGCATTGCACCCCAATTCTCATTTGGACAGATTTGGAACACCTTCTTTGGCGGCCGCTACATCATCCTTCTCATGGGGATCTTCAGCATGTACACAGGGCTCATTTACAATGACACCTTCTCGAAGTCCTTCAACATCTTTGGCTCATCCTGGTTTGTCGCGAAAAAGTAAGTCCCATTTTGTTTTAATTTGTAAGAACAGCGTTGCTTGCCTGTTGGCTGGATGTAACTGTAGGCAGAGGGTGTTATTGTCTAAAGTATTCATTTGATGGTGGTTAGATACTGGCAGCGAGGGTTTGTTGCATTATTATTTTATTACCTTGAATTTCGGATTCTTATTTATTTGATTTCCTTACTCTTTCTTTGTGTGCGTTATTTAGACTTAAACATCCCAGCAGCTGTGAATTTTCTTGTGAAGTGGATGAAGCAGCAGTATTCTAAATCCACTGAATGTTGTTTATTTTATTTTTTTTTTAGATGTGATATTCCTACTTGAATATTGCTGTTTCAGGTATTCTCCTAATTCAGTTTCAGAGATTTAGATTTTAATGGTCAGATGTTAATTCCAAGTTCAGTGTAATACGTTTGGCCCAAACTACAATATAATGGTGTAGATATCGCACTTGGCTTGGCCCACTGTGGCAGCCTAGTGGCTATGAAATTCGACTGCTGAACACAAGGACGCTGGATCAAATCCTACTGGAGGCAAATTCAAAAATGCCTGCGCGTTATGCAATGTTAGTGCATGCTAAGAACCTCAGGTGGTTGAAATTAATCCTGAACTCTCCACTATGGCATCCATCATACCTCATGTGCAGCTTTTAGAGTTTAAGCCCTATGTACCATGCCATCACGCATATCTTAAGCTATCTAATTGTTGTTTAAAACACTTTAAAGGTGGTGAGATTCCGCTTACATTGTATCCTAATGGCAATGTTACCTTGTACTACTAATTCAACACCATGAATTACACGTAAATTCTCCTATAGGGACATTCTATTTGTGTTCTTTGCAGAGGCATTTTTTTTTTAGATGCCACACAAGGAAGAGAGAATTGTTCTTTGTAGGGGTGGTGTGTGTGGCTTAAAATGTTGCCGGACAATGGCTATTGCTTTTCAGGTTGCATTATTAGAGTCGCCATTTTTTGTTTTTGACGAATTCTTCATGCTTGAATGTCAAGCCTGAGCTTGTTTTAATGAAAAGCCCCATCCTCTTTGTGCTCTTTTGTGCAAGAAAGTTAAGTACTACTGAGGAAAGTGAATTTTGAATTAAACTACAGGTTCCCAAACCCTTTGCTCTCAGGCGACCTTACTAGCTTTCAAAAAGTGGAAGGGTTCTTTTCTTTTTTTGCATCCAAATATGTATGCTATGAAAAGTTTGGATGCATACCTTCGCAAAAAATGTCCTCAGTTAATGGTTACTACTAGTTTATTACGTGGGAGCAAAAGTGAAAGAATAGCAATCACTTGTTACAAAGGAAAGCAGCATTTATTTCATATATGCTGCATAGCTATGGCACCAAGTCTTACACAAGGTGGGTGTCTGCAGATTCGGAACTCCTGTGTGGTGATCTTCATTTCCATAGACTCTTGCAGTCCTTGCGTATACATGAAGACTAGAGATATGCATGGCCTCCAACTGTTGGGGGAGAAAAAAAAAGAGAAAAAATGTACAAGCGACTACGATAGTCTGTAAAGCGAAACATGAGCGCAGCTCTTCACATGCCACCGCTGGCAGGTGGCGTGTTACGCCGACTACGACACGGAATGCAGGAGCGCCGCCTAAGAGCTGTGCTCTGAAACAAGATAAGGTAGCTAGAATTGCTTAACACCTCCATGGGAGCTGCAGGCCTCATTAGGCTAGTTTTCTCATGGCAAGCCATAAAATAAATGGCTTGGCCAACACAAGTGAAGCATGTGCATGTGATGCACTTTGTTCCATTGCAACAATCAGTCTGTCTCCTCGGCTGCTGTGTGGTTAGTAGTCGCTAATTTCTACTAAGCAGTCTCAAATTCTGTGGCGATTCATTTGTTTTCAGCACATGGTTAGTTAAATTTTCCGCATTTGGTTTCAGCAGGTCTGTTAGCCAGGAGAAGCTTGCAACACTGCACAGTCGAATGCAGCCACGTATACTAGCCGCCAGCTTGCAGTCTACCTTTGATCACGCTTTGCTAGGCGAGGCTTCCTGATGGAAACAAAAGCACCACATGCGTCGGAGTAGTGGATTTTGCGCACTAAGACGTCTGTTGCCGTTCATGGTGCATGGAAAGACTTGAACGTCCACAGCGCCTAAGATATTTGTGTTTTGTGAGCACTTCAGTAATGAGAGATGCACCAACTAGGCCAAGCAGAACAACACGCTATATTGTGTGGAGCAAAAAAAGAAATACTATAGTTGAACAATCTGTCTGGCTTTGAGGGCTGCATAGCTGCTGATCTCTGCAGGCCTGAAAAAATAACATTTTCATTTGACATTTATAACTCTGTATTCTAAAGCACCCTGATCTTGCTCAAGGTGAGCACCCCCCCCCCCCCCCCACCCCCCTCCCTTGAATCTCTTGTTTATTTTTAATCTGTGTGCTTGAGCCGAACTCTCAGCACATAGCAGTGACAGTCCTGACCCTCTTTCACCCCTGCACTAAATGGTTCCTTAAGCCATATGTGCTGAAACTCCAGAAAGTTAAAAAAATTTGAATATTTTTCTATATAAATAATTTATTTCACTTCACAATTTAGTATCATCCTTTTATTGGTGGAAACATTTTTTTCAACACCTACTTTTGAACCGTCCTACAGTGCGGGATACTAGGCAAATTTGCTACCCGTTACTTGCAGTAAAGCTTCGAACATCTGACATCGACTTTAAAATCACATTTCTCATCATGCACGGTGGTTTCCTTATGAGAATGCGCAAAAACTTTTGCTGCATTACAGTGTAGTCGATGGGGTCAAATTTCAAAAATGGCGTCTAGAGAAGAAGACTGGCAGATCTTTCTGAATGCACACAGTGCAGAAAACTGAACGCACATAACACAGCCCTTGAACAGGAAAAGTTTAGATCCTCTAGAACCTACACTGGCGGGCGCAAGCTATTACGGACCAAACTTTTAGAGTTACTGCGCAAACAAGCTGTGCCTTACATGTAGGACTCTAGCATGTATGGTTAGTATTGAACCCTCCATGCTGTTTGCGATGAAATGACTGTTTGGATGAAATGCATTGCTCTTTGTAATGATTAATGCTGTCCAGTAAAAGAAAAACAGGATATTGAGCAATAATTTGAAAATCAACAACTCCTGCAGTTAGGGGGGAACTCAAAATTGTCAAGATATGGTCAATGAGTGTGCTGTGGCCTGCACTTTATTATGGAGAAACAAATGTGTTTTTCAGTTGAAGCTGAAACAACTTTGAACTTTTGGCGTTGTGGAAAATACCTTGGCTGCAGAAAGGCCTTCTAATGGCCAGTTTTCTCGTTTATTGCATTGTCTCTAGGTCAATCTACCAAGAGCACGAACAGCTGGACCCAGTTGACAACTACATGGGAACACCGTACCCATTTGGTGTGGATCCTGTAAGTTTTGTCATGTTTTGTCTGCATCACTGTTTGAGCACGTGGTCTTGAAATGAGTGGCGTCTGTTCACAGGTGTGGCAGCTGGCTACCAACAAGATTCCCTTCACGAATTCATACAAGATGAAAACGTCAGTCATTCTGGGCGTGTCTCAGATGCTGTTTGGAGTTTTTCTCAGCCTCTGGAACCACAGGCGAGTAACGCAAGCTCTTTATTTACACAAGGTATTATGTAAGCCTGGTCTCAACATTTTATTAATGGACAGTGTTGGATTACTTAGTTTTGCGTCACTACAAAGAATGGTGTAGAGATGCAGACACAGAAGAAAAGCTACATGCAGTTCTGTGCGAGAATTCACTGCAAAGATTATGCCTTAGTTTGATCAGTGCAGTGTGATAATTTGAGACCCCAATCAAGCTAACCTGGAAAATTGTTTGACTGCATCAAATGGAGCAATTTGCCACTGTGCCGTCCATTTTATTATTACAGAAAAGTTTTTTCTGGAAGTGGCTTCGATTCGAGATGGGATGGTGGGCTGAGTGGGATTCCTGTATAATGCAGTGGTATTTTCCTGTCTTGTGTTTGCTGCTGGAATGACATTTAAGCTGCATGTGTTGACTAAATTCTGAGGGCACTGAAGTCTGCTTACATGGAGGACTGCAAAAGCATGTCGCTTGTTTTTTGCGTTACTTCCTGACGTCACACATTTTTGCAAGTCATCCAGACATCACGTGACCCTAGTATGCCACGCATTTTGGCATCATTTTGGTTTAAATCAGCCAAGGTCAAATTTAATGGGTTGCATGGGCTAAATTTGGAAGTCTCCATCAGGTAGGGCAAGGTCGATTATGGTTGGACATATATTTTGGTCCAAATTGTCCAAGCTCAAATTTCAGGGGTCACCCGGGTCAAATTTTTGCAAATGACATAGGCCAAATTTATGACTTATGGCTGCGTGACCTTTGGCACCACAGTGTGAAGACAACTTCCGGCGACGGCTTTTCTGTCTCGTGAGCAATATAATGCTTTCGCATTGATAAACAGAGCTGGTAGTCGGCGTTTGTGTTTGGTGTCGCATTCAATCTCTACGTCCTTGCACTGCTCATTGCGGCTCTGCCAGCTCTCAAAAGCCTCGTGTCGTGCATTGAGGTGTTGGATCGTCCGTGTTGTGTTCCTCCATTATCGCTGGTTTTCAGCAAGTGTTCTCATCTCCATTTATTCAGTTCTGGAGAACAGATGCCAATCCATCTCTTCTCCTCTTAACCAGGTTCTTCAACAACATGGCCAACGTGTGGTGCGAGTTTGTGCCCCAGCTGCTGTTCCTGTGCTCCATCTTTGGCTACCTGGTGATCATAATCTTTGCCAAGTGGACCATCAACTTTGGCAAGGACACCTACTGTGCCCCCAGCCTGCTCATCACGCTCATCAACATGTTCCTCTTCTCCTACCCATCCGAGCCCTGCTACCAGGCAGAGTTCTACAATGGGCAGGTGAGGAAAAACAGTATTTCACTGCTGCATGGACTGAATGAGATAAAGGGTGGTACAGTTAAGAACTTTGCGCAGAATAACACAGGACGGGAGGGAGAAACATGCGCGCACACACACACACGAGCGGTACAA
The DNA here is from genome assembly GCF_052857255.1 of Amblyomma americanum. Lineage (NCBI taxonomy): Eukaryota > Metazoa > Arthropoda > Arachnida > Ixodida > Ixodidae > Amblyomma > Amblyomma americanum. The sequence goes on along the minus strand of NC_135502.1, from coordinate 108,732,999 downwards.
TAGCATGGCGTTCTTTAGTTCCTTCTGTCCAGTGCGTCATGGCAGTTTTGGTGCTCTAGCACTAAGGCCCCCACTCACTGATCTTTGTCTGGAGCCTGCTTGACCTTGAAAACAGCCTCAAAACCAAAACCGAAGTGTTAACACACCTAATTCGGAATTGGCCTAGCCATGCTAAAGCCTTTTTTGCCTCTGCTTCTCATAAAGCTAAGGCTGTTGCATGTGAAAACTTTCATTGGCTTTATGTCCCAAATCTGGGTTGCCAGTTTAATTGAATGAGTTATGGCTGGGATTGGGCATGGTGTGATGGTTACCCAATGCATGGGTGATGTGGGCAAGTAAGTGTGTCCGTGGCATTGGGCTGACAATGCAGCAGCTCTCTCTCCCAGGGATTAGGGATGGTGGGTGGCAGAGCTTTTGGAAATTAGTTTGAGAACCTATCTTCTTTTTTGTGTCAGATTTACCCTTACTAATATCAGGCTTTTTTGTGTCAGATTTACCCTTACTAATATCAGGCTAATGCTGACACCAACAAGTTTAATGCATAGTATTGTTACTCATTCTCTTTCTTTTCTCCCTGTCATTGGGTTAAGCATTGTAGTAAGGTCATGTCATAAATTTTCATCATGCCTGCGATAGCTAAGCACCAGAAATTTATGGATTGCTGATTCTGAAATCTCATGATAAATAAATAATAATGAATTTAAGATCGCAGCCTGAAGGTTCTTGGAGCCATTGCACTGACAGATTACTAAATCTGGGCTTTTGAACGTACACAACCCTTTACACAGGCAATGCTCCTCCTGTGTAGGTCCTTTTAGTCTCCTGCAGTCTCTGTAAGGCTGATTCATTCTGAGACTACTCACACTACATTTTAGACTGTTTAATGGGCCACAGCATGATTAGTGACAAATTGTTCAAATTCAAGTACTGCGCCTGCTGCTTAATTTTTTTTTTGTTCTTTGCTGACAGCTGTAACTTTTTCGATATTAGAGCTAATCCAATTGTACTCTGATGGAGGAGAAATGTTTACTTGCATAGCTCAGTGCGATATTCATGTGCCACTGAAGTGTTTCATCCTGCTCATTGAGGATACTTAATTTGTGAACATGGCTTCGATTGGAAGAGTGTTGTGCAGTGCTTTGACAACGGACTGGCACACTCTGCCTGCTCTGTTCTGTGCAGAGGGGGCTCCAGAGCTTCCTGGTCATCTTGGCCGTGATATGCATTCCGTGGATCCTGCTTGCCAAGCCCTTGTATCTGCGCCGCAGGCACCAGCTTGCGTCCAGGATTGCTGCGAGTGGTCACTCCAATGCGCAGGTAGAGGCATGCCTGGGACAGTGCACTACAACTGGTTTAAAAAAGAAAGGCTGTTGATTGGGCGCAGTGTGAAATACTTGGCGAATTCCCAAGCATGCCTGCTCTTTAGTAAAGGCGTGAAATTTGCTCTAGACACCAGCTGTTTCAAAGCAAGCCATTTGCTGCTCAAGTCTTTATGCTCACTTCTGTTGACAGATTTGATAACTATCTGCACTGTTGCTTGTTGTCTTTTCTTGTCTCCCACTGCTGCCTTGCATGTTTTCTGAGGACACTGGTCAGGGAAGACCATTTCTGGAGCCTTCATCCATCTGTGTGCAGGGCGCCACCACTGGTGCAGGACGGCCTGATCATACTTCCCTGAAGGAAGGTGAAGATGGCACAGCAGCCAATGCAGTTCCAGAACCACACAGGGCTGCCAGTGTTGGTGGTGGCCATGGTCACGGAGACGAGTCTGGCGAGTTCAACTTTGGCGACACCTTCATCAACCAGACCATCCACACCATCGAGTACTGCCTCGGCTCAGTGTCCCACACTGCTTCTTACCTCCGACTCTGGGCGCTCAGCCTGGCGCACGCACGTGAGTGCAACTTAGACTTCTGCTCATGCTATTCAGGTCTGTTGGAGTGCCTAGTTTGGCATCTGGAGCAAACCAAGTTCAGATGCTGCAAACACGATTGTGCAAAACCAGACATAAAAAGCAATCCTCAAACATTGATGGGAACATATTTCTTGGTGTACGAGCCCTTTATTTTTATTTTTATTAAACTTGAATTTGTGCATAAACTGTGGAACATAACTGTGCACCTAGCTTGCTGCTCTTTCGTTGGCTTTGTGAAGGGCTCTTTGGAGTCGGTGGTGTTTGCTGCTTGCAAGTGGAACATAGGAACTGGCACAGTTTCCTGTTTTTCAAGGAAGTTTTTCTCAGCAAAGTGATTTCTTTTTAAGGGCCCTAAAACAGTTCGCACACCAAGGATAAGGACAGCGAAAGACTGATAGATATTGAACCGCCCATCGTTCCTCAAAAATTTTCAATTTGGCTGATGTAGGACCAAGGCGTGCTTGACATTAGCTTGGCACCTTGGAGTTTCCTTACAGTAGTATCGCAGCTGACCCTCTGCTGTCATTTTCTGGTGCATGCAACCTGCAGAGCTCTCGGAGGTGCTGTGGAACATGGTGCTGAAGAATGGCCTGATGCCCATCAGCGTGGTTGGTGGCTTCCTGATGTACATGACGTTTGCTGCCTGGGCTTTCCTCACGGTGGCCGTACTGCTCATCATGGAGGGGCTGTCTGCCTTCCTGCATGCCCTGCGTCTGCACTGGTATGACACTGCTGCATTTCAGCCTTCACGTTTAAGAGCCACAATGCAAAGTGGGGTGTCAGTTTCCTATTAGGGGTGTCCGAATATTCGAAATTTCAAATACGAATTCCATATGTCTGTTATTCAGTTCATATTCGATTTGAAAAATTGATGTTAGAGAATATCTCTAATATTCAGCAGTGACCGAATACTGCCAATTTTCATAAGTCCAACCAGTGCAAAACCGCAGTATATTGGCATATTATCCGAAGACCACATTTAAACTGACAGGAAAACGCTACAAAGGCATCTTCTTCGTCCGCTTCAGCGTCGGTTATCACATGTACTGTTCACATTCATTCACTGCTAGGCATGGACCTCATGTGAAATTTTACAAGTGGGTTTTCCCAGATATCACATGTGATGAGAAAAAGATAGTGACCACCAACTTTAAGAAGCCAAAACATGCAAGTGTGCGGTGTTTTTGTTTGATCCATAATGTGTTACATGCTTAACACCGATACCCATGGCTTGTCCAGTCACTTTCACAACTCTCCTGGCGTGAGCACCACCATCTCATTTTGGTCAACTGATATGCAGAAAAGGTTGAGGTTCTCCAAAAGGAGCAGTCGGTGTCACCGCCAGAGCAAGCAATCATGTAAAAATCCTGCCTAATGCATGATGCACTGTAGCTCATGCACCTCTGGTATGTGTGTAATGACAGGCATGGTAGTGATAAAAGGGCCCCTGCCATTAGGCAAGGAAAAAAAAAAAAGTCTGACCGCATAGTTTCTCAGCTTTGAGGCCAGTCATCCAAACCCAGCTGCATGCCACTTTCGAACGCCAACTCGCATTCCCCTTGCTTACATCCGAATTCTTCCAGCCCGATGAAACTGTGCGTTCATCACTGGCTTTTTGCCATTTGTGTGATGGAGCCTCCCCACAAGGCTTCACTGCATTTAGTTGCAGTCATGCGTTAATGGACTTAATATTGATGCTCATCTTGCGTGACCACATTACAGGTTGCGCTCTGTTATGCAGTCTAATTCAACCAGTGAACTTTTTTTGTGCATCTTTTTTGTGCTGCGTTAGTGTAGATATGTTTATTTTTAGTTTTCTTGCTTAACACATATTCAATCTGATTAATAGAAGGCTTTTTTTTTTCATATGCATATTTTATTCCTATTTGAAAATTTCAATACAGGCACACCTCTACTTTTTATCTGCTGCTTTGATTAGCTCGCGTTTTGGTGTTGAGTGGTACATAGTGACTGCTCTCTTTGAGATGCATGGCCAGAGGTATGGTTTGGCCAGCACTTAGATTCAGCTAGGTGCAGATAATTGCATCCATCCCAGAGGCAGTGGTCAGGATCTGCACTGATTCTGCCAGACTGCAGCTTAGTTGTAGCAGCATGTAGTAGCTTTAACACGAACACTTCCAGATGAAAATATGCCGTTACTTTGCCGAAACTCAATTCCAAAAAGTTACAATAGCAGCACCAAGCTGACGCAGACAGCATAGCTAATGCATTTGTTTGCCTTCCATGTGTAGATCCTGTCCCATTTGTTTCGCTGTTGCATCCTGCATCACTCTATTGACTATATGTGAAAGTGCACATGAACAGTTGATACTGGATAGTCTGATTTAACGGGCATTGTAAATGTTTGGTATGTCAAAAATTGGAGACGCAATATCTGCCAATAGATGAGCTTGTTTTTATTTATTTGAATCTCAAGGGTCCCTGGCAGGACATACATTACATGAGGGGTGGGCGCAAGAACAGCGGTTAACAATGAATGTTACATGGGAATCATGACGATGACATGGCTTCCTCGATGGCAGTCTTGAAATGGGCTGGATCAGGGATTAGTGCTAGGTCGCAGGGAAGGTCATTCCAGTCGCGAGCTGTGTGGACAAAAAATGATTTCTGAAATGTAGTAGTGCAGGCACGATACGGGATGATGCTGTTTGGATGGCCTGTGCGGGGTGTTCGACGTACTGGTAGAATGAGCTTGCTCTCACGGGGTGAACAATGGAAAAACCTGTGATAAAGGCAGAGATGTGAAATTCGGCGACGGGAAGCGAGAGAAGGAAGTTGTAGTTGGAACTTCAAGGCGGATATGCTAGAGTATCGCGAGTAGTTTGAAAGAATAAAGCGAGTGGCCCTATTCTGACCAGATCCAAGGGCTGAGGTAAGGTTAGACTGATGGGGGTCAAATATTGTGCAAGCGTATTGAAGTTTAGGTCACACAAATGTTTGATAAGTAACTTTGAAGCGAGAATAGGGTGCACCTACATTAGCAGTTAGCAGTGCCCTTCCTGTAGCAGCCAGCCACCTACATAGCGGCAGGAGTCACTCACGGGTGTCACTACGCCTGGCCTGTTTCACGTCAGAGCTGTAGTGGACAGTGCTTTGGAAATGGCCACATCTGATCTTTTTACCAGTTCTACCACAAATTTAGTAACTTCACTTTAAAAATAAGGCACAGTGGGCTTCGGCATAGCATGCAACCGGCAGGCCAGGTCTCTTGTCAGCGGCTATGGATTTTGTTTGCATTCATCATTAAATGAACCTTTATACAGTTTCTTCTGCATACTGTAGATTGTCTTTAAAGGCAATTCTGGTGTTATTTTTTTAGCATTTTGAATTGATAAACTCGTCACATTTTTGTGCCTTCTTTTCGGCTCAATAACCCATTTTTCAAACTACTGAATAGAAATACTGTAAAATGGCAAAAGCCAGGAAACCGAAACCAAAATTGGGCTTCAATTGAAGTATGTTATCACAACGTACGACATCACGAAAACAGTCGCAAAATGCCTTATATGTTGATTGGCCAAACTAGCGACTGTGACGGCTTAAATCATTGTCTGAAATTACCAACAGCAAGATCGAAAGCTTTTCCTACAGCAAATACAAAGTAAATATCGATGGACATCCAGCTCATGACGTCGCACGCTAGGTTGCCCGTAAAAATTGCCTCAAATGAGGCCACGAAATGGGAAAATTTCAAATTAATTTTTGCTAAAACAAATCTGAACTTGGAAAATTTTGCAGCCAACTGCAAAGAACCTACCATAAAAGGTTCCGTAAAATTTATTGAGGTCATAAAATTACCGTTGTTGCATATTAAGGCACATGTAATGGGACCTATTAAATCATTGGAAGTGCTTGAAATTATGTGGTTGTGCTGGAGTGTATAGGCACAATCAGTAAACGAGGAATGAAATTAACATAATTGAGAAAGGGTGCACAAGGAAACATTCACAATTGTGGAAAAAAAAGTTTTGAGAGCTATTGTATCTGTAGTAAGGTGAGGCCACTCGTTGTGGGCCTCTGATTTGTGTACGCAGGTTTCAGTACTGTTTGCCTATGGTTGCATCATACAAACTTACATTTATACCTAGAACAAGAGTTCAGTTAGTCCACCCACAATTCGCCATTGCTCTTGTCAGGCTTTGTCTGCATGCAAACATCTGTCTCCTTGAGCTCTTTAAAGATGCTGCTGTCCCCGACACATGGTGCAGTTTGCTCATTGGAGACAACGTAGATTAAAGTCGATGTTCTCTGCTTACCGACGCTGTGCTCTTTCTTGCTTGCAGGGTGGAGTTCCAGAGCAAGTTCTACCGAGGGGAGGGGCACATGTTTGTGCCATTTGCATTTGACACCATACTGGAGACCTCCGGTACAGAAGACTAGTCCACTGTGGGCATTGTGCCTAGTCTGAAGTAGGCTTTGAGAAGTAATATACTAGTAGTCAAGTTTGTTTAGTTGCATAACTATCCCTGTTTTATCTGCCGTTTCATGCCAAGCCCCCTCCGGCTTTTCTCCTGCATGGATCTCTGCAATATGCTGTTCAAATTAAGCACTTTTAAGGTCATCTACGGTGTCGCCTACTGTTGTTGTATTTATGAAATAAAATATAGCTTGCAAATCTGAGCCACTCTGTGAATGCTTGTTAGTACAGGTATTGGATTGTCTTATTGTTTCCCGATTGTTGCCCATTCAAAACGACTGCAAGCTGAGGTGTAGTCATGGGCCATTACTTATACCAAATGAGTGGAGTAGCCTTGCAAGCTCATGCCTTCACACAGACATTAAGTTTTGGTTGATATGTACAACTGTATATTGAAAACACTGGGCTGCTGATGCAGGAGTCCTTTTTTTTTTCCAGCCAATTTGCTCGCAGCAGCCTAGCAGGATCAGGGCTGCTTTGCTGTTTGCAGGTTGCCTCACACCTTTTTTGGTGCATTAGAGGCTGCAGATGACAACTGAAGCTGTCTGTACACTTGGTTTACACAAATGCTCCTCTGGTGAAAGAGGTGTGGCTGCACTGCACTTTAACGATCTGTGCTAGCAGACAGCATCTTGTTCAAAGAAACCTAGGTGGGAATGAGTGGAACCAACGAGTCGATGCGGTCAAATTCGCATTTGGCAGTGGTAGAGACATCTGGAACAAACTGCTCTGAATATTTCAGCTGGTTAACATTTTTACCCATAGAGAAAACACGCCAGGATTCGCACCGGCTTCTTCTGCGCGGAAAACGTGGACTAAGGAGACAAAAAAAAAATGACGTGGATTTAACGCTACTGTTTGTATCAGGCCTGTCAGATAGTCGTTTTCCTGAAGTAATTGCATGCATTACACTATTTACAAATGTGCACTGAAATGCTGGCCGCGGAGCTTAACTTGAGTGCTTAGATTTGCAATACCGACGCTGCAAACAGCTATCCACCACCACCTTTCAAGAAAACTGCATTTATGCGTGCAGTTATATCCCTACGCACATACTTCATCTCTCAAGACATTTGCGACACTGGAAAAGGTAGAGCCCTCTTCCAATTGGGCCCAAATGAATTCCTGAAATATTTTAGTAGCATTGGAGCTATTTTTTAAACAATTATTGCAGTAATTGAAAAGGTAGTTCAGAATTGTGTTTCGAAAGTACAGCGAGAGTTTCGTTCACCAGTTTAATTAGCAGGGAAAGTCTGCGCAAACAAAGCACCGTGGAAGCCTGCTGTGGAGTTGTGCACCACCATTTGTAAACATAATGTCAGCCAAATTGGCAATCTCTCCCGCACACAGGAGCTGGACACTGGTGCTTTCTTCCCAGTGATAGAGCCACGAGTCACAGGGTGAGAGGCACAGAAGCACAAGTTTTGCAGTGCACGCTATCCTGATTGACTCAGGTTGCCACAGCCTTCACAGCGCTGCAAACAATTTGAGATGAGTATATGCGCCGCCATGTTGCAACACTTTTGCTCCACTTCCACTTTGGAGGGTGCAAGATTCAATCCAACTGGTACAGTAAGTGCAGCCAAATCGAACAGACCTTGTGCCACATACCTTGTTAATATAGAAATCAGTATCCACAGAATAGCGGCACTATGCTCGTGAAGCATCTAGCAACTCGTGCTGGGGCAGCTACCACTGGATGCAAGCATGGTGGCTCGACACTGGAATGACCAGATTTCGCCCTGGCTGCCCTGATCAACAAGATAAACCAACTTGCAATAAGTTGCATAAGAGACCTGCGTTCTTAGCCACCTTTGTGCTACCACATTCCAAGCCATTTTAAGTAATGACCGCATGACCATGGTGTGGTGCCTCTATGGATGTCGTTCAGAGTATACAATTGCTGCATTGTAAATTAAAGCATTGCCCTCGTATGTGAAAGGTGCTGGGTATAAACCCCCACTAGCGCCAATAGTACATTTTGCCTACTGTGGAATACTTCAAGCGCTAGCAAACAATGGCAAGAAGGGACATGCACTTACTAAAAACTGATTATTTTTTATTCAGTTTCAATATACAGTGAAAGCTCGTTAATTCGAAATTTTGGATAATTCGAAATAGTCATCGTGGTCCGGTCCGCAGTGCATAGAAGTATGCGCGTAACAGCTCGTTAATTCACTCAAAAACTGGCGCCGCCACCCATAATTCGAACTGCGCGCCGCCAAGCGCCGCTGTTGAAAACCATCGTTGGAAGCTTTCACGGCAGAACGATAGATGGCACAACCATCGGGGCGCCGCCATTAGTTACGAAATTGGAATGTGCTGCTGGCCCTAGCGGCATCACAAAAAAAAAAGCTAAAACAAAATAAAATAATATGTAAGGAAGCTGATGAGGCTGAGCATGCTTGAATATGCTTGCATAATTTGGGACCCGTATACTAAGTCTAACATAAGAAAGCTCGAGAACGTTCAAAGGAAAGCAATTAGATTCATATATTCAAAATATCTACCCACTGACTCCCCCTCAGACTTGATGCATGCTAACGGTATTGAAGAACTACAGGTAAGAAGACGAAATTTTCGTTTAGATTTTCTTTCTTTACTTCTTAACAATAAACTCAGACTTGACCCTTCTGCTTATCTTTCCCCAATGCCAACACGGAATACACGACACTATCACAAAGCTCTTTTAAAACCATATTTTGCCCGGACTAACTCGTTCAAGTTTTCCTTTTTCCCACGCACTATATCTGACTGGAACTCATTAACCGTACCAAATCAACCCTGAAAAACAGCCATCTTTGATATTGCGTATTATGTATTTTTTTCTGCTTTGTCTTGCATTGCTGTATTGTTGTTTTACTACATTATCTTTGCTGTATTGTTGTATTTTTGTTGCTATACTTTTGCTTTTTGTGCACCTGCCCTTCCTGCTTGGACCTAACCATGGTCTGCAGTATGTACGTAAATAAATAAAAATAAAAATAAAAAATGAACGGAGCAGGTCCAGGTACTGGATTTATAGTCATGCAATGCACACCTGCTTGTAGTTTTTGTCACACTCCTTACAGTCAAGCTTCAGAGAGTTTCTTTTTGCCCGTAATTGAGCTCTCCCATTCAAACTGTTTTTATTATGAAGCGTTTCATTTGTTCATCTTAGACAAACCCCAGCGGGTCGGGTCGTGCAACATGCACACCCCCAGTTTGGTCACGAAAAACTTTTTTTTTTTTTACTTCCGCGCATAACAGGTGCACCCCGAAGTTTGAGCCCAGTTTCCAGAGAAAAATAATACGAGTAATACGAATGTATGCAATATCTTCTCTCCCAGGAGCTCATTACTTTTCAATATGGTCCCTACCAGTGACAATGCATTTCTGCCCCAAGCACATTCTTGCTAGACCTCTGCATGCCATCACAGAAGAAGGGTAGCAGCTGGTGACAAGACTGCAGTGATGCGTGTTATGTTGGGTTTAGTGGTGCACAAGCATCTAAGCTATCATGTGCCAAACTCGGGGTGTAGAAATCTGTTGTGCATGAATTTATAAAAAGGGGGCAAAACAACAATGGCGTAAAAGTGCCTAAATAAGTCATTTCGTACTACCTAGTGATGACAGAGAACAAGAAATTTAGTACAAGTTTTAAAGAAGGTCAGGTAATCTAAGCGACCGTCCTTCACTGGGCATGGGTCTCGAGGCTCCCAACAAATCAAATGACCTCAGCCTCCTCCTTGTCAGGAACAAGAAAGTGGCGTAGGTGTGGTTAAAGAAGTCTGTTTGTTGTAATAAGTTCATCAGTTTATCAAATGTACAGTTTGTTTAAAACAGCTCCTCTTTAAAAACTTAAAGACACATGACAAGTCTACAAGTTCATCTTCACCTAAGGCCTATGTTGGATGGAATGGTATCTGTTCATTGTAAAAAAATAACTGCAAAATGCTCTTTTCTTAGTGTTTGAAGCTTTCTGTATGCAAATAAAGCATGGTTTACTGTTAGCTCATCTCTGCACAATTCACGCTGGGGCTTTTCTTGTTTTGTCAGTATGAAGGTATGCATGAGGTGCGAGTGCGAGATAGGCGCGAGGTAAGCACTTCCTTGCAGACTTCCATTCACCTAAAACAGGCTTTACAAAGTGTATGTTATCTGTTTCAGTGCTCCAAGCAGACCGCCATTTTTTCCATTTTTTTGCTCACTTTAGGATATACTATGTGCATACAATCTTTAAAGGGTATATTTACTTTTTCTATTTGCTTGCCGCGACCTTAATCAGTACAGAAGTCTGCTCTCTGGTTGCCTTTAGGCTGTGCCCAGCAGAGTTTTAGGTTTTGTCCTTGAGCTAATTTTATGTTGTGCATTATGTCACTGAGTAGCGGAGCAAATGCATTCCTAGAGTGGATTAAATAATACCGCTTGTGAGCTTCTCGTGCACTATTGTTTCTATGGCTACATAGACAACGTAACATTCGACAGTGCAGATGGATGCACACTGTGGAAGTCTTAGTTTCCTCCCAATTTCCCCATGCCACTGCGCTTCTGGCATAAACGTGTTTTTGAACCATCAGTATAATAAAGCCACCGCACTTTTCGCCGAGTGCAAGGAATTGTGGTATAATATATTGCTTTGGAGTTTGTTTTTTTGCGGAACTGTGGAGGCCATTAATGGATCTAGTCTTTGCGCAGTGCCAGGTAAATGAGTCCAGTACGGCAAGATTTTGGCACATCTCTTCAGCACAATGGCAAGACGGTCGAGTTGGTGATGCATACTTCTGGGAAAATAGTGCGAAAGACAAGGACAGCAAAGAAAGGAAACAACAGGACCAGCGGTAACTCACAACTAAAGGTTTATCCACAGGAAGCAAGGAATGAAAAGACTGCAGACAATCAAGAAAGCAAAGCAAACACACGTGCAGCTACGTGGAACCGAACCTCATTGTCATGCAGGCATACAGACAGGCTGCTAATGCACAATGTAGTTTTTTTTTCTTCATATAAAATGGCTCCATAATCTCTCTGGTTAAGTGTGTTGGGTGACTTTACGATACATCACCGTGATGCAAAGTAGGGAAGCAAGATTTGCAGTCTCTAACATGGGACGACTAGATTAGTAGATTTATTAGCTTCCGAGGCATTAGCATGCTCAGTTAGGCGCGTGTTAATTGATTGTTTGCCCTCTTTGTATTCCTTGCTTCCTGTGAACAAACCTTTAGTTGTGAGTTAGCACTGGTCCTGTTGATCCCTTTCTTTGCCGTCCTCGTCTTTTGCGCTATTCTCCCAGAAGTATACATCTCTTCAAACTGCAACAGCCGTGGCCTGGTAGCTTGAGGTTTGTTTCTAAACAGTCTTCTAGGAGGGCACTTGGAAAATATTGGGTAATAGACAAGTTTCGGTAGTGAACGGATTTTCACAATGCATGAGCAGATCGAGCACAGTTCCGTCTGTAAGTGATGGTTCAATTGTTTTTACATAAAGGCCATTTATGGGCGATTTCCTGTATGCGCTAGTGGAAAGACGCAAACCTGAATTATGCACTGGATCCAGTCGTTTAAGTTATGATGGTATCACGGACCCATACGGAATACATCCTGGGTTGCAAAGCGACTGAGGCTATGAGGGACACCGCATTGAAGGGCTCCAGAAATTTCGACCACCTGGGGTTCTTGCAACGAGCACCGACATCGCACAGTACACGGGACTCTGTAGAATTTCACCTCCATCGAAATTCGACCGCTGCAGCCGGGGCCGAACCAGAGTCTTTCGGATCAGCAGCTGAGCGCCATTAACCACTGGGGTAGAGCGTACTATAGAGCAGTGAGTTTCTAAAAGACATGCCCTATCAGCCAGCCCCCAGTGTTTTCGCGACAGTACTTTGAGTATATTCAAGCATCGGGAGGCTTTCTTTTCCAGCGCGTCTATGTGAAGCTGCAAAGCGAGTCTTCTGTCAGAAGTTATGCCTAGGAATCTATGTTCGTTTTTTTTACCGGTAACTTGTTTCGTTTAGGAGGTGCAGGGTGGGATCTGTCTGTACGCCCTGTTGTAGTGAGACCAATGATGCAGTATTCTGTCTGCCAATGCAAGTTATATAACTTTCATATTGGAAACAAAATTCCAAGGACAATAAGGCACTGCTCAACAGGCATGCAACTATGGTGCACACAACTGCTGAAGACAGAACAGCAGGTTGGACTTTGTTAAAATAAAATGATGAAGGAAAGGGGTGTGAAGAAGACGAAGAGGTTGGCGATAAGGATGACGTGGATTAACCGAAGACTGAAGAAGAAGAAGAAGAAGAAGCACCTCGTGAGGTGGAGAGAAGAAGGAGAAGACGACGACAAGGCTTACGTGGACTAAAGCCTAAACCCAAGGCTATAAAAGCGCGAGGGAGAGCGACTCGCGGGGAGGGAAGAACAGAGAAGCGGCGCCAGCCGCAGCACGTCGAACGCCATCTCGACGCCGGCTACTGGACCCACACAACGCCGCAGCCGCACCGATCCAACCGTGAGCACGACCGTTAAGAGAAGAACGCTAGTAGTAGACGCTGGTAGCGGTGTTCCCGGGTCGCGTGTATTTATAGTCTTTGCGTTAGTTTGTTAGTTAGTTTTGTGTGCTAGTGTATTAAATGTGCGTCTGTGCGGGTACACCTGTCGCCTAGTCCTTTCTTTCGGTCCGAGTGTGTTCTCCGGGGAGATCCGTGGCAGACTTGTTTGTTCTGCATTTCGAAGTCAACATGCTAGCGCAGGAAGCAAGGACCGGGGCAGGAGAATCATACATAACGAGCACTGCACATTACGGAAAATTGTACTTTCGAAACAATTTTAGCAAACCGTGAACATTAAGATACTTTTAAAAGATATAGTCTTTGTTAGCAATATGGAAGGAGTGCATACGCACTGGTCACGCAGTCTAGCTTTTTCGTCACCCTCACGAATTTCGCACCACTTGCTCACTTCTCACAGCTTCTGAACTGCTAAAGCATTTTGCAGCGCACAAATTCTGGTGTGCAATTCTTAGAGAGGCAACAACTGCTGTGACTTCCCGGACTTCTAGAGCTGAACTTTACAATGATGCTCTTTCAGTCTGCCCTACACATTCTTTCACTCATGTCAAAGGAATAGAGTACACAACAGCTTCCATGCACTCTACATGGTTTTGGAAATGTATTACGCACACCTGGAACATCAACACTGATCTTTTAATTTGTATAGGGCTGCAATCTCTACCTCCACACCTGCTCTGCAACCTGTCTTTCTTTTTTAGGTGATAGGACACACCATGCACATACAGCAGTGAAACTTTTCATTTTCTAACCTCAGCAGGTAGCTAATGACCGACACACTGAGCTCAAGGTCAGGACACGCAACAATTAAGGTAGGGAAAGGAAAAGTACCCACAACGCAGAACCTTTAGTATATCATCCTCCTCCTCCTCTCCTAGTATTGGCTCTCTGTGGTGTTAAATTTTCGCTACCGCACCATTAGCCATTGGACGTAACCGTCCAATGTTAAAACTGCCGCGCAAGAAGCTCAATCAGGAGTTTTGTGGACGTGCTGTGGCATATATTTTCTAGCTATACAACCAGTTTATTTACTGCAGTGTTGGTTTCAGCGTTTCGACACGAGGGGGCACCGTGAAAAATGAAATTTTCAACACAGCAGCGTCAGCCGGCGAATATGGCGTCCGCATCGCCGGGCGCTCCTTGAAAGCGAAATCCGACAGAGATTTTGGCCAGTTCCAGGGGAGTTTTTTGCGACAAAAGCAGCGGTGATAAATCAGGCAGCGACGTATGAACTCCTCACTTTAGTTCCGACAGCGAGACTTCGTCTCAGGTGGCCTGTAACGTCGCCGCGTACTCGCACGTAAGTTTTGTTTTGTTTTTTGTTTGCTCTGCATTTTCTGTGGTGCATGCGGTTTGTAATTGATAACAGCAGTTTATTTTGTGCTTCAGGGTCTTCGCAAGATATAGCCAAGGCAGTTTGCCAAATGCTCAAGGTTACAACCAAGACGACAGCGATGTGTCTCAATCGGCCCATCCCAGTGGAGCGGCGCTTGGAGATTCGCTCGGCCTCTCAACACATTGTTGATGTTCTTCACTGCAGAGATGATGAAGACCCTGTGCGAGAACACTAATAAGTATGCATGGATGAAGATTTTGGACGGGCAAGGAAACAGATCTCGGCATGACTGCTCATGGGAAGAGGTTAATCAGCTAAAGTATACATGGGAAGTGTCAACCTGCAGAGACTACATCTCTGTTGGAAGAAAGGAATCACATTGAAGTGTTCTCCAGCTGGAGTCGGGGGCGAAACTGTCTATTAGAGGAGAAGCATACAAGCAGGGTAGACATGCAGTCACGTGAGAAAGACGAGAGGGAGTTGAGAGAATTCAGTGTCCTCATGTAGCCCGGAGCCACGGGGATGCGCGGGGATGAGGTGCTAAACGAAATATGATGCTCGGGCCAGACAGTAGGCATTATACGTGAAGCGGCGCTCGTAGTGGCAGTAGAGCGGTATAGCGTGCCGAGCAGCAGTACTACGATACATAACACATATACTCTGGCCTCGTATACCATTTCCCAAAGTCTGTTTTTCGCTTTTGCATGCTTTGGTGGAAAGCGCTTTTTTTCTACTGCATTGACGACATCGCTTGCGTAATCGGTTTTATTCTCTACCAAGCACACCCAAGAGACCATCCTGATGTTCCAGAGCTTGCCCAAAATGACAAATTCGATCAGCTGGCTTTCAGGGAGCAGCTCATTCAACATATCTTTGAGTATGATGAGGTAGAAAAAGTCCACACGCACAATTTTCCCATACAGTCCATTCGTCACCAATAGAAGAAGAAAAAAGAAAAAATCTGCAAGCTCCATCAGAGAACAAAACAAGAACAAAGATAAAACACTATGCAGCACCTGTCAAATCTACCTCTGCTTCACATCATTACGTGATTGCTTTTCACAGTGGCACCACAGCCATCATCCCCGACCTGACTGGCCATAGGAAGAGCAATAATTTTGCCTCAGAGCTGAAAATGAGACAAATGACAGCTATAAACATGTGCAAGTTTGTATATTCCAGTTTTCCTCTAATGAAGTTCTGACTTAGTGCAGCCGGTCATTTTTGTTTTTTCTGTACACTTTGTTCATGTTTAGGCATATTTGACAAATAAATGTTCAAGTACTTCCCCACACATGACTATGCTGTTTGTTTCATTCAGAAGTGTAACTAATAAGCTACAATTTCATGCAATGCAATGTGCGCTGGGTTTGTTACTTGTAAAAAAAAATTTTGCTTTCAGTACACTCCAAATCATACACTTTCCCACAGTAGCGAAGAGTTCATTTCAAGAAGCTGAAGAGAGCCACTAATGGAAGCACACTATAATAGAGTCAACCAACAACAAATTCAGGAAGCAAGTAAGCAAGATAAAATTCCTGACCTCCCATAACTCAGGGAAGGTACTCAAGGTGCCACAGGATAGAAACTAAATAGTTTTAAAAAATTATTAATTTTAGTTGCCAAGCACTTTTCATTTCACGTCACAGCATTGCTTGTTGCACTCCACAGCGTCGCACTGCACAGCGTCGCACTGCACAGGGTCACACTCCACAGCGTCGCACACCACAGCGTCGCACACCACAGCGTCGCACACCACAGCGTCGCACAACACAGGGTCGCACAACACCGCGGCGTCTCACTCCACTGCGTGTCACTCCACAGCGTTGCACACCACAGGGTCACACTCCAGAGCGTCGCACACCACAGCGTCGTCGCACTCCGCGGCGTCTCACTCCACAGCGTTGCACACCGCAGGGTCACACTCCAGAGCGTCGCACACCACAGCGTCGCACTCCACTGCGTGTCACTCCACTGCGCGTCACTCCACAGCGTCGCACTGCACAGCACCGCACTCCACTTTTCACATCGCAAGTGAAGTCGAGCCAAGCCGATTCACGATCTTGCTGGTGTGGTTATAGTGCTGTGTAGTGTGGTATTGCGCACCAGTTGTTGGTTGCCGTGTCTAGGTCCTGCATGACACCGTGGTGATTCCCCGAGCTGCCTCATTTGTGCCTCCAGGGATTTTTTTTTTTTTTCCCCGCCTGTTTAAGTAGCCATTCGCAGGGTGGGGCTGCCAAGGCAGATGGACGGGAGACTGAAAAGCAGGAGCACGGCATAACAGAATGCTAGGAGTCAGATTAATTCCAAGACAGTACAAAATACACAGGACAATTTTGTAAGGGGAAACAATACTGGGCTTGGTGGCACCACCGCCACCACACAAAGGTAATGCTCTCACCATTTATCCATCTAGCCGGCCCTGCATTTCCTCCTCAACTGCAGTGGCTGCAGAAGGCCTAGCTGACTGGGAGCAGCCATTCAATGAGCCCCAACCAGGTGTTGGCTTCACCTACAGAGAGAAAAAAAAAAACTGGCATTTGTAAGTGCCCCAACATAGCAACATCATTGCTCTTTGGATCTCCCTCACAAGGTTTGTGCTACTTTTCCATGATGAGTAACGAAACCCAGCAGATCAGAATGCAACTAGGAGCACAAACAAATTGCCAGCTAAAGAGGGCTTCAAGAAAGGATGACCGACTGACTCGCAGCGGCAAGCAAGTAGGCGAATGGAATGCCCACCCACAGCTGTGCTCGTGACGCGGCGTCCAATATACAGTGAATATCATGTAAAAGGTTTATAAATCTGATTTTGAAAAGGTCTCACCCCCGTGGGGGCGAGTGGGCCGACCCCGGAGGCAGTGCAATACCGGGCCGTGCATCCAATACACTCAGCAAATTTTCGCCTGCACATCCCTAGATTTGCTGTGTTCGAAAATAATCGCGAAGTGCAGCAGACAAGCAACCTCACCTGTTTCTAAAAGAAAAAAAACTCGCCATTGATGTGAACCCAGTCAGCTGCTGCATAGCTACCCTGTCGAGAGCACTGGTTTCGGTTTCGCGCCGCATCGAGCACTGGTTTAGGTTTCGCGGAGGCGCATGATTGACGCATCTGCAGGTATATAATTGTAATGTTTCAGGTCTGATTTTGGATTTTGAAAAGGTCTCACCCCCGTAGGGGTGAGTGGGCCGATCCCGGAGGCAGTGCAATACCGGGCCAACCCGTGGCGGAGGTGAAGCAAGCTTCAAGCACTCCGCCGCATTCCAAAAATAAGTTTAATATCTTGGGTCCAAATAGGACCCGTATCAGATATTAAGCTGATAAGAACAGATACTACACTTTGATCTTAGCCAAAAGGCCGAGAAGCGATAACTAGAGCATTAATCAGTGATCAAAGTCATCCTGGTCCATCACCAGACCCGCCCCATTAGCCAGGTGAGCTCACGGCGGCGAGCGCCACGATTTCCGCCACTCCTCCGAGGCGATCGCTCCGGCGGCGCACTGCGGTCGGTCGGGCACGTTTGCGCTACTTGAAAGCAGCTAATTAAAGCCTAACAAATTCAAAATTCGATTAAGAACCCTCAGGACCCGAGCACAACGCTGCCTCAGCGGTCGCGAAGTCGTCCAGAAAAATTGCACTAGGGAAACACGAAAATGGTGTATTATCTCCTCTAACAAAATAATTTAGCTTGTAATATATGCCTCAACCTACAAAAACAGCATCTCAAACTCATATCAACAATTAAAATAACGACAAGCGAAACCGCATCCAGTATGGCAGCGCCCATGTGTAAACACGTCGCCGTCCACGTACCCGAGTTCCAACGCTAATAGGCCTGTAAATGTGAGCTTCCTAGCACTCCCAAGCGCGTATCCGGTTTACTGAACAAATTTAGTGAACTGACTGGCAAAGGGAAAACTCATAGGCAAACTCGCATCTACGATCTTCAAGCGGACGCATGGAATCAATCACGGTGGGCAAGGAGCCATATACCATCCATTTGGGCGCAGCTCGTCACTTTGGATTTATGCCCTACCATCCCGAGCATAACACAACGACAATCTAGAGCCAGAATCTTGTTGTGGGTAGTGTGATTGGCTCTTTATTCAATGAATGCTTGCTAGTCATTTTACATTCGCTCAGCGCAGCTGATCCGTAGATCCGCGGCGGACGGATGCACCGTGCTGCCCAACGCACATATCCTGTACTATTTAACTATGCCGCGGTACCAGACGCATCAGCCTTGCTGAAGCAAAGAAATGAAAATGCAAGGATCACCGAACTAGCGATTTTAAATTAAAATCTAGGTCGCCAAGGGAACCGAGTCGCCAGTCAGTGGATATGCGAGTTGGCCGCTTGGCCCACAGATGGCGCCACGATACCGCGAATCGCCCCGTCCGCGGAAAATAAAACGTCGAAAGACGTGCAGGAGCGAAACGTGAACCGCCTGAAACTGCAACCACGAGCTCCCTGCTTTAAAACCAAACGACACATCTTCACAAACGTTCACTGAAACGCAAAGAGCACAACGAATGCGTGAGCAAGAGAAAAACAAGAGGCTGTCATGTGACATGTCACTCCGTGCATGGCGCGGTCGGCCATCTTCCCCGAAGAAATATACTGAAATCACGATGTCAAAGTATAGCGTACTATCAAAATGGACACGTAACACGCGTCGTGCATCATGACATTTCGCTAAACTATAGCAGAAGCGATGCATATATGCCATTTAATGCGCAGGCAGCAGCGGCCGTGCTGCCTTCCCTGCGCTGCGAGCTCGACAGTGACAAACCAAGTGAAATACATGACAGCACGCTCACCCGACATGGCTCCGACAGCTCCAAAATATGGTGCTGGATGCAATGCAGCTCTACGTTCGGCTCCGCCGAAGGTTCTTCAAAGAGCTGCTGCGACGGCGACGCAACTTGAAGCAACCAGTCGAGCATGGCGGACGTCGATTGAGTTCTGCGCCGACGTTGGCAGCCGGCAACACGGCGTACGGCTCAAACGTCGACTAGCGCGTCTTTGAGGCACCTCAAACACGGCTAACAGCGGTGACCACATCACCATCACCTCGCGAAAGCGACAGGGGAGATTAACCACAGTGCCACAGACAGGCAGTACACGGCGAGGCACGTCTGAGCCGAACAGCGCGGAGTCCCATTTCCCCCCAGCCAGCCAGAGCCCCCATCCTACAGACGAATGGAAGCGCTCGGCTTAATGCGCTGCCGCCACCTGCCGGCAACAAGTGTCCTCTTTCCATCTCTTTCTTCCTCCCCCCCCCCCCCCCCCCCCACACACACACACACACACACACACACACACGAGCCTAGTGGGCGCCTGTGGAGACGAGTCAGACGACCGCGCAAATCCGCTGCGTTTTGGGTAGAGAGGGGAAAGAGAACAAACAGTTGCGCAATTGCTCCCTCACCCCACCCACGCCTCTCTTACCCTTTTGTCCTTCTTGCCCCCTCCAGTGCACGTAGCTGACTAACTGAAGACACACACAAAGAAAAGTACTACTGAGGGAAAACTAGGGGCCGGCAAGTAACTGCATGCGATCGCGACGCCGAGGCCAGCTTTGGCCATTCGTCAGAGACAGAGTGTTAGTTGGCGGGCCCTTTCAGAAGGCGCTTGCATCGATGAGGATTCGAGGGGCCTGGCGGAGGCCTCGGAAAAGACGAAAGGCGTGCCGGCTCGTGTGCTCCGCGCTCTAGCCGACTGGGAGCAAACGAGTGAGTGAAAAGACAGCGCAGCTACCGCGCCGCCGTTTGTTTGGACTATGTGCGCGGTGCACGTTAATTCTGTTTTCTGTAAGGGATCCTGTAGGGAAAAGGCGGAAAGCATGAGCATACATCGTACAAGCCCTCTCAGCGCTGCTGGGCTCCGATGCATGTTTTGGATAGCGTTTGTCGGGGCATAAAACCAGTGCTGAGCGCAAACATCCTCTCGTTATTGAGCATTCTAATTTGTGTTTACGGATCGAAAACAGGAATGCCTATCGGAAACAGTGACATGGGGGGCAGCACTTCGCGGAGTCGTCGTTTTTCCCAACATCGTTATCACACCTACACAAATGCGGACACTAAATAGAATAAGAAGATGTTACTTTTTTCAATTATTTCACTAGAGGGCCTAAATCAACTGCTGAGGGCATGTTGCAAGCGAGGCACTCTTTTATGTAACAGCGCTTTCTAAGTTCCTTTCAACGAGCACGTGTTTCGCGATATTTGCCAGGAATCCTCCCAGTGTGCACTGCGGCGCGTATAAATGGAAGCGGCTCTTCCACTTGTGTTTCTAAATCGCCAGCAAAGGCATGCATGTGTACACGTAAAACTGTCCAAGCTGAAACAGTTAGCAGGATCGGTAAGAGCTTGTGCGAGCACGCCTCCTCTGTTTGTCTGGCAAGGTCCTCTCGGACGGCTGTCAAGTGCGGGCTTTTTATTGGTCCCTTTGAGTGACAACCGTTCCTCGGGGCTATATAAGCCCCAACGCTGCCGCCTTCTACCGAGCCCGTTCTAGAGAGACCGACCCACCGAGAGCCGAATGCCGCTCACGAGTGGTGCGAGATGTGTGACGCGTTGGAGTCTCGCCGGACGTCGCTGTGCGAGAACAGTCGCGTTTGCTGTTAGCTCTCGGTCCCCGTGCCGATCTCGTCCCGTATAATGCTCTTTACATAATGTATAAAATCCCTTTTGTTATTCTCACCGACGCCTGACTCGGAGTCTTCGCTACCGACTTGAGAGCTGGCAACGCTCTGTCACAAAACGGGTGGCGAGCGCTACGGGACCACCTCAAAGTCGCAACATTGGTGGCAGTGGTGGGATCCCCAATCACAACAGCGGACCTTACACCTAGCCAGCTTTGGGACGACGGGACGGCTGAGTCTGTCCCGCCGCGTCGTCACCACCACCTGTCAATTGAGCCTATTCCAGTTTTCAAGGCGGCGTTTTGTGCTTTCAACCGCTCTGGCCTTCTTGGAAATGGTCGCTCCTTTCGATCGCCACGCGTTCACGTTGTTCGAATGAAAACCGGAGTGCATTTTAAGAGCGTCAGGTTTTATTCATCACGTTTCTCGATTTCTTGGGTTCCGCTAACATGCACCTCTCTCGGCGTGAAATTTCCAGAGTCCGAGGAATTCAAGGTGGCGACCACTATAGTAAATCGATATAGCAACCCAATTGGTGATTGATTAGTGACGTCAATGGTATACCGAATTGGTGATTGACGTCATAATTAAATAGTCACGGGACTTTGTTTAATCGCTTACAACTCGGTGAATAATGAGGTCATCATTAAAATAAATTAGATATTTGGAATCCTCTAGATAAGTACAACACGTCGGAAACCAATATTAACTGAAGTTAATATTGTTATGGTTAAGCTTAAATTTAATTGCTTATAATTAATCAAAGCCGCCGCGGTGGCTGAGTGGTTATGGCGCTCGGCTGCCGGCCCGAAAGACGCGGGTTCGATCGCGGCCGCGGCGGTCGAATTTCGATGGAGGCGAAATTCTAGAGGCCCGTGTACTGTGCGATGTCAGTGCACGTTAAAGAACGTCAGGTGGTCGAAATTTCCGGAGCCCTTCAATGCGGTGTCCCTCATAGCCCGAGTCGCTTTGGGACGTTAAAGCCCCCTAAATGTAATCTAATCTAAACTTATAATTAATTGATGATGTCATGATCTAATTAATGACATCCGTAACGGGCTCGATGAGTAGAACATGTTAGACACCAATATCGCCTAATTAGGTTAACATTTAGTTATGGTTACGCTAAACATGGCGGCCGTGACGTGAGCACTCGGCAGCTCACAATTTCATACCTCGCGGCGACCGGGCACCTACCGCCTTGAGGTAAGGAAATATGGCCCTCCAAATTGGTCAAATATATCCGACCTGAAGGCGGTAGGCGCCCGATCGCCGTGAGGTATGGAAAAGTAGCCTAATCGCGTGGTAATACACCGCATGGACGACAGATTGCGCTACCAAACAGCTAACGCTCGTTACTTCCTCTTTCAGACGGTGGCAGCATTTGTTTTTGCAGGCTCTGCTTCGGAATGGAGTTGGTTCACGGACGCGAGGAACGACTTTGCATTTTCGCCCGTTGCGAGATTTTCAACAACAAGCGTCGAAACTAGCACCATGTGCACAGTGCATGGTTTCGGGAACTTATTTAACCCTCCTCTTCACCGGTTGGCAACCACTTTGTTGGATTCAACTTCTATATCTCCACTCTCCAGAATGAGAGGCAAAATGTGTACGACTGAATTATCATCGATACATGGGCACACTATTGCATTAAACGTGTGTTATGATGCGGTTCGACACTGTCCTGAATATTTCAGCCCGTTTATACTGCACTGCCCTTTCTGAAGGTATAAAAGGTCGCATCGCGTTTGGCGCCGTTCTGACGAGGGGACCGAACAACGCGAGGGTCAAAGCGCTTGACCGTCGCTGTCAGGGGCTCTTGACCCCAAGGGCGCTCCTTTTCGGTGCGGCGCCCCGCCGCCGCCAGCCACCGAAGGGGAGGGGGAGACCTTCAAAGAGGAGGCCGCCTCAGGGAGACGACGAGCGGGCGACCGGTTCTAATGACACCGCGAGTCGTATACGATCCCTTTGCAGGAAGATTGCGATTCATGGTCACTCCATCCTACCCAGAATGTCGACAGCTGTATCTGGTTAGGCTTCTTCAAGACGGGTTATGCCCGTGACGGCGCGGAGTAAAAAAGGACGTCCGCCGCACAAAGGGGAGGCCAGGACGGGACGGGTCCCTTTGTTGGCGACGCGCTGATCACAATACAGCCGCCGCCGAGTCCCCATCGGGTGACTCCACAAATGCGGCATTCCTCGCGAACACAATACCGACTGGCGCCAGGTAAAGTTGCACAGACCCCTTAAAGCTCGGCCGGACTGAAACCTGTGCTGTCGTGAGGAGCCGACCTCAGGGCAAACATTGCCGCGGGAATGCAACCTTCCGAGTCTGCTTTTGCTCGAAACAAAGAGCCCTTAAAATGCGCTTCAAGACGGAGTGCATTTGCCCAGCCGGTTTCGACTGCTGGTGGTGAACAGAGCTGTGCACGACCTTAATTCCGCATCGTTC